>NC_084806.1:5586847-5903792 GCF_963583255.1 Pyrus communis | reverse complement strand
TGTCACCTTACAATTTAATGTTAAATTTCGTTGCAAAATTATGAAATATTGTGTGAAAAACATGAGATAATAGAGAGTCTATGTTGAAAAACAGCTTTGACCCTACCATCTAATTTGTAAGATTTAAAAAATAATAATTCAGTTAGTTTTCCTATTACCATCTAGTTTTGAATGCACATTAAATTTTTGAAGTAACACGATGATGTAACAAACGAGCACTAAACATTTGTCCGTCTACGAAAGCGGTCAGCTACTTCCCCGGGCATCACCTCCCCTCTCTGCTATTTGTGTATTTCTTTAATTATCTCCCTCTTTGCTAACGTCACAAGGGTTTCCTCGGGTTCTTTATCTCTCCCTCTCCTCTCTCTCTCTCTCTTTCACTCTCACTATATCTGTGACTCCCGTCTCTGAAGTCTCTGACTGATCGGTGTAAACAGGACATTAACTCTTCCCACATTTAAAGCGCAATCTTTCCTCTTCCCCTTTCCCTTTCATTGAGAATCCAGAAAGAAAACCCAAATCCAAACCTCTTTTCCATCTCTCTCTCTCTCTCTCTCTCTCTCTCTCTCTCTCTCCTTTCATCTTTCCCCTCTCACTTTCCCGCTGGTTTCCATTTTATTCCCTGTCTCCTCCTCCTCCTCCGTTTTCATCACTCAAAAGGGAAGAAAAAAGAACCCATCTTTTTTTTATTCCACCCTTTATTCCCCGCTATATTTATCTCACCGATTCCGCTGCAATTTTCCCAGAGAGAAATGGGATTTTCCGGGAAATCTCAGCCGGTGGATCACATGGGTTTCGATTCCGACCCTAAAAAATCATGGGTCGTCGCCGGAATCTCACTACGTGCGCCGTTAAGGCCGTTGTATACAAACCCGGTAGAGCAAGTTGACGGGGAAGAGTGCTCGACGACTCCCACGGCGGAAGAAGCCAGGATTCCGGCGATGCTGACGTGTCCGCCTCCACCCAGAAAACGTAAAGCTGCTGCTGCTTCGAAATGCAAATTTAATGGTGCTCGGGAGTTCTTCACTCCTCCAGATTTAGAAACCGTGTTTATACGACGCCATGTTGAAAGGGCGAACTAACTTTTGAAAGTTTCGAATTTAAGATGCACTTTTGGCTCCAATTTCTTTGCCTCTTTTAAGTTTTTGTTGCTTTTTTTTTAGTCTGAAGTGATGGTCTTTAGGATCTTTGTATTCGGAAGGTAGCTAGGAGATCATTATGTATAGGGTGATTATTATAAATAAATAAAACTTCAGATCTTAGCTTAATTGCTTCATGAATTTTTGCTCTGTTTCTGCCCTGTGAGATTGCTGAAATTTCTTGCTTTTGCTCCTCTTCTATTTTTGGGCTTTTTACTCGGATCAAACTTTGGTGCAAAAAGAAAGACGCAATGATTGATTAGCTGACCTATCTCATATCACGATTACGTTTTTCCTAGTCCTTGTCCTATTGTGATCTCTTTTTCTTTAATAATTCTGTATTCATGATCATGCGTGGGACTGGAGAGTGACAAATTCCAAGTCGAATCTTGGTAAGCATCCAAAAAAGTCGCCAAACGCCGAATCTACTGGGCAAGAAATCCCTTTCAATGGATTACACGAAGTGGGACTGTTTTTACTAAGACTTGCATGAAATGTACTAATTAAAATGACGGTATTTTAAACCTACCACAAGTTCGCTATGTGTCTTTACTTGTTCACATTTCATCACTTAATTTGAGACACCATAATCTCGACCTCTCTCACGCTTTGCGTCGCTATTTTACATAAAGTTATATAATTGATTTGTAACATCATCATCTTAGCAAGCCCTTTTCCTGTTCGACTAGACTGACCGACAGAAGGAAGCCCTACAGAACCCCTTGAGCCATGGCCCCAGGCGGCTGAGAAAGTCTTTCATCTCTGCCATGATGCCATCATCATATATGTTAAGGACTAGAGAGTCTGGTCATAGTGTCCCACACGCCATGAGTGGTGACCCCCCACCCACCTCGGACTCATAGCTCAAGTCATGCCCAGATGAAAAAGGACAAATCCCATGTGGGGTGGGAGTGGAGGATTTGGAATCCTATGTGAGTTTGGATGGCCCTTATTTTGCACTTTCTTTCAGACTTAAGTTTTGGAGTACCAATAATTGAGGATCCCACTTATCTATTCAGTTTGTAGTTTAATATGATTAAAGTTTCCGTTTTGCAATAGAATATGGAATGTTCATGGAAAACGCGATGCCCCAATTGTTTATAAAGAACTTTAATGAAAAGTTTTCGATACTGTTCATTTTAACGGAAAATTATATTTTTACATTAAAAAGTCAATCATTGTACTATTCACTTTACCCTTTATTTTATCCTTATCGTTAAAAGTCAAAATTTTTAAGTCATTTTCATTAGTTTTCGCTCATGGCAGAGTTTATATATTATATACAATCTGGCTCGGTTTAATTTGCTATTAAAAATATGACGTGTTGAAAAAAAACTCACTTTGAGTTCAATTTTATTTTATTTTTAGGTTGTCGTCTCATACTTGTTAATTTCCTCAATTTTAGGTTTTACACAAGTACTTAAGAGCGAAGCTCTAAAGGACCATTATCAACTCAATCAATGTTAACAAAAATTGGGCACAATAAGTTTTTCTCAACACATCTAGTTTTTAAAGAAAAGATTTACATGAAACTTCACTACGACTATAACTTTTCAGTCTAATAATACAATGTTAGGTTTAACTTTTTTCTTCACTCAACATTGCATTATTGGATCAAAACATTATAGTAATTGTGAATTCATTTCATATAAATCATTCACATCTTCAATACGTCTTGTGCAGAGAATCTAATATATGTATATCCAAAAATTCTATAATACTTCAAAGTATAGGTCGGCCTTTTAAACTTTTACATTTTGACTATTATACTTTTTTAATATAGACCTAACCGTTAAAAAATTTAATATATCTTATACTTCGGAGTATCATAAAAAATTGATGCATGATATATATCGAGAATATCCTATAAAAGAATAAGTGAAAATGGAGGTTCAGTTCGGTTCACCTGACCTAGATTTCTTGTGGTGTATTAAACAAAGGTCCTTGGAATCGAGCAGTCTCTCGTACAATAAGGTTGCAACGTCTGGCCCGGACAGCAAATGGTAATATTTGCAGGTATCTAGGCATGCTATTGCTACTTTGCTAAGGTTCATTTCTTAATCTTATTGGATAATTAGATTCCATATTATTTTGCTAAACCACATTATTGGAGTTCACGTGGAGACGATCAAGACTACGTATACAAATCCAAGTAACAAAAAAAAAAAAAAAAAAGCATAAGAAATTGCAAATTTGCAAATAAACCTTTGGTTAAATTTGTGTTTAGTTCTATGATTGAAAAACGACAAGGGAACAAAGAGTTTTTAATCATTAGTTATGCTAGAATCTGTCATACAACCACCAAATACGGGCTTGGATTACTACATTATGCTTAGCTTAACCCACATAGTGATTAATAATTGGTAATACACTCAACTAATCACAATTTCACAGATTTCAAAATTTCAGTCTAGTCATGATTTTCAATGAAATTTTCTCTTTTAGTGAATGCGTGAGTATTGTAACTAAAGAGAGATTCTCTTGTATAATCAAAATTCAGTTTTAATAAGGTCATCGTTTAATAAAAATTTGACACATGTTAAAAAAATACATTTATTCATCTAATAAACGATAGAGACATGATAAATTGTTGATTATAAAAATATGTCTCCTAACTAAAGCACCACCATATTAAAGATACGTTTGTGTTGTAATATACATGTGGATGCCCACATATTGAAAGGAGAAGAAAAAACAAGTTGCATTTTCATCCATTGAAGACTTTTGCTCCACACCATTGAATGCTATATCTTGTAATATCCTTATATAAAAGGATTGGTTTGTAAGGAAGACAAACACCAATTCTCATGCATCTATATGTGAGACTAAGAGGGCCACTCGAGGCCATAAAATAGTGAGCTACTTTAGTGAGATTATACACTAAAAGGGTATTGTTTTATTCTCTTATTATTTCAAATAATGAAATAAATTATTGCCATAATCCTGACGATGTAAACGTACTTGCTAAATCTTATAAATATTATGTCTTATTTACTGTATATGATGCTACACATATATTATCTATTTTACAACAATTTGCATGTTTTAAGTATTTCCTCGTACATGCAGATATATATATATATATATATATATATATATATATAGAAAACGTTTAAGGAAAGGGATTCTCTTTTTTTTTTATAAAAATGAGGATTAGTTGTGGGGGTCATACCATATCGAATTTTAACGATCCGAACTTTCTATTTTTCAAGTTGCACCTCATAAATCATCCTTACAAAATATTAGCTAAATCGGAAATATTTAATACATCTAATTGGGTTCAAAAAAATTAACAAATACTTTGTTATATAAGAAACAATGAAATTTTATCTTCATTAAATAGGCAAATGATTTCAGATTGAATTGAATTTTTGTAATGATGATCTATGAATCGAGACTTACAACATAGATGACTTGGATCGTTGAAATTCGATGTGGAGTGGGTTTACATTTAATCCCTATTTTTTTGAAAAAAATGAGAATCTCTTTACATATAGGATCTATATATATATCTATATCCAGGTGTCCTCCCCTCTATAAACATAGAACTGGAAAGCTCGAAATCTTGTTTTATTTTCTTGTGGGGGCAACATGTTACCATGTGTAGTGCAAGAAAATCCTTTTCCTCGAACTTTACAACTAGTTTTGTGATGAACTGAAGTGTGATTAACATGCCACATTTTAACATTTACATATATAGAAAATTAGAAAGAAACTGATCAGCGATTGGGCGGCATGTGGGGGGCCATTTTGCTGACAGTGGGAGGGTTCATGCTTCAAAAATCTATGCAACCACCTTGGTAGTGGAGTTTTGGGAGCCACCACCATGCACCACCATACAAAATATGGAATGCTCGTGGCAGTGCTTCCACCGCCAAGTTTGACTGTCTCCCCATGTCAATACAAGTCTTTGGTCCGACTTTGAATATTATGAGTCAATCCTTGTTACCATGTTGCGGAGCTAGGCAACGGTTATGGTGGGCGGGTAACCGCAGTTATTTATCTATAACCATTTATACTCATACTTGTATGACCGTTTACCTGTTGGGTAATTGCCTAAACGGTTATACCAATACCCATAACCGTTTATAAACGATTAACCATACCCATAACCGCATATCAATTTAACCATAACCGCTTAATACCCGTTTACCCATTTACCCTTTTTAACCCGTTTATCTTTTTTTCTTTTTCTTTTTTTTATCATTACCCATTTTTCACTTGTCTACATGTTTTTTAACAACTTGAAAATTAAAAAAAAAAATTGTCATAATTTTTTTTTTTTTTTTTAACAATTAAACATCGTTATAGGTACAGTTATCATACATTTCCATATTTTAATTTTTTAAGTCCTTATACCATTCCAATAATTGAAATAATAGTTTACAGACGATATTGTTAACTGTTACCAATGAAGGTATGTCACATCCCGGCCCGGGGCGGATCACTTTCCCAAGCCCGCTCCACCACCGTTGCACGATTTTGTCCGCTTTGGGCTTACCATTCCCTCACGGTTTTGTTTTTGGGAACTCACGAGCAACTTCCTAGTGGGTCACTCATCATGAGATTGCTCTAGCCCCCTTCTTGCTTAACTTCAGAGTTCCTACCGAACCCGAAGCCAGTAAGCTCCCAAAAGGCCTCGTGCTAGATAGGGATGGGAATATACATTTAAGGATCACTCCCCTGGGCAATGTGGGATGTTACAATCCACCCCCCTTAGGGGCCCGACATCCTCGTCGGCACACACGCGGCCAGGGTTAAGCTCTGATACCAATTGTCACATCCCGGCCCTGGGCATATCATTTTCCCGGGCCCGCTCCACCACCGTAGCACGATATTGTCCACTTTGGGCTTACCATTCCCTCACAGTTTTGTTTTTGGGAACTCACGAGTAAGTTCCCAGTGGGTCACCTATCATGGGATTGCTCTAGCCCCCTTCTTGCTTAACTTCTGGGTTCCTACGGAACCCAAAGCCAGTGAGCTCCCAAAAGGCCTCGTGCTAGATAAGGATGGGAATATACATTTAAGGATCACTCCCCTGGGCGATGTGGAATGTTACAAGGTAAATATAATATTTGCTAAGTATTATTGGGTTACAAAAATTGTTTAGAAGACATTTCTGTCAAAGCATTTTTGTCAATTTCACGGTTACCAGCAAGGAATTTAAATTAATTTGGCAAATTCCTTGATGATGAGAATCATCATTCCTGTAGCAGTGTTATTGAGAGAAGGACCAATGAATTCCTCGCTAATTTATTGGGTGCTAAGTATTATTGGATCGAGAACATGGTTTGTGTTAATTTTACATATACAAAATAAATGGGTAAACGGTTACCCGTTTATAACCGCGGTAAATACCCATAACCGCCCATTTAAATTTCGCGGGTAAATGGTTATACCCATAACCGTTTATTTATCTAAACGGTTACCCATAACCGTAACCATTTAATTTAAATGAGCAAATAACTGCAGTTACCCATAACCAATGGGTATTTGCCCATCCCTAGTAGGAGCTCTACCAAGTTTGAACCACCATTAAGTAGTAACAATACCCCATCCTTCCACCAAAGGAAATTAAATTAGAAAGTGTCTAATTGTAGATTTTTAGACACGGCATTACAGTTTAGTAATATTTTTCTTTATTTTCAAATACAAGGTTTTAAATTTAATTATCATGAATAGTGAGTTCAATATCTAATTATGACTTAACTATTTTTGAATTGTAGCCTAAATTTCACCCTAATATCATTGTAAAGAAAAAGTGGCTTATCCAAACGAGAACATCTTGCATTGGTCATTCCGAACGAACACTAAGCATGTTGTTGAACTTACAAATTATTGGAGAGACTAAACCGTGATGAGTAGGAAAATAAAACACAAGTCTTCATTCTTTTGAATTTGTTCAATCAACTAAGTTTTAATCTAGTGTTCCACACTATGATGAAAGAAGTCTCAAGTTCAATTTCTTCCTCTAATGCTATAAAAAGAAAATGGCAATAGTAAGAATTATCACTCTTGCAGAAATAATCATGTGTCGT
This sequence comes from Pyrus communis, assembly GCF_963583255.1. Lineage (NCBI taxonomy): Eukaryota > Viridiplantae > Streptophyta > Magnoliopsida > Rosales > Rosaceae > Pyrus > Pyrus communis. The sequence continues at coordinate 5,896,615 of NC_084806.1, read as the reverse complement.
TGTGTCATCATTGTGTGATCATTATTAAATAATGATCATTTCTACAATCAAATGTCAAGAAATGATCATTCATGCTAATTGCCAAAAGAAAATTGTTCCAAAACAAAAATAAAACCCTAATTGGAAAAGTAGGATTAGGATAGTGGCTAAGTGGGCTTATTCCAAGATTTGCATTTCAAACACTGTGGGCCTGCTTGAACTCAAGCCCAACCTCAAATAGTCACCAACCCACCAATCGTTAGAGTGCACTACGTATTGGCCCATAGTCGATTTCCATTTTTTTAGTAAAATAAAAAAAAGGATTAATCCTGGACCAATCCGTAGATGCCCCAAAATAGTTTGGGTTAAGTCGAATTCCTACTGAAAATGTAAACCATTATTTGGTATTTTTGTTTGTATGAGAAAGTTGCAAGTAAATTAGAGTTGACCTCAAAATTTGGCTCTTTTTTTGTGAGGGGCAAAAGAATGCTCATGTTGTATGGTTCAGATTGCTCTTTGCTTATCATGCCAGTTTGTTACGGGGACGACAGACCATGAGGCCGATGATTATGCATAACAGACCCAAGCAACTGTGGGCCATTGTTCTTCATAACCAAGAATATCCGGATTCGAACCCTACACATTGAACAATTGACTTGTTCACGAGAGGAATTTTGGCATGACTGTCTGGCTAAAATAACTCGAACACTCTGTGTGATCAACATGATCACGGAGTTCCAATGCCCAATTTGCCGATTCACTAATTTTGAACGGCCATATTCCGGTGCATCAAAAACACCATCCATAGTTTCAAGCACGTCGAAACTCTGAGAGATAAAATAGAGAGGACCCTAAACCCTAAACCCTTTTTCATATAAACAAGTCATCCACATCCACTATAATGTTAAAAAGCTAAGAAGTAATTTGAACCAATTTACACTATCAAACTATTGCATTTGCATCCCTGCATTTACTATTTGCACTTTTTATCTTAAAATTCAACGATCTTTCTGAGAGCCCTGTGTTCCTTCCATTCGAAAAGTATCAAACTGATGATCCTACTACCACTGCACAGCACGATCATATCACGCAAAAAAGGTATCGGTCTTCTACCTTCGAGAATTTGTACTCACGGCACAAATGTCAACATTTGCGAGTGACCTCCAGTGTGGTACAGATTGAGGTGATATATCGCCTTGGACACCAACTCTCTCAACTCGGGATGTTGGAGCAGTGCACTGCGGTCGGCCCCTTCAAGGGCAGTCAACACCCTAGTCGGTTCCAAAGAGTTGGTATTGCCAGAGTGTAATGCAAGGTAGCAAAGGAGAACCAACCCGTGTAGCTGCGAGTGCTCGTTGCCTCTTAGCAGTTTCATCAGAGGCAGAATAGCATTGAACTCAATTATTGTCTTCGAATGCTCCATACAGAGAAAATTATCTGGACAAGCAAACTTCCCAAGTGAAATTGCTGCTTCCGTAGCCATGTCTAGATCTTTGTGACTAAGTTGAGTCACTAGCGGACCAATGACCCAGGTCTCTCGAGCAGGGAATGTCCTGGCCAACGAACCAATCGATTTAATGGCAGGTATTTGCAATGTTGGGCTATCCACCTCTTTGATCAGTCTCAAGAGCTGATCCACAACTGCCTTGGCAGCCGGCGAATTGGTCCTGAATGCAGCTCGTCTAAGGTCAGCATCGGATTCAGCTGCGGCTGATATCTCCATTATAGTCATCAAACAGTTGTATTGCAACTCGCCCTGCTCCTTCTCCACCAACTTGGCCAAACAAAGCAGACCTTTGGTCTCGGTTATCCTCCTACTATTCAAAACACTGCCTCTAGCAAGCATCCACAACGCGGCGGCACAGCTAACTTTCAGCTGAAGCTTTACATGAGGCTTCTCATTCTCCCTCTCCTTCCTATAATGCCCGCCTTGACTACTACCCCCCGAATAATAAGAATACGAAGAACTTGAATACGTATTTGAATAATTACAGTCACGACTACTGCTACTGCTACTCGGTTTCGGTTTTGCTAATGTGCTCTTCTCCATTTCCTTACTGATCTGAATCAGAGAGTGAATGCTTTGCTTACCCAATTGACGATTATTCTGATCCTCCCCGAACGTCTCGAACGACAGTAGCGTCACCAGCGGCCTGATCACATTCTCTCTGGCAAAATCCTCCTGGGCAATGCTGTCATGCTCCGCCATTCGCGCCACCAGGGTCGCCACCCGGCTCTGAACCCTCATCGGCGAGTCGCCCAGAACTTGCACAATAATGGGCACCCCAACCTCATTCACAATAGTCCTCACCTTCTCCTGATCACACGCCAGATTATACAGCGCCGTAGCCGCCGCAATTTGGGCATCCGGCGACGAGCCCTCTTTCAACAGTTTCAACAGCGGCGAGACTCCGCCTTCGTCAACGATAATCTTCTTGTTCCTGTCGTTGTCGTCCGCCAGCGAGGCGAGCTCGTTGGCGGCCTCGATACGAAACGGCAGCTGACCCATTTGGACGGTGGCGATGAATGACCAGACCCACGAGAGAATCGGGTCGTTGCTGGCAATCGGGGCCAGGGAGAGTTCAATTTCGTTGTTGCCCGCGGTGTCTGGGTCGAGTATGCTCAGCAGCCACTTCATGTCGCCGACGGAGGACTCGAGCAAGTTGAAGAGCTTCCGGAAGTCGGTGGCCCTCGTGATCGTAACGACACGTCGTAGGACGCTCCGGCGCTTGCACTTGCGCACCAGGGTTAGGGCCCGCTCCAAATTCTTCGACACCTCGGCGACGATGCACCGAATCGGACGCTCGTACAGAACCGGCGCCGACGTCGCGAACCGGACCACGGTTCGGAGATTTTGCGAGAGGCGATCCACCTGCTTCCCGACCTCGGAGCACTCCAGCTTGAACGACTTTGCCTCGTCGACGGCGGTCCGAACCCGCTCCGACAGCAGAATCGGGTACGACAATTCGTCATCGATTCGCCTCTCCTCCGAAGCCATCGCCCACTTGGATTTCTACTGTTTTTGTTTTTCTGAGGCCGAGTCAACTGAGTCGACGACGAGTCAGCGGACGAGTTAAAAAAGCGTGGGAAGTAAAAGGGTAAGGATTTTTTGTCCGTTTTATTCTCCTCGGCATGTTTGCGTGCGGGTTTGATGACTGCTCTGTACCGATGAAATTCTCTTTTTTCTTTTTTTTTCTTTTTTTTTTTGGTGGGAGTGTAAATCCACTCCCCGGAAAGGCGCGTGGATTGGAAATTCGGGGTGAGCCGAGTCAGTTAGTCTTTTCTGTAACCGTTGTTTACATTACTTTGTACTTTTTATGTTTTAATTTACATTTTCAATGAAGCGTGTGGGGTCCAGTTGGAGTGGGGAGTGTTTAGTAAACGCGGAGTTTGGAGCGTGGATTAGGGGATTTTTTCAACTGTTGACTTCAATTTCCATTTCGAGACTTCCATTTCTCCTCACGCTGAATTCATTCTTTGAAGTGAATCAACTACTTAAAATGCTAAAGTTGCCAATATATCAATAAAAAAATATACATGGCGATGAGTTAATTAAAAGACAAACTAACGAAAAGTTTAAAAAAAAATTAATTTTAATCAATAAAGATGTAGTGAATAGTATCATAAAAGGATAAAAATATGATTTTTCGTTAGAAATGAACAGTACCGGAAATATTTCGTTAAAACTTCCTTAATTGAAAGGAAAACTTTATGCAATCAAATTCATTTAATAATGTTTTATTTGATTTGATGACATATATAATACATATTGTTTTGTGTTCTAGTATTTGATTAGATTTTTTCTGAAAGCCAACCCTGTATTTCGAGCACCACATTATGTATTTAAGGGGCGATAAAAACGAAGTTGAACCATATTATTGCTAGCATCTTGTTAGGTTTAGCCCATCCCTCTTCTTTTGTATAGATAATATTGTTTGTTAAAAAAAATAAGGCGACAAAGACGTTTATGATTAGCGGATCATCGTCTACCTTAAAAATAATTAGGTGCTCATAACCACGCCACATTATATTAAAATAGTATATGGATTTGTTTTTTTTTAACAAATGATATTATCTACACTAGAAGGTGGGGGAATGAGCTAAGTTTAACACTACGTTAGCCATAATAATGTGGTTAAGAAGAATATCACTAGTACTAAGTGGCAAATATATGAACAGCTTAAATAGCCATCATTTGAATACGGATGGGTACGTAGAATCTCTTCCCTTGATTCGTAGGTACGTCGTTCTTTCAGAGCTTAGCGAGTAACCCGTTCTGAATAGGTTTTGCGGCCATCCCATTGTCCTTGAGGTCCAAATCGCATGTGTTCGGAGGGACATCCACCGCGCGGCGGCATTACAAATAATAAGGTCAATCAGAATTGTGAACCTTTTATCAAATCTATGTGTACACTTTGGAGGTAGCAGCTCAGAAGTATCACAGGTGCAAATTCATGCAAATATATATGCCTATGATCCCAATAAGTACTGATTTCAAGTTTTACACTATCGATAGTAGGGCTGGTTTCGGTTTGGTAACCAAACTAAAAATGCCAAACAAAAAACCGAATCGAAATTTCAGTTAATTAAAAAATCAAACCCAAAATAAACCGAAATTTTGGATTGGATTTTGTTTGTTAGGCCAAATTTTTTGGGCTCTCCCAAATTTAGCCCATATTTAAGTGACCATTTGGTGTAATTTTTATGTGAGTTTTGGATTTGGATTTGAGTATGAAATTTTATGTAACTTCAAAATTTAAATGGCACAATAAGTTGAGTTCAAGTTGAAAGTTGAAACAAAAAGCAACTAGTTAATGAGTCGAGAGGAGAGGGAATGAGTCGAGAGGGATAGAGAATGAGTTGAGAGGAAAGAGGGAGAATGACTGAACGAATTTGTCTTTATCAACCAAACGTCTCAATAAAATACACTAATATATTATATATTTTTAATAATAATAAATTTTGGTTCGGTTTGGTAAAACCGAACTGAAAAGTTCAATAATTGTCGGTTCCAGTAATTTCGGTTTCGGTTAATTCGGTTTTGGTATGCGGTTCATAAAATTCCAGCCCTAGTCGACAGCATCATATGTTGAATAAAACTGTCCTAGGAAAGAGGTATACGTAACAAAATATAAAGACAAGTCAACAATTACGAAGAAGTTGAACAAAAACAATAAATTGCGTACCATGACCATGAGTGTAAAACCAGTCTCCCGGTCGAGGAATGCGTGTCACTCCAAATACATACCTGTAACATTTGGACATCAATCAGATCATAGAAGTCTTAAGCGAACAAACACTGGAATTCGAATCACAGCAAGGCAAGGCTACTTGGTCCCTCGAATCGCTTGCAATAGCTATCGATATAAACAACGAAAGTGCTGATGCACGGGTGCAATAGTTGTACCATACTTTCGGGTTTCTCCTGGTTGCAGTGCACCTACGCTTAGTATTCCTGTAAGTTTCACCTCAGCTTCAATATGCCCATCCTACAGAACGAGAAAGTCGATAAGCATCACCATCACTTTATTTGCTCATCTCAAGCAACAAAATCATACCCAAAAGAAAGGGAGTAGGGTAGTGTTGGAACAAATCTTATTCTAACTTTAACCCTAGACCACAATCAGACATAAGGGTCGAAGACAAACCTGTCGAAGTAGCCATAGTAGCACCATATCAGTAGTTTCAGGAGAACGCATTTGTGCAGCATAATTGTCGAAGCCATCGTGGTTGTCAAAGAACTCTTTACTCACTTAGAGACCTTTATATTCTAATGGTGATAGACCCCTTGAACGTAGAACACTTTCTCTATGAGCAGGGAATTCATTTTATATAGATGCAATGGTAGCCAACTTCCATCTATCATAGGAGGTTGGTTATTCACCCGTTGCACCCAATCCCAACCGTGTATGGAGCAGTTGTGATTAGTGCTTATTTTCAAACGCACGTTGGAAGTGTATTCCTCAATTATAGGATGTAGCTTTACACGTATTCAAACTCTATTTGATTTGTATTACCAACCTATTACTTCTCCTTTATCCTAACTAGTTGAGTCCACATAGGATTCTTACAGGTAGGTCAACTGGAGAAGAAGCACACAGATCGTCTAACTTCTGCTATAAACCTGTTCTCCAATCCTGATGCTTCCATAAGATTCCGTGATCCTCCTCATGCAAGCAAACACAATTTTCAATTGTTTCAACACCTGCGGTGAAATTTGTAAAATTCGCATCAAAGTACTTGATATAGCCTAAACGATCGCAACCTCCGGCCTCGACTTACCGTCAATATATGCGACGGAATAGATAACCGAGCCTTACTTGGAGGTAAAACCAACTCTGAAATTCCACTGCCAACCAGAAATAAAAAGAGAAAACGAACCAACATGACATGCTGATGTGAGACAATCCAATGGTGCAGTTCCAAAAAATAAGCAAGTATATTCTGACATAATTACTTGACGAAAAACCTAACACAAGGATAACGTACAGTGGAAGAAAATCAAACTAAAGGTATGAATGCGAGACGTCATTATTTTATGTTGTTTTGTTTTAATTAAGCTGATTAGTGAAATGGGCTTTCAGCCTTTTCTGCATGATGTATCTGGGCTGGGCCTATTTTTATGTTCACTAGTGTGCCTTGCTGAATGCTCAAATGAGGTTCCAGCTGAACACCGATTACACAAACTCAACAAAAAAAAAAAAAGCAAATGACAGCGTACGTGTAACGTGCTTGTTCAGAATTGATTTGGATTCGCCCAAAGTGACATGAAAAATTATGGACGTGACAATTATTGTACATTTAGAATTTAAGACACACCATACATTTACAAGATGAACAAATTTTTAAGTGCAAACGAATCTTGTGATTGTGTTAGTACATTCAAAAATCACCTGACTTCTCGTATTTTGATCCCATCATTATATAATATTATACCATTGAATTAGAATATCATACGCAGTGTTTTAAATTTTTTTGATACGATATTTTCATGAAAATATAAAAAAATCAGAGAAATATATGAAAATGGGGGGGGGGGTAAAGTTTAAACTTCATCTTATATCGTATAAACTCTTAAGTTTAGGTTAAAATCGATAGATATCATCGATATTTATGACGTATCTGTTAAATATCGACGAAATTCTTATATTTTGTCCAAATCAATGTTTTGGAATCCTAAAGTTTTTTTATTTATTTTTAAATTATCATTATTTCTATCGAAATCAACTAATATCGATATTTTGATATATCTGCCGATATTTTTATAAATTTGTATATTGATTCTTTTACCGATATTTTAAAAACTAACCATAAATAACGTTAAGATGTTTCATATAAATCATCTTACATGACAGAGTTAGTATTCTGGGATATCATTGATTGTCAGCTGCTGTTAAAAGTACAAACAGCAATGATGTGTATATCGATCAAATCATCTAGAGGTGCAAGGACATTGGAGAAAGTGGCCACTCATAATCTAGCAGCCATATCGATCAAATCAAAAGAAAGCTGTGGAACTAGCTCCGTGTTGTCTTCCCACCCAGATGGTCCTAAAATGGTTAACGGGGACAAACAAACAGGACAGTCCCAGTGCAGGCACACGTCAATTTTAACCAGTTCAACAAAAAATACATCACCATAGTCTTCGAGAGCTGAAATTTTGAAAGGGGGGAGTGATTTTTTTGACAATATTTTTCGTTTCTGCATGGTCTTTTGTAATTTTAGTAAGATTTTAAAAGACGTTGGGTGCTAATTGGATGACGAATTAGGACTTATCATTTAAGTAGGATTTAGACGGACTAGATGAAATTTAAATAAATTTATTATATATATGTATGTATGTATGTGTGTGTGTGTGTGTGTGTGTATATATATATAGATATGTATAAGTACCTATTTATATTTAAAAAACACATAATTGTATTATGATACATATAAATTGCAAAATAAAATGATATATATATATATATTATAAAGTGTTATAACATATTGAAAACACGGGGAACAATCGTATAATGAGTGTTCATCAAAATATCTAACAAGGGTCTTACATTTTATAATTGACAAAATAAAATACAAAATGAAAGTTAAAGATTTTTGTCTAACTGATAGTCACAACCTATGCGGGTTTAGGCGGGTTAAGTGAGTGCCCATGCAGGCTAGGCGAATGTCTAAGTGGGTCTGGTCGCACTTTCTTAATTTCAAACGCTTAAGAACTAATCGAGGCAGTGACCAATTGTCTAGCACTTAAGCAAAACCTAGACGACGCTAGGCATAAGTTTTTAGAACATATGGGTCATACAAACAAATAGATTACTTTCAAAACCACTTGGCCCTGACAGATTTTCAAATTTCAATAGAGCATCTGATCTTCTGCGCACTACATGCTCCACAAATGCAAATAGAATGACAGAGTATATGATTCCCTCTAACCATAAGGGCTAATAGAGAGAATATGATCCCCCAGCAGCATCTAGCATTTGTATTACATTGGCCGATCTATGCCAGAACTTGTCATAATTCAATTATTCCAAACCCTACTTCTTGTTGTTCTATATAACAGACTTAATTACAAACAAATGCATATTTGGTTATCTCATTTATGAGAGTCAAACTCTAACATTGTCTAATAACCAACTAAAAACACTACCGGACTTGACAAAATCTAGTTGTTTGTGGTTGTTGATTTTACCTTACTATGACCATCTGGGCTATATTTGAGTGAGAGGCTTCCAAGTCTCAAGGAAGGAGAGGAGTCATGAATTTATGTGTGGGAGGGCCAACATAGAAACAAAAAACAAATCATTAACCTTAAAAATGTATGGTAAAAATTTGAAAGACAGAAAATGATTATATGTTTAATCATGTACCAAAATAAAGATTGCATCTGAAATTACCCAAAGTTTGGAGGCGAATCTATGGCACCAATTTTTTTCACACGTTTGGAGTTCATTCCGTAATATATTTAATGATCCGAACTGTCTATCTTTTAGAACATCATTTATAAATCATCCGAAAATTAGACAAATCCAAAACCATTTAGACATTTTATAGTGAAGAAAATGGGCGAATACGATTTTACAAAGAAATAATAAGCCCTTAATCCAATGGTCATACGATTTTATATTTGAATGATTTTGGTAGACACGATCTTTAAAAGAATATCTAAAAGGTGGAAGGTTTGAACCCTTAAATAAAGTACTAATTGGACCCCACAAAAATATGCATAAAAAGTATTATATAAAAAGTGATGCCACCAACCTGCCTTCCAAAAATTTTAATGTAAACATCTTTCACAAACTCACATATCTTATGCAAACGAAAAAAAAAAACACTTCATATTGGATTAAACACAAGAAAGAAATGTTACAAGCAATGAATTTCATTTCTTTCAGACACGTAATTAAGTTCACCTTTCTAATGCCCACAAGCGCCTGTATTGTATAGAGATGTAAACCAAAGACGAAGAGTACATAACCCCAACCTTTTATGTCTTATGGAGGGCCACAAGCATTATTCTTCTACGAAATCATTTCCTAAAACTTACGGTTTAGCCTTGGCTCCATCAGTGATTAAGACTAAGCAACATTACTCGAAGATATTATATATATGTGGGATGCCGAATTTGATTCCAACAATATATATAGAGCTAAAGCTAGCATATATTATAATATGATATCAGGCAGGTGGTGGTGTCTGTGCTTGCCGACAACATCCCCGATGGCAATTGTCCAAGAGGATGATCCGGTGGTGGTGCATGCCGGCGACATCCCTCCCATCGTCAGCTTCCGCGGCTTCTCCCAACAGTTCTACAAAGAAACCAAAAGGCTATGGTACCTCGCTGGCCCAGCCATCTTCACTTCCTTTAGCCAATATTCCATCGGCGCCATCACACAGATCTTTGCCGGCCATGTGGGCACCTTAGAGCTTGCCACCGTATCTGTCGAAAACTCTGTCATAGCCGGTTTCTCCTTCGGTTTTATGGTTCTTACCCTCACCATGCATCCATTACACCATATTCAACGTGTGTATATATATATATATATATTTATTTATTTGGAATTGTTATTAACACTTCAAAAAAATTATTTTATATTTATTGGGCATTCAAAAAAATTTATTTTGCCCTTCATACTTTCTATGATTAAAAAAAATACACTTGTAGATTGTGTAGAATGAGATTTTTAAAATGCTAATAACAATTCTCATATTCCTTCTATTTTGTTGAATATATACTTATAAAATACTAATCACATACCAATTATGATAAATTTACAATATAACATTAGGATACTGCTAAGGAGATCAAATTTTTAAACCAAATTAGGTGTCATCAATAGAAAACAAACGCGTTAATCAATAGTTGAGTACTAATATAATCATCAACAATCATTCATTTGATTTTAAAGGTCTCCCTACGATTACCGTCGTGTAAAATTATCTCATCTATTTTTTATTAAAAAACATATTGACTTGTATATTGAAATTTTATTGAAGTATGGCATGGGGAGTGCGCTTGAGACGTTGTGCGGGCAAGCGTTCGGAGCCGGGCAGCTGGACATGTTAGGAATCTACATGCAGAGGTCGTGGGTGATCCTCAACTCCACCGCCGTACTGCTCTCCTTTCTTTACATTTTTGCTGAGCAACTACTCAAAATGATAGGGCAGACCGACGACATATCGAAGGCGGCGGGACAGTTCGCGATATGGATGATACCACAACTGTTCGCCTACGCCATGAACTTCCCGCTAGCCAAGTTCTTGCAGTCGCAGAGCAAGATCATGGTCATGGCAGCGATATCCGCAGGGGCTTTGGTCTTGCACACGTTGTTCAGCTGGCTTTTGATGTTCAAACTCGGGTGGGGACTGGTGGGCGCCGCCGTCGTGCTCAACGCGTCCTGGTGGTTCATAGTTTTGGCTCAGTTGATTTATATATTTTCTGGGACATGTGGTCGAGCTTGGGTTGGGTTCTCGTTGAAGGCCTTTCATAATCTTTGGGATTTTGTTAAGTTGTCTATGGCTTCTGGAATCATGCTCTGGTAGACTAGCTAAACTCAATTCTAAATTATTTTTGACAGTTATTTCAAAATGCTGAGATATATTAATTTTTCATAAAAAATAAAGGAGAAAGGTGTGGTTCCTGAAGGTTGAGGAGGAGTTCCTCCTCAATTTACTTAGTGGCAGATTCACAGAACTTCGTGCTTATGATCAAAATTGTTCATATTATAAATCATTATGTAAAGATTATTTATACAAAAAATCAATTAAAATAAAAATTGTTTAATAAATTAATTATAGCAAATAAATAGACAATTCGTAATAAATTTTTGTTACTACAAGGATGATTCGAATTTAAATGCAAAAAATATGCATTTCTCTCTAACTAACTCGATTATACTTACGTTTGCAAATCTCATATAAAGTTGTTAGTCAAAGGTTGAGATCATGATTGACGTAGCATTATGGCTAAGCTATACGTGTTTAGTGTCAAATTGACCTTTCTCTTTTTGGTATTACATTGAACATAGTGTGTGTATATATATATAGAGGAATATATCAAAAACATTGAATATCGATTCTTGTCCAATTGCTCTTTTTGTTTTGTAAAGAAATGTTATTTCCATTATTTGTATGCAAAATATTATTTCCAAAGTTAAATGCTCTTTCAGGAATAATGTAAAAGTTTTTTGCACAAATTTTATTCATGATACTATATTATATATGTAATCAACCCTAAAAGCAATAATTTGTGGTATAATTTATATTCAAGGGTTTTACAAATTGAATAAGCTCATTTGATTTTATTTTGTTAAATCTTGTGCAGTTTGGAATGTTGGTACTTTATGGCACTAGTTCTTTTTGCTGGGTATCTGAAGAATGCACGGGTTTCTGTGGATGGCATGTCCATATGGTGAGTGGTTTTTTCTTCTGCTATTTTGTTACGCATTCGGGTTAGTTTTAAGACACATTGGCAAGCCTTGTTTGCATGGCATATAGGGTAAAAATATAGAAATCTTGAACTATGTTTTGAAACTTTTGAGATAACACCAACTCCAAAAATTCCGAGAACTCCAAACATTTTGATTAATTCACAATTAGAAAGAAATTTTGTTTCAGAAATTTAACAGATTAGAATCGGAGATCATGCTCTCGATTCCATCATTTTGAAATCACCCCGTACCGGGACTCTTAGAAATAGATGGATCAATCACCAGCAAAAATCCCAATTAGGACCTGCATATTGTAAGCATTATGTAAATTCTTTAAGCAAGTGCATATCCAAGAAAATGAGAGATCTAAAGAAGTTCTGAATCCGAATCCTCTTTCCCTAGCCCAATCAGCGAGTCGGGAGCGCTAAAAAGTTACATTGGCTCAACCGAAATGTGGTGAAACGTACTTGGTGCATAAACATATTTCTTTTTTGTTTTAATATTTCTTCAGGTTTTTTTTTTTTTTTTTTTTTTTTTTTTTTCTGGCCAAATGTTTGTTTTTGGTATATGCGCTGTTCATTAATTATGCAGTTTGAACATATTCGGATGGACGCTCATGGCAGCTCTTGGCATGACCACAGCTATAAGGTCAGTCGTTCAGTCCCACATCCATACTAATACATATCAAACCGATCTTCCTAACTTCAGAAGAAACATAAAAAATCTTAATATGAAATGCAACCTTTATCACTTTGTAGTGTGAGAGTGTCTAATGAACTAGGCGCAGCTCACCCAAGAACGGCAAAGTTCTCGTTAGTAGTGGCCGTGGTGACTTCGTTTTTGATCGGCGTTGCTCTCTCACTAGCACTCATCATCACCCGGGACATATATCCGTCTTTGTTTTCAAGCGATCCGGAGGTGAAAGCTCTCGTGAAGCATCTCACCCCATTGCTGGCGACGTGCATTGTTATAAACAGCATTCAACCAGTTCTCTCCGGGGTCGCCATTGGAGCAGGGTGGCAAGCTGTAGTGGGTTATGTGAACATAGTATGCTACTATGCATTTGGGGTTCCCTTGGGCCTAATCATGGGTTACAAGCTTCACGGGGGTTCTAAGGTGAGCTTTCGCAAAATGACCTAACCAACAGCTGCTTCCGTTCTAGTTTTTATATTTCAAGTGGTAAAGTAAATATATATTGATCATTTCCAGGGTATTTGGACCGGAATGCTGTTGGGAACAGTCCTTCAAACTGGTATCCTTTTTTCGATGATTTGTAAAACCAGCTGGAACAAAGAGGTAGCGGTGGTGGTTGATCGATATCGAATATTCTGGTCTGTCCAATAATAAAAACATAAGCTGAGACGTAATCTGTAATAATATTGCAGGCATCCATAGCTGAAGACAGGATAAGGAAATGGGGAGGGCAAATAGAATCGAAAGAGAACAGAGGAGGCTATACAGATTCACAAAACAACAACGGTGGTCATAAAGATTTGGAAAAGAACGGAGACCATACAGATTTGAAAGAAAACGGCATAGAAAATTGAAGTTATAAGATCAAACAACATTCAGAAATTGATAAAGATCACTCGCTCAATCATGTGGAAAGACGAGAGTCCTTCCCAGAGACAACAACCATCTTTTTTATAGTATAGAAGGCTGTGACTTGTCTCATACATAAGTTTAAACGAGAGGAAGGAATCTACGAGGCGAACCCTGAGTTATAAATAAAATCGAGTTACGTATATGCCAGCCTCATGCAGTATAAAGAAAGATTGAACTCAAAGAGTGTTAGAGTAAAGGTTGATTTAGGTCTTATCAAGAAGGAGGGCTACAAATGGGGAAAGGTTGTGATTCTGTGAATCCTATATGGCAATGGAAGTCGACAATGAAATCTTATGTTAATATTCCTTACAGTTTTATGTCGTTGGATGAACTGGGGCGCCAATATGGCGATAGCCCAACCATAGCATGTATTTTGTCCGCATGAAATTGTGTGATTAGGATTAGGGACTTAATCCAAAAAAAATCGAACTAATAATTTCGGTAAAGGGAAAAAATAATCGAAAATCGAACTGATTTTTTCGGTTAACGGAAATTCGGGAAAGCTTAAAAAGTTTCGGTATTCAGTCGGTTTTGGTTAACCAATTTTTGCCTATTCCCTGTTCGATGTCGCCAGTCCACCACCCCAAGACGCTAGCCATTTTTATAGATCGAACGTCAATTCTAGTCTGAAGCAGCTGGTGTCCCCCGCTTTTTACAAATTTCTAAAATTAAAATCTACTTTACTAAAAATCCCAAAATTAAAATCAAAATATTACTAAAAATCTCTAATTGTATTAATATGAAATATGTTACCTTGAACGCCGGAGAAAACACACATATGTATGATGTAGGACGCAACTAATTTTGATCGGCCTGATTATGGAGTGGAGCGATAGGAGATTCCACTTCTTAGTTTGGTCGTTAGCTTTTTTATTATTGATGATATGGTAGGATTAGGCCTGATAAAATGGTCGGGTTCGTGTTATGTCTGTTATCTTAATAGGTCGTATTATGTCAAACCCGATATCACAGAGAGTTCTTAATAAGGCTATAACAACCTGATTTATTAATGGGTAGTGTCGTTTTATGTCAGGTTAACGGATCATGTAAGAAATTAACATGTCTAATGTCTGGCAAATGATATTTTATCAGGTTCTTAACAGATGACCCGATAACGACCCGACATGTTAACAAGTTCTTAACAATTGATCCGATAACAACCCAACTCGTTAACAGGTTGAACCAAAAGTTGTAAATTTCATGTCGGTTAACGAATCTTACAAAAAATTGCCAAGCCTAGGTAGGATAGGTCAAAGTTCCTTCATGTCATCAATTAATGGATCATTTTGACAAAAATGGAAAAACCTAACACAAGTATAAAAGTGGTAGAAAATCAAACTATAGGTATGAAGTTGAGAAGCCATTATTTTATGTTGTTTTGTTTTTTTTTAATTAATTTTTTATTTATGTTGTTTTGTTTTGATTAAGCTGATTAGTGAAATGGGTTTTCAGCCTTTATGGAGTATCTGGGCTGGGCCCATTTTTAGTTCACTAGTGTGCCTTGCTAAATGCTCGGATGAACCTAAATAATTGGAAAGTGACATATAAATACATGAGGCTCCTGCTCAAACCATGATTAGACAAACTCAACAAAGCAAATGCGTGCTTATTCAGAATTTATTTGGTTGGCCCCAAATGACACTAAAAATTATGGACATGACAAATATTGTACACTAAGAATTTTAGAAACCTCATATTCACAAGCTGGAGAAACTTTTAAGTGCAGAAGACAGGAGCTCATGATAGTAATAGTAGATACAAAAACCACCTGACTTGTCGGATTTTGATCCCACCACCTCTTTGCGCCTAGTGCACGCATATGAACGTTCGGATTCAAGAATTTCTTCATAGGCACACCCACACGTCAATAGATCAATTATAAAGATGACTTCTTGACTACTAACTATCAATGTTGCACGGCTGGAGATATATATATATATATATATATATATATTATTCCAACCAAAAAATAATAATTCTGAAATTGTTTAATAATGTTGTGTGTGTGGTTATTTTTGGCTAAGCTAAGGTTGCATGAGCTATTCAGTTTATTTGTATTTGGTGGACAGGTTTTAAAATCCAAGTGGGTTGGTATTCATCATAAAATGCATGTAATAGAACAAAGTATACGATGTATACCTTAGTGTCAATAACTATCGTAATGTGTTGAGCGTATAAATTACACGTAAAAAAATAGGGAAGTATTATTCGCATTCCAAAAATCTCATTTTACTCTTCACAAGTGTATTTTTCTTTCTTAATATAGAAAGTTTGGAGTGTAGAATGAGATTTTTGGAGTGTTAATAACAATTCTAAAAAAATAATGGGCATTTGCAAGTGTTTACAAAAAGTTTATTTCTCTATATTTTTCATTGATTTTGTAGACTTTTTCATAATATTAAAGCAGAGCCAACAACACACTTACTACTACATCACGCAACACATGGTGTCCATTTGTTAATTTTCAGTGGCCCATAGGTGATGAAGTGCGTTGGAAGTGTCAATCCATATAGGAAAATTAAAGAATATTGCATGTCTTGGGAGTTGAGCTACGTTTTATATAACCAATAAATTTTATAGTGAAATCTCAATTTTCTTCAAGTTTAAACTAATGCTTAAATAAAAACATTGGGGGTACACTTTGAACCTTTGCATAAATAATTTTTGAAAACTTGAATTTTCAAATCTAAATTGCTATATTGATCGTATTTTGGAATAATTTATTTTTTTCCAATATATCATTTATTTGACATTGCAGATGGGGAGATAAATATGTCACTTCAACCATTCTCTTTGAAAAAAATTTCCACATTCCGGTCCATTAGTTGGCCTGGAATTCCACCAGCCATGACTTGAAGCCTTTCGAGAGTAAGTGGAGTGTACGGTGGAAATTACTGGCCGAGTGAGTGGGTTGATTTCAGCAAAACATCACAATTAAAACCCATTAAAACTATATTTTAATTCCTACTTCCATTCACTATAATTTCCACAAGAAACAAGAGCAGGTCTTCACGCTGCACCCACTTAGACACTCCATTAAATCCAGCAGTGGTGCGCGATGCACGAGGGGAGATTTCCCGGTTAATTTTACAGTTTCAGGCATTAACTTGTACCTATATATCGGAAATTGAGTTTCGTTTAAAAATAATGTTAAGGAGGTTAAATTTATAAATAAAATTTTGTAAATTAAATGACCTATATATGGATAATTGGATTATTATTTAAGTATTAATAAACGTGATCATCTATTGATGACACATCATTTAGTTTACAAATTTTATTTACAAATTTAATCTTTCTAACGTTACTTTTCGTTTAAGTATTCATAAAAATAAGCACTAATTAGAAATAATAAAATACAAGTAGAATAGTGGAAGAAGGTGGTCCACTTGGCATCTCGAGGACAATGTTGATAATCTTATTGCTAATGAGAATAAAATACGTTAAACGAGAAATATTAAAGATAATCTTTAAAAATGAAACTCTTCATAGAGAATCTATTATCTTATGTTATTTGCATAATATTTTATAATATTGTTACATAAATTAACGTTAAATTATGAGGTGACAAAAAATTCACGAAAAATTCCTTAGATATAATCTTCTTAACATTTCTCTTGTTTTTTTTTTTTTTTTTTTTATCCCTCGCATTTCTCTTGTTAAGATAATATTCTAAACATCCTTTTGAAGGTTTGAGTTCCATTGAGAAACTCTGGTCTTTTAAAAGTTGTAGGGACATCCACAAAGAATGGGACTTGGCTGCTGAAAGAATCAGCAATACCCTTTGCTGATCATCAATCACGTGTCCAGCCGTAATTAGTGATTAGCAAGGGATTTTGCTGATTCTCTCTAGAAATTGCATACAACAATAATGTGCCAAAAACCTTTACTTTCAATTTGTGTAATCATACATGATAGAAAGAAATTGCATCCAACAATGATGTGTCGACAACATTTACTTTCAATTCGCGTAATCATAACATGACAGCAAGAGTAATGATTGTACCATCCTATGTTCCAGTCACATTGAAAAATATCTCCACGTGATGGGAGAGTCGGGCTAGACTCATTTTTTGGACAAGTCCGACTAGCATTCCTCTTGTAAATTATGCAATGTCTCGCTAATAATAAAAAAACACGTTGATTAACCTAGAAATAATAATTTAATCATCAATAACAATATCATATAATTTTAAAATATAATTTAAATAAATAATATATGATTTACAAAGTATAATTTAAATAGATTATTTCCCTTATATTTTGGAGATAAAAATCATTTATCTCCTATGAAAGTGAGAGTTGAACAAACAAAAGCAGGCTAATTAAGGGATAATATTTGGGTCCTGACCAGTCAGGACCCAATACACTGATTGTTGCACGTGGCCTAACTAGATAACGACACCTCTATCTTTCTAACCAAACGTCATATTCTTTCTCGCAAAAAATCTCCAACCACCGTCCTCTCCCATCCGGTCACTTGCACCATTCACTGTCTGCTCCCACCTGGCCAAACGTCCTTCATTGGAGTTCTTCTCAAACTCCGAAAACAGACCATGATACCAAATCGATGACAAATCCTCCGTTGACAACATTCACGTCTCTTCCTCCTGTCTCTCTCCTTCGTCGACCCCAACCCCAATCCACTATTTTTTTTTTTTAGGAAAATTAATGAAAAGGGTTTGAAAACTTTGAGTTTTAATGATAAGAACAAAATAAAGGGTAAAGTGAATAGTACTAGGATCGACTTTTTAGTGTAAAAATATGATTTTTCGTTAAAGTGAACAGTACCATGGACTTTTTGTTAAAACTCCTTTTTTTTTTTTTTTTTTTTTTTTTTTCGTGCAACTATGGCAACAAGGAGAGAAAGGTGGCGCGAGTCGCAACTTGTGAGTGGGTAGGTGCAGACAGTGGCGAAGCCTGGTGAGGGCAAAGAGTGGCGGCCACCACTCCCCTCGTCGGAAAACAGGACTGGATTTCCGAGTCCGCTCCTCCTTTCGTCGGAAAACCCACTAGTTCAGTCAGGGGCGGATCTATTAAGGGAACTGGGTGATCCTGGGACCACCCAAGTCTGGGCACAAAATGAAGGATAAGAGGAGCGGGGCTGCAGAGTTCTGATGTTCTGCAAATTAGAAGAAGGAAGAAGAAGGCTATTTATCATTTAAGTAAAACGGTGTGTTTTACATAGGGCTTGGGTTTGAAAACATCCTTTAGTAAAACAGTACGTTTGGTGCACTTCTTTAATATATAGTTTTCACAAATTTTTTTTTTTTTTTTTGAAAAAACAAAATCAAAACGGTTCAAATTTGAAACAGAGAACCATTCCTTATCCCCACCCCACCCCACCCACCGAGGGCCACCCACCAGCACAACACTAGTCTCCTCTCTAGTGTCCACATATCAAATAGTTCAATTTCAATATTGCATGATTTCAATCATATACATATGTTTTTGCTCTAGTTGACAATAAATCTATCATGACGCATTTTTTAGTATGAAATCTCGTTGGGGACATATTTAGTCTTTGTAATTTGTAATGTTGTGTGTACGAAGATTGTGAATGAAAAGTTGTTTATTGTTTAATTTTTTCGATATTATTTTTCGTTTAATAATTTTTGGAACTTTAGATTTGGACCACCCAATCTTACAATCCTGGATCCACCATTGGGTTTAGTGGTTCAGAGCTCATTGCGGGCCGATGATGTGTGGGTTCTGCTCCACGCAGCAGTAGACTTCGTCCCTCCCCCTGTCAATTTTTGGCTTCTCCACTGGGTGCAGACGTCCTTCCATGGCTAAAGAGAGGGTTGGATTATGAGTGGGCAAGGCTGGGTTCGATGGAAGATGTTTTGGCGCAGGGGAGGGCTCAGCGGAGTAGAGGTTTTTGCGGACGAGATCTACGGCAGACAACAACATAGTCTTAAGAGGAGAGAGTGGCTGTTTGGTTATGGGTGCAATGTTAGAGTTGGTTGTTTGGTTATAAATTTAGCAAGAGTTTTGGCTGACATGTGTCTTTTATTTATTGGTGGTCAGTAAAACTATACACTAACTAGTCAGTGTCTAATTACTGTACCTAATTAAGCAGCACCACTCAAAAATATCATATATACCAAACAAAAGTTAGCATATATTATAATACAATATTAGGCAGGAAGTGGTGTACGTCTCTGCATGCCGACGACATCCCGGATGGCACTTGACCAAGAGGATAATCCGGTAGTGGTGCATGCCGGCGACATCCCTCCCATCCTCAGCTTCCGTGACTTCTCCCGCCTGTTCTACAGGGAAACCAAAACGCTATGGTACCTCGCTGGCCCAGCCATCTTCACTTCCTTAAGCCAATATTCCATCGCCGCCATCACACAGATCTTCGCCGGCCATGTGGGCATCTTAGAGCTTGCAACCGTATCCGTCGCAAACTCTGTCATAACCGGCTTCTCATTTGGTGTTATGGTTCGTACGCTCACCATGCAACCACTACCCTTCAATCATATTCAGCAAATATATATATATATATATATATATATATATATATATATATATTTATGTGTGTATGTTCCTTCTATCTTGTTGTTGACCATATATTTGCTGATAAAATATTAACCACATTCAATTATTGTAACGTTACAATATATGGCGTAAAAATATCTCAGTTTCGCCAACTATTTTTTTATAAAGAAAAAAAAGTTGACCTGTATATCCAATATTATTGAAGTTGGGCATGGGGAGCGCGCTTGAGACGTTGTGTGGGCAAGCGTTCGGAGCAGGGCGGCTGGACATGTTAGGAATTTACATGCAGAGGTCGTGGGTGATCCTCAACGCCACCGCCGTACTGCTCTCCTTTTTTCACATCTTTGCACAGCAACTACTCAAACTGATAGGGCAGCCCGATGACATATCGAAGGCGGCGGGACAGTTCGCGATATGGATGATACCACAACTGTTTGCCTACGCCATGAACTTCCCGCTAGCCAAGTTCTTGCAGTCGCAGAGCAAGATCATGGTCATGGCAGCGATATCCGCAGTGGCTCTGGTCTTGCACACGTTGTTCAGCTGGCTTTTGATGTTGAAGCTCGGGTGGGGACTGGTGGGCGCCGCCGTCGTGCTCAACGCGTCCTGGTGGTTCATAGTTTTGGCTCAGTTGGTTTATATATTTTCTGGGACATGTGGTCGAGCTTGGGTTGGGTTCTCGTGGAAGGCCTTTCATAATCTTTGGGGTTTTGTTAAGTTGTCTGTGGCTTCTGGAATCATGATCTGGTACTCAAACAGACCAGCTAAACTCAATTCTAAATTATTTTTACGATTATTGCATAATATTGAGTTAAATTATTTTTTATAAAAAAATAATGATAAAGGCTTGGCTCGTCTACATTAAGGAGGAGTCACTCCTTAATATTTTTTTTAGTGGCTATTTAAAACTTTGTGTTTATAATCAGAATTTTTACGTTATAAATTAATATATAAAAATTATTACTTTTAGATCTAGATCCAAAAACATAGATGGTTTTTAGGAGTGAGTCCAATTATCTAATTACATGTTTTTATTTCTTTTATACTTATTTTATATTTTTTTAAAATATTATAAATCAATTAAAATCTTCTAATATTATGCATTTTTCAACTCCAAAAAATCTAATTAATATCTTACAAAAAAAAAAAAAAACTAGTATACTAACATAAATTATCTACAAAACATTGTACCTTAACTCAAGTAACAAATATATGAATATATATTATACCTGTAAGTGAGATATGAAACCTAACTAAAAGGTAGGAAAAAACATTATATACCTACAAGCAAGACACATGAATTTGTGACACGTTGATTATAAAAAAGAATATGTCATATAGATACATAAAACTAATTAACCTGTGATATAGGTTGATTATAAAAATTAAAAATAAAATCTATAAATGGGGTTTAAAGCAGGAGGAAGAACAAGAAATTAAAAAAAAAAAAAGAAGAAACAATCAAAGAGATAATTAGGAAGAAATTTGATTTTTATAATAAATCTTATCATTGAATAGCTAATTATTGATATTAAAATAATTAAATTTAAGGACTTGGACTTATTTTAATAAATTGGACTATTCCTACTATTGGTTAAAAAAATTGGACTTATATCAAGTTTTCCCTCATTTTTTTACAAAAAAATCAATTAAAATTAAGGTTGTTTAGTCAATTAATTGTAGTAAACAGATAGAGGGTTTGTAATTTATTTACCGAATCCATCTATTACGCATCGTCTATTTGTTTTTGTACAATTTGATAACCAAACGATCTCATAGTTAATTAATTTTTTGTAGAGATAATTTTTATGTAGTGATTTATAACATGGACGATTCGGATTATAAGCATGAGGTTCCGTGAATTGGCTACATAGTGAATTGAGGAGCCAAGTTAATTCCAAAATAAAGTTAACTTAATTTTGTGAATAATGGCAAGTGAGGAAAAATATATTCTATTCTAAATTGATCTAAGTTATGAGGAGGGTGATTCGAACTTAAGTGCAAAAGAAAAAACACTACTCTAACTAATTTGAATAAGAATATTTTTATAAACTTATTATTATTAAGGGTGTGGGAAAGGGTTGAAACTATTACAACATTTTCATGAACGAAATTTCAAATTTGAAACGCATGGGTAGAAGGCTAACATCCTATCCCCTATGATACGGGCTAAACTATGAGGGTGATTCGACTTAAATGCCAAAAAAAAAAAAAAAGGAAAAAAAAAAAATCTTGTCTAACTAGATTAAATTCTATATCTCCAATCTCATAAAAAGTTGTTAGTCACAGCTTACGATCCTTATCGATGTAGCATTATGGCTAAGATTTACACGTTAACTGTAATTTGGAGTCAACGTTTAACCTTTATTCAAGGCTTTTGCTAATTGAATAAGCTCATGTGATTTTATTTTTTAAAATCTTGTGCAGCTTGGAATATTGGTACTTTATGGCACTAGTTCTTTTTGCTGGGTATCTGAAGAATGCAAAGGTTGCTGTGGATGGGCTATCCATATGGTGAGTGGTTTCTTCTTCTGCTATTTTGTTACGCGTTCGGGTCAGTTTAAGACACACGGTCGTGCCTTGTTTGCATGACGTCTAGGTAAAAATATAGAAGTCTTGAACTATGTTTGGAAACTTTTGAGATAACACCAACTCCAAAAATTCTGAACTCCAAATATTTTGAATAATTCACAATTAGAAAGAAATTTTGATCCACAAATTTAACAGATTAGAATCGGAGATCTTTGAAAAAAAAAGGAGAGATCTAAAGAAGTTCTGAATCCAAATCCCACTTTCTTCCCAGTCAGCCAGTTGTGAGCATTAAAAAGTCACTCTAGCTCAACCGAAATGTGGCGAAACGTACTTGGTGCATAAACATATTTCTTTTTTTTTTTTTTCAATATTTCTTCAGGGTTTTTTTTTGGGGAAAATATTTCATTTTGATATAGCGCTGTTCATTATGCAGTGTGAGCATATCCGGATGGACGTTCATGGTAGCTTTCGGCATGAACACAGCTACAAGGTCAGTCGTTCAGTCCCGCATCCATACTAATACATCAAACTTGCTAACTTCAAAAAGCATAAAAAATCTTAATCTGAAATGCAATCTTTAACACTTTGCAGTGTGAGAGTGTCTAATGAACTAGGCGCATCTCACCCAAGAACGGCAAAGTTTTCGTTAGTAGTGGCCGTGGTGACTTCATTTCTGATCGGCGTTGCCCTCTCGCTAGCACTCATCGTCACCCGGGACATATATCCGTCTTTGTTTTCAAGCGATTCGGAGGTGAAAGCTCTTGTGAAGCAACTCACTCCGTTGCTGGCTACCTGTATTGTTATAAACAACGCTCAAACCGTTCTCTCTGGGGTCGCCGTTGGAGCAGGATGGCAAGCTGTAGTGGGTTATATGAACTTGATATGCTACTATGCATTTGGGGTTCCCTTGGGCCTAATCATGGGTTACAAGCTTCATGGGGGTGCAAAGGTGAGTTCGCACTGACCTAACCAACGTCTGCTTCCATTCCAGTTTTTATATTTACTTGAGTGGTAAAGTAAATATATATTGATAACTTCCAGGGTATTTGGATTGGATTGCTGCTGGGGACTGTCCTTCAAACCGGTATCCTTTTTTCGATGATTTGTAAAACCAGCTGGAACAAAGAGGTAACGGTGGTGGTTGATCGATATCGAATATTCTGGTCTGTCCAACGAGAAAAACATAAGCTGAGACGTAATCTGTAATAATATTGCAGGCATCTATAGCTGAAGACAGGATAAGGAAATGGGGAGGGGAAATAGAATCGAAAGAGAACAGAGGGCATACAGATTCACAGAACAACGACGGACATACAGATGTGGAAAAGAACAACGATTTAGGTCTTATCAGGAAGGAGGGCTACATACTGTAAGAAGTAACATAGATCTTGTGAATCCTAATATGGCAATGGAACTCGACAATGAAAACAGTCGATAAATAAAATCGTGTTAAGTATCGCTCAGGTCATGTTCAGTTTTTTCGGTTTTTTTCTTTTTCAGCCCTAATTAGGACACCGTCCCAGTTGCATGTAAGTTGTTCTCCCAAACAGCAGCACTAAAATTTATTATTTATTACAGCTCGCATCATATGCTTGTACAGCCTAACAGAACGAACTAACAAATGCAGTTATATGGTGCGTAAGAACATCTGATTTGATAGTTACTAAATACTTAACTGAGTGGATTAACAAGGAGGACAGAAGATCAATTCAATTTTACTCTGCCTCTATAACATCTGTTGAACTTGTAAACCAACCAAGAACACATCACAAATGCAAACGAATGCGAATCTTAAGAGGGTCTAATATGCAAAACAATCATAAATTGTTAAGCAGTCGGATGACCTCTACCCTAAACACACCGGCAAAAAGCATTTCCGGCCATACAACCTGTGCATTGGAGGACTAACAAGATACAGTTGGGACCTACACCCGGCACATATGTTGTCGAAAATAGACGAAATGCACAAATGCAGAAACTCGATTTCACAAGTGCAAGTGGTGTCGAATCAACATGAATTTCAATGCTGCATTCGGAAAGCCAAACAAAATTGATAATCATTTGGAAAACCAGAAATGCACAACGTAATCATACATCCACAGCAAAACCAATCATTTGGAAAAGCAGAAATGCATATAACTATCCGCTAATTAAACTTCCAAAATATAACATAAAGTCATAAACTGTAGCTCAGCAGTCTAAACAGAAATTCCAAATCCAAAAGACAAGCAACTTTAATCGAAAACCCTAGTGCTCAAAATTCCAAAACAACCCAAACCTAAGCGGTGAGCACGACGGCACCACCGGCCTCCTTAATCTTCTTCTCGGCGGTCTTGGAGATGAGCTTGGCCTTGACCACGACGGGCTGGTTCTGCGGCAACACGCCCTTGCCGAGGACCTTAAAGAAGCCGTACTGGGTCACGTCGATGAGCGGCGCGTTGTCCTTGGTGGCCTTGTCCTTGGCCTCCTGGGGGAGGAGCGACCAGAGCTTGTCGACGTTCACGATGGGGCAGTAGAACTTGTTACGAAGCTTGTGAAAGTACCTCATACCGACTTTGCCGAAATACCCCGGATGGTACTTGTCGAAGAGGATACGGTGGTGGTGCATGCCTCCGGCGTTACCGCGACCTCCGGGATGCTTTCGGTGCTTGCCAATACGACCGTGACCGGCACTGACGTGGCCTCTCTTCTTGCGGTTCTTCTTGAATCGGGTCGTCATTTCTCTCTCTCTCTCTCTCTCTCTCTCTCTGTCTGCGCCTCCTGCTCTCACTCACCTAGCTAGGGTTTCGGCGGCACAGAAGATTGGGGGAGGTAGGGATTTCGGGTATTTATCCGGTGGGAATTCGTGTGGATTTACGCTTTTACCCTGAGGATTGAGGATTCGCGAGGCGTTTCACGTAGGGCTAGCTGTGGTATTTTGAAGCCAGCCTGTATCTGTACTCTTTGTCATAGCCCAATCATCCGGCCCACACCAGAAATAATTTTAGACCTAAAGAACCCCGCAATGTGAAAATTAATATTTAAGACGTCAAATTCTAAGTAGATTGCCACACAACCAAATTTGAAAGTAGGAAGAAACTTTAACCAATATACAATCCTACGTGAATTGACATATGAAGTTTTTAAAATGGTTTCGGCTCACTTCTAGATTCTATAGAGGCCACACTAAAATCATTGAGTGATTCGCTGTCATTTCAGAATATGATTCGTCGTCTGTTTGAAATATAGTTCGATGATTGTGACCTATTTGGTAATATTTGCTTTCTAAGTTGTTAAAAACAGGTTACTCAAACAAAAAGGAGTTGGAAATGAAAAATGCAACTTTGAGAAAGTAGAGAGATTCAACATTTTTGCCATGAAATGTACATATATTACAAGAACAACCAATAATTACATGAATAAGATGACAAACACCTCAATGATACACAGATACAACAAGAAGGATTTGTATAATTCAGTTTTGAATAAAGAGAGCAGCTCCAACTAAACCCAACCACAATGCCAAACCTATCCAAAACGCTTGGTTTTTTTCCAGGCCGATTGGAGGTCGCCATACCATAAAGTCTCCGAAATAGTCTCTAGACGACGGGAGCTGATTGGTCACTGTCCCGCTGCTAATCGGTTCTTTGTCTTTGTATTTATCACTCCACGTTCCAGCATAGCTGCATAGCTCAAGCATCATAAACCGCATTAGTCAGGGAAGATATGAGAAGAATTGCAGGAAATGAGAAAAAACTGAGACATAAACGGGTGTTAACCAAGTGTTTTTGTGAAAAACTAAAAGCGATATGGTTATCAAACGACCTCCATGTTATTCAAAACAAAGCTACTGAATTGTGAAGAAAAGACAGCCAACGGTTTTAGTTCAATATGTTTATTTGCATTTGCAGCCCTGCTGCTCTAGAACTAGTAGAGATTAAGGGCGACACCAACTCAAAGCATTGATTTCAGACAGACTCCAAATGTTAAACTAAATTCAAGATTATCAAACACCTCCATTACAAGTTGGAAGGACCTTAATGCTCGACGAGGGGGGCATCAAATGTTGTAGCTTTGTAATTGATAGACCGAGAACTGGAAAGCCCAATGCAGGCGATTCAGGGATTCCTCTATGCAGGTCAGAGGAAACACATGCACTTTAACCGTTGGGTAATTACAATTAGCATGATATGCTTGAGTGAGAAGGGCCAATACCTGTCATAACTAGAACCAATGAGTGGTATGGTTACCATCTCTTCTTGTGTTATCTTGAGCTTTGGTGCTTGCAAAATGTACCGAAGCTCTGCTGCTTGGCGCCGGATGCTGGCGCTTGGGTGTTTCTTCTCCAATTGATGGTAAAGTTCAATGCAATCGGTATGGCGGTTATTAGCCTCGTAGGCCATAGCAAGCCAAATTTGTATCTGAAAATAACACAAAAAGTTTCCATTAGCAACTGAACAAACATGTACTGGCATTAACACAATTGTCCAAAGAAGTTCCACATAGTCAATGGGGAATTAAACCAACCTCACCACCGAATAACGTGGGCCTAGGGATGATCGTGAGGGCGCCTTCTAAAAACTCAATGGCACGGCCGTACATGCCCCTTCCATAAGCCTTCTGCCCCAAATCGAACATCAACTGAGCGGTGGCTCTCCGCTCCGCCTGCTCCTTAGCCACCTGCCCTCATACCACAGCAACAAATTAAACCAATCAATCTCATCACAACTACAATTGCGCCTACCCGTAATTTCACCACCAACCACGAAATCAAAAACATATTACACGCCTAAAGCAATAAACTTTTCAAGAATCAAGCTTCAATTTGATACATAAGTTTATGTGCCTCCTTTTTATTCAATCAAAAGGCGAAAAATAAACAGGGTGTGCAAGTGAGAAAGGGTGTGCGCAAATCACTTGTCAACGCAAAATCGAAAACTTTTACTCTGTTTTCCGAGGAACCAAACAGTAAATTGGCTCAAAAGACTGACCTTTTCGAGCTCTTTCCTCACTCTCATCCGCTTCTCCTGCTCCGTCTCTTCCCTGCCGCCGTCTTCGAAATCCTCCTCCATGCGGCTCTGTATCTCCTCCGCCTTCTTCTCCAACTCCCTCCTCTCCTCGATCTCCTTCAACCTCTTCCGCATTTCATTCTCCCAATCCAACGGCTCCTGATCGTCCCCGTCCCCGTCCCCGTACCCATTCCCGTTCCCTTCCTCGTCCCTGTCGTAGTTCACGCCGTTTACTTTCGAATTCGCTTTTCCCCGAGCCACGACTCGCTGGCTCCGAGTCTCCCCGTCCGAGTCAAATCCCTTGACCGCGATAAACCCGTTGTGTGCGTGACTATGCGGGTCTCGCTTCGGCAAGGTCAGACTCATGTTCAAAAGGGCGTCGAGCGCCACCGGACGGGTCTTCCGGTCAGGAACCGTGGTCCTAGCCGACGTGACGTCTAGTAGCAGAGCTAGGTTTCCGATAACCACGGCCATCGTGTTCCGGAAAGAGTCAGAGAAGAGGAGAGAAAAGTAAGATACGGGGTTCCCGCTGAAAAGACAGTGGGAGAGAGATTTGGGTCGTTGATTTATATAGACGGAAATACCCTTAATTTGATACGTAATTACGTTAATAATCTGGGCGCTCTGGATCATAGATTCTGAGTTTGGCTAGGGCAATAGTCTTGGAAAGCATGTGAACGTGGCGCGTCACAGACGAGAGACGTGTGGCAACTGTAGCAGCCTCGACTTGTCTCGGGAAAACACGTTACTTACGCCGTCGTTTTACGAGTACGCGTGCACGCGTCAATATTTTTTTTTGCGGTAATTTCAGTTATGCCCCCAAAAAGTTTTGCCTTTAATTAATTAATTAATTAATTATTTATTTCTTCAGATGGATGGTGCTACTCACGCTTTTTTTAACTTTGTACACACTTTTTTTAATTTTTAACCGTTTGATCAAATTATTGAAGTTCGGGTGCTTGACGTAGGTACCCACCAAACCAGGAGGCTTAGTATCTTTTGTACCTGCTAATCTCTCTCTTCTTTCATCTCATCCTATTTGAACGATTATGATTAAATCACGACAATATTTTATATTGATCACCAAAGTTTTTATAGAATTTGTGTATATACTCACCGTTGTAGTTATGTAAAACGAACAAACACAATTATAGAAATTTTTTTGAGTGATTGATTATGATTTAATTAGCTTGTTTGGCTCTTGGTTTAATTGCTTAATCCTACCACAATTTTGTGACTAACTCACTTTCTTTGTAAATTTTTTATTTTTTATTTTATTTATTTTTCTCCTGTTGTGAATCTATGATGGAACCGATATTGGAGGACTTGAACACATGATCTTAATAGTAAATGCTTTTAAATATTCTTTAATCTTGTTTAATCATAAAAAATAAAAAAGAATATAAGAAAGTAAAAATAGTGTGAAAAATCAGAACCGCAAAAAGTAAACCCCCGCGGCCCAAAGGCCCAAGTTATAGAAACCCCCGCGGGGCCGCGGGGTGGAAACATAGAAACGAAATCAGAGGGCCCTCTCTCTTCCTCCTTCGTCTTCCATTCAATTACACAACACTTGTGCAAACCCTCGCTACAAATAACCAAAAAAAGCAAAAAAACGAAAAAAATAAATAAAAAAACAGGAAAAAGAAGGCCAAAAATCCAAAGGGAAATCGCCATGGATTCGTACCAAGCGCAGCAGCGGTACCTGAGACCGCCCCCGCCGCCGCAACCACGGGTCACGTCGGATCCCTATCACTACCACCAGCAGCAGCAGCAACCAAGGCCAGACTGGTACCCCAACCAGTACCAGTACCCACCGGCTCCACCACCACCACCACCACCGTACGCTGAACATCTCCCTCCCTTGGGTTCTTATCCTCCGCCCCCTCACCCTTATCCTGCGCAACCCCCAAATCACGCCCACTTCCCTCCTCCCCCTCCCCCTCCCCCTCCTCATCAATCTCGCCCTCACCTGCCTCCCCCTCCGCCTCGCCCTCCTCCACCTCATTCTTATCAGCACGCCCAGGCATTCCCTAAACTCTTTCTCTCTGTCTCTCTGTCTATATATATATATATATGTATGTATATCAGTGCATGTATATGTATGCATGTGCACCTGGTGTTGATAATTTAATTTTGGGTGCATTGAACTCGTTGTTTATCCTTGAATCTTGATGTGAGGGTTAACATTGATACTTGTTCTTCTTTTGATTAAAACAATCACTGTATCTGTATTTGGGGTCAAAGTTGTAATGCTGATGTTCTAACGCAAAGCATAAACCTTTGCAGGAGTGGGGAGCTGCTCCTCCGAGTTGGCCGAACTACGCAGGTGAGTTCTCTCCGCATCACATTTCATGTAAACCACAACTTTATTTGTTGAATTCATATGCAGTAAAACACCATGTTCCCCGTTATATCTTTGTTGTCAACTTAATCTGTTCGGTAAAATTAGTTCCTTTGTGAAGTAAAACAAACTCGAGGTCCTATTTGTTGAACTATCCAATTGCTTATTTGATCTAGTGTAAAGGTAAAATGCTGCTAGGAATGGGATTTTCTGCTTTTTGCGGGTTAATGGCAATGAATTAAATTTGATTGTTTTATGTAATGGTAGCCCCAAATAATCAAGATTGGGAAGCGAAGGCTAAGGCTTGGGCAGATGCTAGAACGGCAGTGGAGACTCAACATCAACAGTTGCAGTTTCCACCGGCGGGGGGATTAGAAGAACAGAGTCATTATCAGGAACAGTATCCCCACAACGGTGACCCGCACTATTCTGGTAGTCACCATCAGTCATTTTCTGCATCTAGCTATCAACAGGTTCCAGTTTCAGGTGCTCCAACACACTACCCACCGGGAATTCATTCCCAGGAGACTTCATCAATCGGCTCTGAACTATCTCCTTATCTTCATCACGCTGTTAGAGATGGAACGCCAGCTGGGGACTCAAATGCTCTGTTTCACCGTCAAGGAATCTTATCTACAAGTCCATCTGTCCATCAGCAGGAGGTACCTTATAGTTATTCTTCTGTGACAGGTAATAATTCAAATGGTATTGGCTTTGCATGTGAAGCTTGTGTTCCACAACTGCTGTTATGGAACTCAATTTTACTCCTTAGTTCGACATTCTGGATTTTTTTCAATTATACCAAATATAGGACCTTCCATACTGATCATTAAAGTATCTTGATAATCTTAATTGGACATTGCTTCTTTCGGCTGTGATTAGTTCAACCAAATTAATCTTGATATAAGTAGGTGGTTGATAATAACTGGTTAAGTGGATCTCCTTCTTGTCAATTTTTTGTTTTGTTTGAGATAGCTGTTCTCATTCATTAGTTATCTATTTCGAATGGATGTTCAGTTTGTTTTTCACAATCCTAATACCATTTTTTGCTATTGGTTATAGATGTAATGCAATGAAATGCATAAACTTGACAGTCTTTCTGCAGATGTAGGCCTCCATCTGGATTTTTTAAAATAATAATTATATCAATGAGAATGAGAGTATATTATTCCAAACTCCCTTGCCAGACATAGTACTA
Source organism: Pyrus communis (assembly GCF_963583255.1). Taxonomy (NCBI): domain Eukaryota; kingdom Viridiplantae; phylum Streptophyta; class Magnoliopsida; order Rosales; family Rosaceae; genus Pyrus; species Pyrus communis. The sequence goes on along the minus strand of NC_084806.1, from coordinate 5,865,535 downwards.
CCTCTCCAATATTTATTATGACTACGAATTGGTAGAATATAATAAAGCTTGTTATGGGTGAACCATGCAAGCCTTAGAAATTTACGAATTTCACATGTTGGTTAAGCAAGAAGTGGGGTGAGACCACATTAGTCGGGGAGTGTTGGGAGTATAAAATATTTGTTTGCAAACATCCTAACAACTTAGATTTTGGGAATAGTTGTAAATTAAATTTCTTTTAATTGCAAGAGACACCTCAGCAAGCAATTGGTGCAAAGTTCAAAGGAGTTCAGAGTAATTGACTCATACCCAATCAGATATGCTGATTTTGTTACTCTGCCAATTAAATTATCTTCTTTTTTTAAGTTGAAGGAGTCGTACCATGCACACAAAGAATACATTTTCCATTTGATTGAGTGGCGACCATCTCCATTAAAAAGAGCAATATTAATTGTCAAGAACTCCATCTTCCCTGTACAGATGCTCCGAGTTGGATTTGTGGAAATATAAATGGGTTTTTGGAAATAATATGCCTATGCAGAGATTAGAAAGAGAATAAGTATCCAACTCTAATACTTGTAGTTGAAATGGAATATTTAGAGTCTGGTTACATCTCTGTTCTCACATTTACATCGGATTTTTATGGTCCATGTAGGAATTCATGCAAAAGAGATGAGCTTGTACCCTTAGGAGAGAATTTGTACCCTTATTTGTTCCAAGGATATTTCCCCTAAAAAGCCTTTTGATTTGCTGTTTGACTATTTACTTGAATGGCAGGCAATGAAGGGACTGCAGCTCAAGAAGGACAACATCACATGCAGCCATCACAGCCCTTTCCTTTTGCCTATGGCAGTCAGTCTGCTGATCCAACAACCAATCTTGCTGACCAGCCTTTAGAATTTGCACGTGGGTTTACCTCTGATCATGGTCCACACGTGCAGTCCAGCTATACTTATCATGATTCACATGGAACTATAAGAGGTGTCGACCCAGCGACCACAGTACCCTCCGTGAATACCTGGCCTAGTTCTGTTGCACCTGGTGTAGGTTATCCTCATAATGTTCCAGTTCCATCAGGACTACAGGTGTTAATTCTGGTGTCATGTGTCTATCTTTAGTTCTAAGTCCTTTGTATGAATGTCTGCCAACATTTGTTTAATTCTGCAGCATGATCCCTCCAATGCAATACCATCTCCTGTTCCTGGCCATTCTCCACATTCGTTTGGAAGTTTCCCATCTGCTGCAATGCCCTTTGCTCTCACTGCAGGAACCACAGTTCACCCTACTGCAGCCTTCCCTGGTGATGCGTATGGAGTTTCTACAGTTACTGAGCGCCCCAAAAAGGTAAACTATGCCATTGTTAACATATGTTTATATACTTGATGGTGACTTACATGATTGTTATTAAATCTGTTCTACTGAAATTTCTGCCAGGCTCCAGTGCCTAGTTGGCTTAGAGACGAAATTAAGAAAGCAGTAATCACAAGTTCTTCTATGGACCATCCTAAGGAGGAAACTCAATCTTTTGAGGATGAAGGTTTTGATAGATCTTTTGGGAAAGGTGATCAAGCAGACAGCAAGAGCATCGATTTTTCTAGACCAACAGAAGAAGAGGATGATGAGGTTTTGTTATGTCACCTGAAGATGATTCATTTTGCATCTGTATCACCTCTAGTGAACTGCACTTTCTATAAAATTGCATTTTTTTTCTTTGTCCATATTTTCACCTCATAATAATAGGTATTTCATGCATTTCATTTTCATTGGGGGATCGACAGGCCATATCTTTTTGTTTTGTAGGATCAAGTGGAAGCTGCTAGGACTGCAGCAATTAACCAAGAAATAAAGCGTATCCTAACTGAAGTTTTCTTGAAGGTTGTAGTGTTCAAGAGTCTGGATTGCCTTATTTAACTCCATAATACTGTATCTTTAACTTCTATGTTTCTATACAGGTTACTGATGAGCTGTTTGATGAAATTGCTACAAAAGTTCTTACTGAAGATGATCTGACAGTTGAAGGTAATTGTACCATAATTGCTCCTTAGATTTGTGCTTATATATTTACATGTTGTTTGTTTAGTCTAGCACTCTTTCTTTGTAATTTTTTTTTAATAACAAAGAAGGAAAGAAGTTAATCAATTGTGTCAACTGGTACAGTGGAACAGAGGACACTCATTTCAAACCATAAGGTATTGCCATCTCCGCCAGCAGTTACAACTCCCAAGGCTTCTGCAAAAGTTCTAATTGCGGCCAAGTCTAAGGAATATGAGAGTGGAGATGTAAAATCTAGCTCTACTTTACCTGGTGATGTATTGGGTCTTGCAAATTATGCTACAGATGATGAAGATGGAGATAGTGATATTCAGAGTTCTGGTGTGCCAAATTCTGGGAAAGATGCTAAGCTTCAGCAGTCAACTGTCAGAAGGCCTTCAAATGATAGGCATGATGCCACTGCAAATGACCGTTCTTCTGTAGAGCTTCAAGAGCATAGTAAAAATCAGACAATTTTGGAGAGTGGACGGGGCAAAACCAGTTCACTTGAGTCTAATAATAGAAACAAGAATGATGATAGTAATGGTGATAGAATTTTGCCAGATGGAACTACTGCCTCTAGGTTGAAGGATACTGTAGGGATATTCAAACCTGAACTACCTAAAGAAACTGTCAATGTGAAAAACGCATCAAAAGATGACCCACAAGTTATGGAGTCCACGATGAAACCTGATAAGCATGATCGAGATGAGAATAAAAAGAGTTCTGTAAAAGATATCAATAAGGAGATAGAAAGTGGTAAGTTTAGGACAGATGAGAAGGGTGATGAGAATCATAAGGGACATTATCCGAGAAAGGAAAGGACAGATGATCGGAATGGCTCAAAAGAAAAGGTGAAAGAGCAAAGTGTTAAGGAATCTGAGTCAAGAAAAAGGTCTTCCCTTGCTGATGCCAAGGAGGACAGAAGAGAAACAGAGCAACTCCATAGGGCTAGTGCTAAAGAAGATAAGGACAGGAAAAGAGGACGGACAAAGGAAAAGGAGGGTGATAGATCAAGACATAAACATTCTACTGACTCAAGCAGGCACAAGGGAAGGCGCTCCTCTTCTGTTGCCAGTAGAGGAAGAAACAGCAAGGATGATTCAAGCGATGAAGCTTCTGATGATTCTAAAAGGTTCTTCATTGTGGTCGTCTGACTATATCTTTTTCAGTTCAACTTATATTACACTGTGATTCATATAGTATAATGTGGCAGGAAGCGCCATTCAAGGAGACGTAACTTATCACCATCACCCATCAAGTCTAGGAGAAGGTACCATTTATCAGTAATTTTTTTTCTTCATTTTTTCTTCTCTGCTGCATTATAATTTATAAGGTTCATCCCAATGAGTTTTACAAAGCTCCGGTAAATCAAAATTGATAATATGTTTTGGACTGTTGTCCTCTTATATGAAAGTTTTATACAGAGAAATCAAAATAAACTAAAGGTAATGTCATTAGCAGGTTAATGCAAAAGGTAAAAGATACAAAATGAACTGATTTTAAATCTGTTTATCTGAGGTTTTTTTTTGTGGCTCCAATGTGACTTGTGCGAGATTGGAACTTTTTTGTGATGGTTCATGTTTTATACTTTGCAGTAAATCAGTGTATATTCTTTTCTCAATTACATTGCATTTGTCTTTTCCCTTTTTTTGTATTAGAATTTGTAAATCTTTCAGCTTTCTCTTTCCCTTTGTGAATGATTTTACTGCCTTAACATTTTGAGGTTATGAAATGTCAGGTATAATATGTTAAGCTCTTTATTTTGAATTGATTCACAAGATCAGAAATAAAAACTAAAATTCGGGATGAAGAGTGAAAAGGTATACATGGTTTCATTATTGGTGTATTGCCTATATGAATAGAGATCAGTCATCTGGATCCTGGTAACCTTGTATGCAATGCTGCAACAAAAACATAATCGTGATTTGGGGGGAGAGGGGGGGGGGGTGTGGTTTATCCTGGATCTCACTGTATGTTTTTTGTCGGTTTTACCATTTGGAACTTGGTTTATGTCTAGTTTAAGTTGACATGTAGTAATGTGCAGAGAAAAGCTTAAACCTTTTGTTTTCTCAACCCTTTTGAGAATTATGACTTGCTCATATATGTTCTTTACATAGTCATCAGAAGCCGAAAAATATGTTCTAATGGGTCACTTCTTATCAAGTATGACTCTGCAAAAGGCTGAGCATTTCTCTACTGAACCATGCATGTTTAATTCACCAAATCAGTATCATGGATGTTTTCATTTCTAGACAAGTTTCGCGGTCTCCACATAGCAAGCATTCTCAACACAGGCATTCTCCTTATTCTTCTCTTGAGACGAGCAGGTATGTTGCCATGAAATCGTTGTTGTGTATTGTTTTTCAGACATATACAGCTATCAATAAGCAACTACTCAGGTGATATTGCCAGGCATCTGCTTCTACAACTCTAATCGCTCTCTGGTCTGTTTTAACTATACTAATTAATATATAGGGGAAGAAGGTCAAGATCCAGATCACCTGTGCGGCGGCAGAGATGATTGGAGGAAGGATCCTATAGCAATAGAGAGCCACAGTAATGTTCATTACGAGTCTGAATGTCAGATAAGAGCTGGAACTGAGTTTCGCAGCAAAGCCAGTGCACTGTATGCAGATACTGCAGTTGAGTGTTGCTCCAAATATGAAATCGGTGTACATTGTCGGATGGTTCAATTAAGTCCCGAGGATAATGGCAGTATGGCACCGCATGCTCGACGGTTTGAAGCTGGCTGGTGGAGTATGAGCTGATGGTGGTTTTGTAGGAATTATAATAATCCAGTTTTGTGGCATCACGATTTATAGTTGCAGAGTCTTGTGACCCAACATAATTTCTCTTTGTTGCTCCAATGTTCCTACAGTGTTTGTTCATATCAACATCGCTGATTTCCCCCCCTTGGTTTGTGCCTAAAGGATCAGAAATATGATGTCTTTTTATTGTTCTACCCAGATGATGTGTAATCCATTTTTTTTTCCAGAAGAAAATTAGTTCGTCGTTCAAAGAAAATCAATTAAATTAGAGATCAGATCATGTAGGTACAATTTGGCTAACTGGGTTTTGCAGGCATTTAAGGTGGGAGTATGGAGTTTATGGTACAATTTGCCCAACTGGATTGGCGCTGGTTACCCTCTCCCTGTATGCCACCCAATGCTTACCTTCCCTCAAAGATCAGATCATGAGGCCCCAGTTTGGTCAACGAGCTGCCGGCGGTTCGGACACTCTGAGGATTACTATATTCTCCATTGATCAGCCAGCCATTCAGGACACCTCCATTGATATTGTGCTCTCTTCCTTGAGTTGCAGGAGATTTTTGTTCAGAGATGGCCATGGACTCCTAGTGAAGGGAACTAGGGAAAACGTTGTTTGTCCAATGGAATGCCAATGTGCAGGGAGATTACGAAAAGCAAGGATACTGCATTCCTGGTGGAAGGTGAAAACTTTGGGTTTGGTTGACGGTGTCAAATCACTAGGCCGGTTGTCTAATTGCTCTCTCATGGTTCCACCAAGGCGTTCAAAACCATTAGACTTTCCTTTCTCCTTGGAGACACTTCTACCGTTAAATGCACACAAAAATAACACAAATTGTGCTTGCTGCTGCGGGATATAGTTACAAGGACATGCTAATGAGCTGGGTGTGCAGATTGCGCCAATTGCAAATCACAAATTTTATCATTTGTGCCCTTGACAAGGAAATATACGAGTTTGCTGTCTTGCAGGAAGTTTCGATATTTACTCTCTGAAGTTTCGGTAAATGGAAACTCAAACATCGTGATGCTAGTCTGTATTGTAGATTGATCTCCAAATCAAATGCACTCGTCATTTTGATTGTCTGTTTTGTATTACTGTTAGGGCCTACCTGTTTTCAGGGATCCATTAGCTCCGAGCGAGATCAGCAGCGATTGCGACTTTGGAACAAAATGTTTTCAGAAGTTGACCAAAGTGAAGTCCCGAATGGTTTTGAAGATACTGACGCTGGGTTACAACGTGCTTCTTAGCGATGTGGATGTATATTGGTTTGGAAATCCGCTGCCATTGCTCTACTCTCTTTGCCCTGCTATTGTTGTCGTTCAATCTGATGAATTCAACACGACAGGTGCTTTTCTTGAGGATATCCTGTGTACATGATCACTCTTCTTTTCTAATGGTATATAAACACTTGGTACAAACATAGAGTGGAGGAGAAAAAGAAGATTGATGAAATTTATCTGGTGTTTGGAATATTACTTGATAACTTTTCGGTGATATCTCCATCAGTACGACAATTTATCTATCGCCTTAAAAACCTCTCTGTGGTTCTTTTCGGTGTGCAGGACCATTTAACGTACCTAGACGCTTGAACTCTGGCTTTTACTTTGCCCGTACTGGTAGTTCGACAATCAATGCTATGAAGAAGGTGGTGGCACATGCACCAACTTCGGGTCTATCTGAGCAGCCGCTTCTACGACACACTATGTGGAGAAGGGGGTTCCAATCGTGTGGGTGACAATAAATGCTTGGAACCTGAAACAAATGTGACTGTCCATTTCTTGGACAGAGAGCCCTTCCCAAATGGCGCATATCTGGACCTGTGGCAGAGGAAAAACGTGAGAGCTGGCTGTGCGAAGCGGGGTTGTTTGGTTCTCCATAACAACTGGAAAAGACTGAAGAAGTTGGGAAGGCAGGCTTCTTCAGGCCTATGGGAATATGATACAAGCACAAGGATATGTCGGCACGAGTTCATACTAGTAAACAAAATTTGAGTCCTAATTGGTGGTTTATTATATTCATTAGCATCCGCTTGGTTTTCACATCCGACAGTGACAACGAAATTGTTCCTTCCTGATGTTTGCAACTATGAGAGCCTTGGTTTCATCACAGCTTCCTGTGGAAGAGAATATTATATGAAGGAAAGCCGGCCATGAAAAACCAGGAACTATGCGGTGTGGTCAATGCTCAATAATTTCAAGGCAATAGAATGCTCACACTTCCCACCAATGGAGTATGCTGAAGGGCTATGCTGAAGCGGTGCATCCAGTTGTTAGGCCTAGCCTGGAATCCTGATAGTGGATCTAAACGAAACAAGCAGTTGACAGGACCTTTCATGGATGACAGATCCGAAGTAAAGGAAGTAGATGCTGCTTCCATATCATTAGACTTGAGATGGCGCTCAAAGGATGTATTTGTGGGGATAGTTCATGCAGGCGGTCGAGAGGAGCTGTACCAGAATGTAGTTCCTGTATCTCAGTTGATGGAAAAGTATCCTGGTATGTGTCGCCCGCCCAGAAGTGTTCAAAAATCCGCAGGAGGCCCTTTTAAGGCCAGAGAAATGCCCGACGAAGGAAATTTGAGAAGAAAAAGGCTTTGAGAACAAGCAGGATCATTAGTAAATCAAATTCAGAAAAAAAGTGATGGTTTTCTTAATTAATAACTTACATCAGGTTTCATCACTTCAATCTTCAAATGTAGTCTCACAAAATATAAGATAAAAGCTTGGTAAAGATCCATGTGTATAAAACCGAAAAGAAAGCACCAGCAGGAATTGTCACAACCCAAGAAGTCACAATTTCCCTCACAGTTTCTGCTCTGACACTATTGAGCCCCCTTGCAAATCCCACCCCCATGACTGCACCCACCAGAGTGTGTGTGGCGGAGATGGGCAGTCCCAGCTTTGACGCAAACAGAACCACCGAGGCTCCTGCAAACTCAGCCGCAAATCCTCTAGTAGGTGTCAGTTCAGTAATCTTCTTCCCAAAGGTTGCTATCACCCTATACCCCCACATTGTGATACCTGCTACAATTCCGAACCCTCCCCATGCTAGAACATCAGTCGGAATAACAATGTCCGCTCCACTAGCGCGGCCATGAAGAATAGATAATGCACCAGCCAAAGGACCTATTGCGTTGGAGACATCATTCCCGCCGTGAGCAAATGACATGAAGCATGCTGAGAGGACTTGCATGTATCCGAAAACCCCATATACTATTTCCAACTGTGTGCCGGTTGGACCTGCAATATCAGTGAGAAATCCGATATTTTTTTGCTGGATGGTACCCTCCATTTGCTCTGCTTCCGATGACATGGCCTTGACGAGGAGATGACCTAGCTGCCTGTGGATAATTCTGTACAGGAGGACTGCACCTGCAACTCCACAGGCTAGAGCCTTGGCCAGAGCCAAAGGCAAGCTTTTCCCGAGAGGAAAGACTGCGAATGAGATTCCAGTTACGCCGACTAGTACAGCAATTGGTGCTGCTGCAGCTGCGGCTTGTCCCGGATTTGGAGCGCTGTACACATACTGAACGGAATAGAGAAGAAGAAGGGTGGTAAGAAGTAAGAACTAAAAAGTGTATCCAAATTCGAACATAAAACCAGGTTATAAGCTCCAAGTGACGATTCTAAGCCCTAAAACAATCAATCACGTCAATTGACGAGATCAAAGTTGAAGAAAACTGAGTAGAAGTGACGATGTCTCATTGCATTGTGTCCTTCATAAAACAAGACGTCCTGCACAGAGTGGGGCTACAATAAGATGGATTAAAGGTTACAAGTGCAACAAATATTGGTGAGCTCAATTTCTGATATGGTATCAGAATTCATAAGCCAACGGCATACCCATATATGATAAAAGGCTGAGGATCATTTGACAGTTGCATCTCCAAGGAAGTAGAACATACCCTACGAATGCATTTGTACACAAGAAAGGACACCAGGGCTCCCATGAACGGAGAGATCACCCACGACGAAGTCACCCTTGCCAACGAACTCCAGAAGACAGCATCTGGACCGCCATAGACAAGCCCGAATCCGACCATGGATCCAACTATACAGTGCGTTGTCGAGACCGGCCAGCCATAATATGATGCAACCTGACTAGCAGAAAACAATTACTCATGGATGGCAGAAAGAACATGGCAATGTAGCATATAAAACTTATGAAACGAATAATAAATCATTTCATATAAACTTAAAAACTTATGAATACTAATTATTTGAATTTCATGTCTCCCAAGAGGCAATAAGATTTGTACCAAGTCCGCAAAAGCTTCTTCTTACTATCTCCCCTTTTGTTACATGGGAATTTTAGTAATTTTATCCCATAAGTATAAGTTAGGAAACCATAAGGAGGAATTTTGAAACAATCAAGACACCAACATGCTATGTAAAGATTTTACGAAGCAAAAAGACAATGTTGTAATTTCATTTTGGTTATGGGATATTTGTTTAAAATAATGTTTTTGGGTCTTACTAGGTGTGCCTAGGAGGGGCCCACCTTTTGTTTTGTGTCCCCCTGGCCCGGTTGTTCTCTCTCCCTCACCTCTCTCGTGCCTCTCACTCTTGGAACTCTCTCCCCCTCTGCAAGTTCTCCTTCTCCTCTCTATGACTCACCCACACCTGCAACAATGGCGACAGAAACACCACCAAAATATGAACCGTCGTCTCGACCCCTGGCCCAGATTGTGGAGCTTCGGCAGTGGCGGAGTTCACTATTTTGGGTTTTCCCCGATGAACTCCCGGCGAGTTCTCTGTTTTCCCGACCAAGGTAAGCACCCTAGACCTCTTTAGTTGTTGTCATAGGTTAGATTAGGCTGTTTTTGAGAAACTTGGAACGTTTGAACGCAGAGATAGCTCCGGGGAAGCATTTCCCAATTTCCCGATGACTAGGCCGCGAGTTGCAGAGGTTTTCCAGCCGCTTTCCGACCACGGCTTGCCCTTATGTTGGTAAATCTTCATTCTCCTTCTCCTTAGCTTCATTTTGATAGTTTATACACTAAAAATGGTTTTGTTTCGAGCTCCATCGGAGCTCGAGAATTCCCGGCGACTTCTCCGGCCATCTCCTTCGTGGTTCCGGCAGCCCGCGAAACAATTGGGCGGTTACGACCCACAACCCAATTAGACACCCAACGCAGTTGCTAGGCCAACCTATTGAACCAGCCTAAACCCTTGGGCCGAGTAACCAGCCCAAATCCAAGCCCAACCCATTTAAATTAGAACCCAGAAATCCAAACCTTTGGGCGTGACAGCCCATTAGCCTAGGCCCTAACCCACTAACCTAACTCGGCTCAACCCACCTAAACCTAACCCTAACCCAAGTCCTAAACCCTAACCGGATCCAACCTAACCCAACCCAACCCAACCCATTTGACCCAACTGAACTAGGCCAACCCACTAACTGTTGACCCGACCTAAACTTGCGTTGACCCAACTCGAAAGATGACCCCGGTCGGACCTATTGACTTTGGTCAACGTTGACCAATTGACTTTTTCGGGTTTTGTTCGGGACCCCTTCTAGGCTAATTTCGACGTCTTGATCCCAATTCCGATGTCCATTTTCCCAAATTCAATTGTTATGATAGAGTTTTATTAATTGGACCCTTTATGTGCTTAGGTGCAATTGTTTATGGCATTTCTGTCCACCCTTGTTTGCACGGCTTTTCGCTTACGATGTAAGGTGAGTGGACCCCTTCTAAAATGCATGATTTTGCTACTAGAAATGCATGCATGAAAAACATGATTTAATGGTTATGTTTTATGAGTAAAATAGATTTACAATTTATGAGATATCATGCTTTCTGAGAATATTCTGGAATACCATACTTTATCAATTTTCACGTTCTTCGTAGTATATATGATTGATGACTATATACAATGAATAAGTTTTACGACATGACGTTTTAGCTACTGAACTCCGATTAAGATAGATATATATATATATATATATATATATATATACTTATGTACTTACTTAATGGTTATTCGAACGATCCTGCCTACGGGCGAGTGATACTTATATATGCCTTCGGGTGGGCGTTGTAGGAGCCTACGGGCGATTGATACTTATATATATATATATATATATATATATACACTTATGTACTTACTTAATGGTTATTCGAACGATCTTGCCTACGGGCGAGTGATACTTATATATGCCTTCGGGTGGGCTCTGTAGGAGCCTACGGGTGATTGATACTTATATGCCTTCGGGGGTGCTGTAGGAGCCTACGAGCGATTGATATTTATATTGGCTTCGGCAGGGCGTAGGTTGGTGGCTTCAGCCGAGAGATATTTATGTTGGCTTCGATCGGGAGATGTAGTGCCTACAGGCAGAAGATACTTATATTGGCTTCGGCCAGGATATGTAGTGCCTACGGGCAAATGATCTGTCTAAGGGCGCGTGATGTAGAACCTTCGGATGAATAAAGAAGTGTTCTATATACACACTACTTAGCACACTATATATAATATATGTTTTACGAAGGTTTTATGGCATGCTAGGGTTTTCGGAAAACCTATTACATATTATACTATTGAGTTTTCATAAGCTTTGGGGGTTAGTACGTTGTTGAATAATTGTTTTAGTATTACTATATATCAAATTGGTCCACTCATGTTTTGTTTTGCGCCTCCTCAGGACTTAGAATCGAGGCGTACAATCCCGGCATTAAGGCACTTCCGGATTGGCGTCTTCAAGTCCTCTCGGTGTAGCACCCATCCCTTTGTTCATTCAATTTTATATTATTCCTGTTTTAGTGTCTCAGATTAGTTGTATGCTCTGAATACATTCCTCAATTGCATAAGCATTGTATTTAAATTTATAAGTATTGTTTATATTTATTATTTCTCATGCATCCTAATATGGCTTCGTCACCTTCGGATGTCGGCCATCACGTGCCTACCTTGGTGTTTGGGGAATATCAAGATCAGGCGTGTCATGCTAGCAACTCCCTTAAGTTGTAGACCCCGTTTCACTTTGCTCTCTGAACTTTCAATTTAGTTTTGAGCCCTCTAAATTTTTACGTCAATGACCCCTTAAGTATCAATTTTGTTACAATAGCACATACAGATCAGTCGACTATGTGGTTCTATTTATTTTATTTCAAATATCGAGTTTCTTCACATGCAATGATGCAATGCATGTGAGTAAATTTTTGGGGCATATACGTCCACAAAATGTTTTTACTAAGTGAATTAATAATTATTTGAAATTTTGATAATCGAGTTGTGACAAACAAATTCAGAAGAATCGTAAACTTATACATTTGCAGTAATTCAAAACTAACGTCGGGGGTAAATTGACACGAATTAAAAGTATAGCGAGGTTCAAACTAAATTGAAACTTTAGGCAACACGAACTGTCATTTAGAGGCATTAGCCTTAATTTGCACTACCATGCACTTTTGGACGCTGAATTGAAATTCCAATAAAATATCACGCAATCAATTAGGATATATAGAATTAGTCTATAAAATGAAAACATAGGAAGAAGAGAAGTACACCTGCAACCAAGTACCAGCAGCAGCAAGAGAAGCAAGCAACCCAGCAAAAAGCAGAGGATCCTTCCCCTGAAACACATTAGCAACAAGGATCCCCTTTTGCATCGTGCTCGTCACGTTAGTCCCCATCAGAAACGCCCCTGAGAATTCCAAAACCCCCGCCGTCAGCACCGCCTGCCGCAGCGGCAGCGCTCCCGAGCCCACCGAAGTCCCCATGGCATTGGCCACGTCGTTGGCTCCGATGTTCCACGCCATGTAAAACGCGAAAAGCAGAGTAGCATAAGACAGCATCTTGGTCTTAACGGCCAGGCCTTGCCCCAGAGACTTCATGAAAAACGAAAGGCTCAGAGCCGTAAACGCTATGCAGATGGAAATGGCGGAGGCGGTGCTGGAAGATATGTGGAAGGCCTGGGCCATTCCTGGCGACTTGGTTTGTTCCCCTGTTTCTGCTATTTCGTGATGTTGTTCGGCTTTGACATCTTGGTTTTGTTCTTCGTTTTCACCTTCGGCATCGGCGAAAGAGGATAAACTGGCAAAGGGGTGTGTGAGTTTGGACGCGTTGAGCCTCAAAGTGGGGAGAAAAGACTTGGTTAATGGTGTTTGGGAGCTGAGAAAGTTTGTGACTTTCTTGGGAAAGTGGGGTTCTGTTGGGAGGAAAATGGAGCCGTGCTTTGGGAGGTAGAGGTGGGAATTGTGGAGGAATGCTTTTGGTGTGGGGGTGGTTCTTGCAGAAGATAAGCAGTAGGAAGGAGTCATGTCTTAGGTGAAGAGAGGTGGTGGCGGCTGAGAGGGCGAGAAGGAGGAGGAGAAGGAGGAAGAGAAAGGGTGGAGAATCCAGAGGGAATTATTCAGGTGGATTCTTGGCATCCATGGAATTTGGTGAGGGAGAGGAACAGTATGCAACTGAGGAGTGTGCATTTTTTTGAATTGGATATAATAATTATTTTCTTTTTTAAATTTTCTTGGTGGAAAGAAAAGAAAGGGAGGTGGGAGTGGATTTGGCTGCTTCCTTTGGTTCGGTTGATACGCGTGGTGGTGGTAGTTCTAGAGAGACTTCCCACCTTTCATTCATATATTCTACTGGCCAAAACAGAGAATATACCAAGCACCATATCTAACATAATGATGATTTTTCTTCCAGAGAGTGATTTATATAAAACGAGTTCATCGATATCATAACTTTTGGTTTCAATAAAATAGTGACATGCATAATTTGCTCTCCTCTAGATAACGTAACGAGACAAAGTGGTGGGGAACTTGATTAGCTACACAATTTTGTATACTTACTAGGAAGGGTTGAGTTACTATTCACATAAGTAGTTATTGATATACTATATTTCCTAACTCAAAGCTGCTAATATACACCATGGCCACGTTTGTTTTAGAATGATTGAATTGGATAATTCATTAGATTTCATATATGATGAGCGAATAAATGAATGTCAACTTTGAAATTTTGTTCAAGTTGAAGCTAAAAGGAGGCATATGTGTGGCCACTAGGTTTCAGCCATTTTAATAAGATTTGAAGAGATAAAGTTTCTCTCATGAACTAATTCATCTTTTCTTTTACCTTCAACTTGGACAAAATTTGAAAGTTTGTCTCAAGTTCTTCGTTTAACGTACATTGGATATAGTAAATTGTCCAATACAATCTCCTAGGCACCAACGATGGCTTTTAAAACATAATAGTCTCACCTAAGAGCAGTTCCATCGTGGGAAAGGCCCCCTAGGCAATACAATATATTATCCACCTAGTGAACAGTAATTGCCCTTAATGAACAATAATCGCCTTTTGCATCTCCACCGTTGCACTTCAATAACCTTGGCAATAGGTAATAAAATATTATTTATTTATAAAATAATACAAAATATTTTACTTTTTTCATTTTCCCATAAAATATATTACTTTCTTTCAATCCTTGCATCCCCACAAAAATCCCACTTCTGGGTTTTCTTTCCCATTCACTTAATTCCCCCGAGCTCTCAGAGCTCTCATTCCTCTGTTTCCTGTAAAAAAAACCCATATCTTTTAACCCGAGTTTCTCTTAGAGCTCTCTTTTTCTCTCTCTGTAATCCCCTCCCCTATTTGCAGAAGAAGCACATTCATCGTCGGTTGTCCTCAAAACTCTGACCCAACGACGTAGCCTCTCTAAATTCCAACGCAAACCCAACTCCCCCACCTCTTTTTCTCTCGCCGTCAAGATCCCTCTCCAAGCTCTATTCCCGCACCTCCTCGCCCCCCAAGCCCCTATCCTCCCCTCCTTCTCCCCAACCGCCGCCGCCGCCGCCGCCGCCGCCGCCGCCGCCGCCGAGTCAAATCAGTCTTTGACTCGACCGACCCAGTCCCAAACCCTCTACGAGATGATGTCTGACGACCAGAACCGAGACTCCAGGCTCCTCCCAGACCAGAAAATCCATGCATCTTCACCCTGACGTCAGCGTGCATCACCTCCACCTCGGGCTCTCGGGCTGGCAACTCTTGCTGGGCCTTTCCCTCGGGGCCGCTCAGGCTCCATCGCCAGCACACGCTGGACCTCCCCACTCAGGCTCTCTGGCCCTGTTCCACAACCTGTCCCTCGAGCACAAGCTCCTGCTAAAGCTGCTCTAAGGTAGGGGTGGCATGGCAAAACAACTCATTGGATTGTTAATGGTTAACCATTAAGACCATTTAGTTAATTTCACCATTGCACCATCATCACCACTACCAATCTCACCAACATATTATGTTGAAATCAAACGCAACTGGTCTTAATAGTTATCCATAAACTATCTAACGGGTTGATTTCCCATCTCTAGTGACCATCATAATGAGTTCAATTTAACTTGAACCGATTCGGTTCTCAATTTTGCCATTCAAAAACCGAACCAGATACATTAAGTACCCATATATTGATATATAACTATTTTTCCTCATGGATCTTACACCAAAATTCTAGGCTCTCTCATCTATGCCCATAAATCTGTCGGGGCCGAGCCTGCCCACACAAGCGCTCATGTAAACAAACGATAACTGGGTCGAGGGGCAAATTAAACTTGTACACCATAAATCCGTACCAACCCCAAGAGGAAAGCCCATTATTTCTGTCCTAGGCTTTAGTTGGGCCTCAAAACTACTGGCAGTGCCAGCCCATCGGCTTCAATTATTCCATAATTTCCCTTCCTTTTGTTCTGTCCTAAACGTCAGGATATCTTTTCATTTAAGGTAGAGAATTTTTGGCCAAGCCATACAACAAGTGAGCTAAAAGTTCTAGCATCTTACTCGCTGTCTATGAGAGTCTAATTTTCCTCTTAAATTAATAGTTAAAAAAAATATTCTTAAACGGTAATACTAAGTGATCCAACACAACGTACTTTTACGTGCATTCACATGATACAAGGAGATGCCAAGCATATTGAATACTGGACAATTAGGTCGGTCTCTTGTGTAAAAAATGTCGGGAATCCAATCATGTAGAGAGCTTCCTAGATTGTGGACGGTTTTGGACCCTTTATGCTATTGTCATCTTACACTTTCTCTACTCTTCTTCCAACTTCAAAGTTTGAATGTAGTAGTTTCCTTTACGAAACTAGATTCCTCGTCGACCTCAACTTACATATATTCCCAACGCTTTTACATTGTATTGAAGATAATACTAGCATAAGAGCATTCCTAAAACTAATGTTTTGTAGGCATCGACGGAACCGTTATATTATGTAGGGCCTAGATCTCACAAGATAGATAAGCTTCTTTTCTTTTGAACTTACAATGCATACCGAAACATCACATAGATTAACTTATTTCTAATGATTATTATGCAATTATTTACCACTACTCATGTAACAAAAACTAGTCTTGTTGATTTCTCACATGCTCTCTAGTTTGGGGTAAAATATAACATATAATCAATTGCATCCAATCATGTGTTTATCTGTTCCAACGTGAGCCTTCGAAGCTTGGTCAATTTGTACATCAACTTCTCAATATCTAATCAACCATTTGGCAAACCATTAATCAAGGATAATTCATTATATAGGTTGGTGGAAGAGATATCTAATTAGGAGGAGGCAACCTTTCTAGACTTGGCAGTACAAAACTAGCATAAAACTACCAACCCTAACAAAAACACATGACTTCTAGAAATAAATAAAAAGAATGACGAAAAAATCTTTTTGGTAATATCATATCAATAAATTTCCTTCGTACGTGGATATTTAAAAAAAAAAAAAAATCTTTTTGGGAATATTCTTCTCCTTTGAACTTTTTATCCGTTCAATACTTTCAGTTCACGGTTCTCAGCCTTCAAAGCATCAAATACTCAAAGGTTCAATTGGGAGTGGAGGACCATCCACACATCACTGAACCGTCAGGTCCCCCACTGAGCAAAGAAATTATAGAAAGTTCCAAAGCTTCAAGAATTAAAGCTCAACGTCCACTGGGTTCCAATCATCGACGTCCCAGTCCCAGCCCCCGCCGATTACTTTTACCAATTTCACATCTTTGGGAGAGTGCCAAAACCCTGCACAGTGCATGCAGCCAATCCATGTCATCATCTGCCATCTTAGGAGTCCAAGAATATATATCGATTTCACTCCATACTACCAGACTCTGTACGAGGCACATTGCACGGCAGTCTCAGAGGGATTCCTTCTCTATTTTTATGGCTCTATCCCCTTTTCTCCGTAAAACTTCAATGGCTTCTTCTTAATTACCAGTCAGTACTATAAAATTGTTACACCATGATCCTCCGTAACCATTGTTTTTAATAGGAATTTGATAGATTTATTTATTTTTGCATGCACAGTACTACATATTGTTTTAAGGGTTTTCTTATTTATATAAAAAAAAAAACACTTATTTGTTATTCATGTAGCATACAATAACTCACATGCATATGTCAGGAAAAAAAAGTTTAATTGTGTTACATCTTACAAAAACAAAGATTAATAACTTGATGGTTAGATTATTTGTACTGATTGACAACCTAAATGTTCGTGTTGCAATTTTTGAATGGACATGAACTAAATTGTCATGGATCTCAAACTAGAAAATTGTAAACTGTTTGGCGACGGCAAATATTAGTAAATTAGAAAGAAAAAAAATATATATCATGTGAACTATAAGTTTTCTATGAGAACACTTATGCTATGTTTGGAAGAGGAATTTTAAATTACTAAGGAACTTTAACTCATTCTTGTTAAATATGTATTACACGAGGACTAACAATGAACTACTTAAACTAGAAAAACTAATATTAAAATACTACAAATGCACTACAAATACCACTACAAATGTCATTACAAATGCACTACAATACCACTACAAAGGCACTAAATTGGCATCCTAAATTCTCTCAAATGTGTTGTTTCTAGTCGTTTTCTGTTGTTCTACCAAGTTTTTAAGGTATACCTACTACATTTGGTCTAAGTTTTGCTAAACTTTTACCCTCATCGAAATGTACCACATGAAAAACTTCTTCTCCATCCATTTTTATGTTTTGATTGATCTTAATTGTGAAATTCGTTTGGTGTCATTCTCTCGTTACAAAGTGAGCACAATATTTTTTTGAAAGTGTTAAACTTAAAACAGTAATAGCCATCACCTTTTTGTAGGTTAAAAATTCTACCCATGTGAATCAATTTTAATGGTAAGTTGGTAAGTAGGGTCCAATATGGGTTATATCCTATATCAATATGCCAGCACAAAATTGTATAAGGTGATGATCATTCATCGTGCATATATTGAGAGCTCAGTAACAAATTGTTAGGTACATATATCATACACAACAAAGTTTCCACAACATATCTGCTCTACTCATTTCATCAGTCACGGTCCTTCCCCAATATTACTGTCTATTAAGAATATCGATCCTACATATAAAAAAATGGATTGATACTCTCACTATTGTCCCATTGAAGATGGGTCAAGTTTGGAGATGACACAAGTGACTCACACGCTTTAGAAAATTGATACAAACGACAACCGACTAGGTATCTTTTTTTTCTTTTTTTTTGAGTTGAGCGATATTAGCAACTGATGGGGTTCGAACCCACGATATCATGCAAGGACGTCATTCCTCTTCATCACTGTGGTAGAGGATCACCTGCCCGACTAGGTATCTTAACACTCCAAGTTGGATGGTTACTTGTTAAGGTTAGACAACAAGAAGGCGTCAGCATCCCATTTACAAGTGTCGTAAGTGGGTCCTTGCCATGGGTAAAAAGAGATTTGCAGGGGCAGGATTTTTCAAATGTGTTCATATGAATATCCGATCCCAAATGTATACCACAAAAGGCAAATAAAAATTGTGTAACTAACGGAATAAGGAAAAGGGGAAAAGAGCATCACAAAAGAAGAGGAAAATGCTTATTATTTATTCTTCACAAGGGTATTGCTAAATCCACACCAGAATGACTGTATGAAATGCAAAATGGAATTGCAAGGAATTGCGTTTCTAGGGTTCGTTATGCCCTCCACTTTGTAAATGGGAGTTTTTTTCTTGGTGAACTTGTAAATGGGAGTTGGGACTTACTTATACTATATTAATATCCAAGTGGCTTATGTTTGATGTATGCGAATAATCCAAGCAAAGTGCATGATTCTCTCTCGTACAGGATAAGGAGATAAAGGTGGATATGCTCACCATTTGAAATGTTATGCAAATAATTATGGGTGGAGTTTATTCACATACTTTTTATTTTTATCTTTATTTTTTACACATTCTTTGATCATTTCTGTTATAGATCATATTTAATTTATTCAATCCGACAATTAAAAAATAAGAGAGGTATATGAAAATTAAAAAATGATGTGTAGATAACAACATCCATAATTATTATAAGACTAGTTGCACCACTAGAAATCTCATCAATACACATCGTTTTGAAAGTGTGCGCATTGATGCTTAGACACGGCTCATCCGCGCGCAATGTTGTTTAGGCAACAAAACAATATTAAAGGAAATTGAGGCTTTACCATAAATACAATTGACAATATGATGAATAACCAAATACTTTATAAGTACATGCAAAGAATAACCAAATACAATTGACAATATGAAGAATAACCAAATATGAGGGGTATTGCCATTTGAAATTTTCATTAAATAGGTAGTGTTGACTATGCTTAAAAAAAAAAAAAAAAAAAAAAAAACAAACCTTTTTTTGGAAGCTTGGTAGACCCTTCTTCTACTTTTCTATACTTTTCTATTGTTATTGACAACATTTTTTTTTAAAAGCTTTTTTTTTTTTTAGAACTTTCATGAAAATAGCTTGGGCTAAGTATATTTTAATATACAAAAAAAGCATGCTATAACTTTATTTAATAAAAAAGAATTAAATTTTAATGAAAATGACACAATTTTAATATATATATATATAAAAGAAAAAACCTGATCCATCATAAACACCGTTTATGAAACTGAACACTATTTTTGAAACTGAACGGTATTAAAGTATTTATTGGTCCAATTTCACAAATAGCGCCTAGTTTTTTTGTCCACTTTCGTAAATAGGGTCTAGTTAGTGGTCATGTTTCATAAATAATACTTAGTTATTGTGTCTAGTTTTATAAATAATGTATGGTAATTAGTATAATTTCATAAATAGTGTCTCTTTCTTGGTTTGATTTAATAAATAGTGTCTAGTTATTGATCAACTTTAATAAATAGTGCCTAGTTCTTGGTCACATTTCATAAATATTGTCTAGTTCTTACTCTAGTTTCATAAATAGTGTATAGTCCAGTTTCATAAATAGTTTCCACCTATTGGTTTAGTTGGAAATAATGCCTAATTCTTGTTTTCGTTTCATAAATAGTATCCACTTATTAGTCCAGTTCATAAATAGTGTCTACTTAGTGGTCTAGTTTCATGAATAGTGTATACTTATTGGTCAAGTTTTGTAAATAGTGTTTAATTCTTGGTTCAGTTCTATTTGAAACTTAGACCCTTTTTGGTTTTGTAAAAGCACCCGTTGCACTGAAAATGATGAACCTAGAAGTGACCATTTAGATCAAAACATTGAGACGATTGTGTTCTCAGTAATTATATTTAAAAAGCTATTTTCAATTACCAAATTAAAATTTCCTCACATTTTTTACATACCTACAATAATAAATGTAGCTCTCCATCAAATTTTTTGAGCTTGGGTGTCATCTTGGAGAATTTTTTTTCCTTGTGCCTGTGACACAAGTGGTACACCACGTGTTATTATGTAAGTGGTGGAAATTTTTTTATTTTTTATGTTATTAATTTTTTAACACAAGAATCTCACAACTTGTATAGAGATATGTGGTGTACCACCCTATGTTCCAGGCACATTCTTGTCATCATAACTACTATTGGGAAACAACACTACAAAAATAAAATTAGGGAATGTAATTCAATTTGAAGTCTTTTTCTTATTCTAAGCAAAAAAAGAAAAAAAGAAAGAAAGAAATCTATTAATGTAGGTGACAATGGAAGAAAAAAGTGGAGTGTGGAAGAGGGGTGGACGTGCCCAGCGCAAGTTGGGTTTTTTATGGTTTTTTTATTTTTTTTAGTTTTTATTCTTTTGTTATTATCATTAAATAAAGCTAGTGGATGATTTTTTTTTTTTTTATATTAAAATGTAAAGATTTGAAGCTCTTTTCATTAGTTTTTTTTTTTTTTATCAAACACATTTGATATTCCAAATTTTTGTAATAAGCTGTTTTTTTTTTTTTTTAAAGTACCACAACCCCAAACCAACCCTCATACTCTCAATAAATACATTTAATGGTTCTTAGTTTTTGCATGCGTCTGACATTTTTGTAAACCAGATGCATGCAAAAGTATTCATATTAAAATTACAACCAAAACAATTTATACATGCATATGTAAATAGCCAAGCATAAAGCCTTTACTATTTATAATTTGGAGACAAATAGGATAAAGGGGATATATAAAGTTAGAGGGAAGGTGCGCGCGAGATAGGATTTGATCGATCCTTGGCTAAAGTACGACCCCATTGGGGCATTGACATGTTCATCTTTTAATCGGTGGATAATTGAATGACGTCATCGAGGAAAATGACAAAGGATTAGAGGAAGTTTAATTTTGAGTGCTGAGAGAAGTTATCCTAAAAGAAGAGATAGAGCTTGATCGGATAAGGCATTGCATGATCTATTTGTCAAGTTGTTACTTGTCAATGATGCATATCTTTTGGATTTGCCATTAATTGTTAAATTTCAGGTAGACAGGCCAAGAGCTCACTCCAACAACACTGATATTGTCCCCATTTAACCACCTGCTCAATCTGTCAGGTGTGGGGTTTTAATCCAAAAGGTCTCGGTGTTAGTTAGAATGAGGTAATTCTATTTAAAGGGCTAGTTCTTAAGCCTTCTGGCAGATGTGGGACAGAGGAATTCTAACACTCCCCCACACGTGAGACCCCATTTTATGGGTCACACATGAAGTTCTACACATCGACAACCACGTAGAGCTAAGCTAGGGCTCACCCGTTCGCGCGAGGCCAATGGGGACCCACCCATTCACGTGGCATGTCTTGGCCTACGTGCAGCCAAGTTGGGGCTCACCCATTCTCGCGAGATCAAGGGAGACCCACCCGTTCATGTGGCAGTACAGGTCCATCCCCTGACTCTGATACCATGTTAAATTTTAGGTAAACGGGCCAAGGGCCCATTCCAACAACACCAATACTGTCCCCACTTAACCACATGCTCAATCTGTCAGGTGTGAGGTTTTAATTCAAAAGGCCTCGATGTTAATTAGAGTGGGGTAATTCTATTTAAAGGGCTTATTCTCAAGCCTTCTAGCAGATGTGGGACAGAGGAATTCTAACATTAACATTTTCATAATCTGTGCTTACTTTGATCATGACTTTTTTGTAATGAAGATCAGCCCAAATGTGATGATCTCATACGCATGTTAGTTGGTTTTCCAGTCACCTTACTCTAAACTAGTGGCGGATGGACTAAGGGGCTAGAGGGTCAGGTGACCCACACACCCCCCCCCCCCCCCCCCCCACAACCACCCAAAACTTCAGTGAATGTCCATGAAGAATTTGGATGCTACCCCTTTGAAGATTGGAGTTAACTTCATACATACCCTTCAGTTGTTTGATAAAATGCCTAAAAGAAGAGTTGAGTTTCTTATTATTATTATTATTATTTAATATTACCTGACCAAAACGATGTCATTTTGCGTCAAGTTAGTTTAATAAAATAAAATAAAAACACCAACAGCCAAAAAAATATTAATAATCATGTGTATTTGCTAAGTACATTGCTTTAGTTTTACCGGTTGCTACTACTTTCGTGGAGAGAGCCATTTCCGCTATGAAAATTGTGAAGAGTCCATTGCGTAACCGAATATGAAATCAATGATTGAGTGATAGCATGATGGTTTATATTAAAGCAATGTTTTTTCTTCTGTTGATAATGAAGCTATAATGATGCGTTTTCATGAAAACACATCATTGACTATTGCAACTTGTATTATTATTTGTTCTATAAGTTATGAATAATGGAACTATGGTTTAAAGTTATTATGTGTCTAAAAAATGTTTGTGAACTTTTACATGTGACCCTCCAAATAATTTTTCCTAAATCCACCACTGCTCTAAACTGCTAGGAGATTAAAGTTTATACATGATTCTGTGGAGTCTATAGCTTGCAATTGGTTGGTATAATAAATTACTTATTAGAAGGGATGTTTAATAATTCGTGTCTAGCTAGAAGACCCAAAGATTGTTCGAACAACCTTAATTAATAACGAGGCAGCATTATTTCAACACAACACTTCATTTGTTTGGTAATTTTGAGATGCCTCCTTCCCCTCTCTCATTTGTTTGTTTGTTTATGCGACTATATTGTTAGTCTCAAGAAACCCTGAAATTCCTCTTCTCCGAGAATTTGGTGGGGCCTGGACTCTTTGATAGACTAAGGTTTAGGTCAAGTTTGGTTATTGACAATTTTTCTTGATGAGCAATCTATAAAAATTAAAAATGAGCTAAGACTCTCTATACGCCATCTTCAACTGAAGGAAAACCAGAGGGCTCTCTTTAGCCCTATAACTATTTGAAGAAATTATATTTTAATAAACATTGTCATACCATATTTCATACCATCTCCAACCGAGAGGACCAAAGGATCATAGGCCAAACATAGTCCTGTGATAAAAACCATCTCCAACCGAAGGGGCCAAAGAGTCATAGGCCAAACATAATTTATTATTATAATTTAAAGATTACAACAACTTAAATTTAAAAACTACAACTTAAATATTAAAGGCTACATCAACTTAAATTTAAAGGCTTAGGTATTTAAGAGAAATGGATGGCTGACTCATTTGGGCCAGCTTGTTGGCCTGATTTGGTGGTTTTGGTCATGTGGGGCCCACAAGCCCTTTGACCTAGCCCTCGGTTGGAGACGGTTTTCGTGTCATTTCGAACTATTTTTAGCTCTATAGCCCTTTGGTCGGGTTAATTGGAGATGGCCTAAGTTCTCAAAGAGACTTGCAGTATTCCCTGATCCTGAGACAAGGTAGCCTCCCCTCCCTTCAATTTTTGCTGACAAGGCACAATTAAACTGATGGAATATAGTGATTAAATGCCACAATTTAGGGCTATTTTACTCCAATTATATCTAGAAGAGACCTGGATTGATTTTTTTTTACATGATGAACTCGTTATTTAATTCCACAAAAGAAATATATTTTTTATCAGATTATTATAGCTAACATAATGTATGATTTGTACTAAAAAAAAGAGTAATGCATGATTTCTCTTAAATCTTTCACTACTTAATATAAATATATCATGTTGTAATTGGTATTAGAAGAAACTGTTGGAATAGAAAATAGATATTAAGTGGCTTTAGTACTATAGTTTAGTAGTATACATCTTCATTCTTGTCTTAATTACGTTAGATTCTTGTCAAAGAAGTATTTTAACGAACGATATTTAATCAAATTAAATAACTTAAAGAAGATATGCATGCAGTGAGTCATGAGTGAGAGCTACTTATTTGTGTGTATATGCTAGTGCATGACTTACTAAATACAAAGCATCTCAGTCGACTTCTCCTCCAAAAAGTAAAAGCAAAACAATGGCTTGTGGATCCCATCCCATATGTCTTTGCCTGCCCGGCTGCTTCACCATGCCGCCATGTTAATGACTATGAACTTGGCTACTTATGCATCACGAACAAAAATAGTTTAAGCATTAATTATTATTATTATTTTCAATAATTCTTCCGAACTGGTATTGTCTCTTTAACAAACAATAAGATTATTACAATCTAAACTACAAAGACGAAGATCTGAACTTGGACGCCGATGGTAACAAACAATGCTCTAGCCAACTTGATTAAATTCGTGTACAAAGATGGAGATCTGAACTTGGATGCCGAAGGTAAAAAAGAACGCTCTAACCAACTTGATTAAATTCGTGACTACATCTGAAGCGGTACTTAAAAAGTTAAACAAGGTATAAAATTCCAGATACAGTCTTGAAAGGGTTCAACGTATGAATTTCAGGTAGAGTCGTTATCAAAATGTGTACTTTTGGTTGGAATCAAGATAAAGTTTGTGCGAAAATATCTAATTCTTTTGTTCACACACGCGATAATTCATTTCCTGATTTTGCAATTAGCTAGCCAGTAGCCCTGATTTGAACTTTCGCTTTCCCGGTAATAGCGTATGGTCTAGTAATGCTGGTCTATGTTCACATACGAGGTAACAAAAGTGAGATGTAGAATGTTCACAGTCCATACAAACAGAACTAAGATGGAAAAGAGAAAATAAAAGCACAAGGAAAAGAGAGAAAAAAGAAAAAATAGTTTTGAAATAAATTGAAGAAAGTTGATTAATCCATTATAAAATTAATTGATAATATGGGATTTAACCCAATTACTTATAAGTATATGCAATATCCCTTTTTTCATCTATGTGAGAAACATTCTCAGCACATTTCTCACATGTGGTAAATATTCAAGTTAAATACATGAAAAACACAAACAGTGCGACGAGGAGCACGTGTGGCCGTTAGACTTCATCTGTACGACAATCTGCTCTAATATTATAAAGAAAGTTGAGGTTCTACCATAAAACTAATTGAAAATATAAGAAGTAGCCCAACCAACTTACTTATAAGCTTATGAAGACTGGAGATCCCTCCTCTTATCAATGTAATATTCATTCTCAACAAAAGAATGAGAGATATGGGTAAGGGAGTAGACTTATACTCAAGTTTAACTCACAAAAGAGACTAAGAGAGTAGTTTAGAAATGTCTTTTGGAGAAAAATATAAGGTTTACAGTTTACTCTGGGGTATGGGAATCTAAGTGCCGACGTAAGCTGACCAACCAAATCAATTCTAGTTGGCTCCACCTACCCTGTCCCTTTACTTTGAAGACTCCATGTCTATAAATAAAGGCCAGAGAATACCATACGTAGGCTTGAGCACACTACTCCAACCCCATCTTCTAACTCCTCATCTCCTAGTTACTAGCTAGTCAAAGCAAAACCCTAGTAAGCATGGCCGGACCCTCGCCTGACCTGACCAAGGTCACCAACATCAAGTTACTCTGCAGCTACGGCGGTAAAATCCTCCCCCGTTACCCCGACGGCAAGCTCCGTTACCTCGGCGGGGAAACCCGTGTCCTTGCCGTTCCCCGCTCTATTTCCTTTTCCGGTCAGTTTGTATATAAATTCCCCCATTTTTTTAGTCTTTTGTTTGGAGGATGTTTTATTGAATTTAGCTGCGTGGTTGTGTAACAGAACTGTCGTCAAAGCTGACTGAGTTGTGTGGGCCATCCGTGACGGCCGTCAGTCTGCGCTGTCAACTGCCCACCGAGGATCTCGACGCCCTCGTATCCATCAAGTCCGATGAGGATCTCGTTAATCTCATTGAGGAATACGACAGAGCAGCCTCTTCCGCTAATCTGAAAATCAGAGCCTTCCTCTCACTCATCCCCGCCGGCAGGACAACCAAAAGCGTTTCATCCCCTTCTTCCTCCTCGGCCTCTGCCGCCTCCACGACTTCGTCCTCCAGCAGCTCCTCGTCGTCAAATAACTACTTCGGCGCTGCTTCCGGTTCCACCCCAAGATTCCCCTTGCCGTCTTCCACCCCAGTTGATCGTTGCCTTCGTCAAATGCCGCTGCAGCCTTCCCCGTCGACGGTGCCGTTTCAGAGATCCCCCTCCAAGGTTCCTCACTGTGCTAATATTTACCATGCTTGTCACGGCCACAGAAACAACAACCCTACTGGTACTACCGGTAGTCGTCTCTACCTGGTTCACAACGGCAATCACTGGCAATAACGTGGCAAAGCAATCACTGGCTATAACATCGTTTGCCACGGTCGGAGTTCCGGACTACAAAATTACAAATATGTCACGGCCTATTAAAACAAGTTAATACTACAAACCCTAAAATTAAAAAAGAAAAACACACAAAAAAAATCAGTTATATAGTATATCTGATCAGTTATGTAATGGGAAATATGGAGCTGTAATCGTTCATCAGATGGATTGCTATTGAATATCCGTGGTGATTAATGACTTTCAGTCCTAATTCGTTTTTTCAATGTGCATACATATAAAGACATGGTGAGTGCTTTTTTAGCAATCCTTCCCTTTCTCTCTCAGTATTCACTTTTTTTTTTTTTTTTTTTTGTCGTCGTCTCTCAGGAGCTTACTGATCAGCGCATGTGAGCTGTTGAATTTTGATTCAATGATTATAATTATTATAATTTTTAAATAGACCTCCTATTTATAGCCGTTGAATTAAAATTCAACGACCCAAGTATGCTGTTCAGAAGGCTCTTGAGCTTGTGCTCAGGAGAGGATTCAATTCCTCTGTCTATAGCCATTGTTTCTGCACTAGAGCAGTAGAGCTTTTTCCATGTCTGTTCTCCGTTAGCGTCCCGTTAAACGCCGTTGGGCGTTGTGCGTAGCACTGTCAGTAAGCGCATAACATCTGTTAGGTTTCTGTCAGATTCCCTGTACTGAGTGAGACGTGGCATTTGGTGTGTGATTAGAGTGTCCGCTGTGTTTGTTATGTGTCACTCTGTTATGCGTTATGCTTTTACGTGGGACAAACAAACCTCATCCCAATCGATCTGACGTTCAGACTCATGTCTCTTCGTTCGTCGTAAATTCCACTTCTTTTTTACCTCTTATTTTTTTCCTTTTTCCAAGAGTAGCTTATTAATCGAGTGTATTTAATCAATATTGTTAACTTTGTGGACGTACCTCAGGTTTGTGAAGAGAGTAAAATGAAACAAGCAGGATGATGATCTGGAAGGCCGCAGAGAGAGATCAACTTCTGAGAGTATATATAGAACTGATGAGCTAGCGGCATGTAAGTACCATTAATTCATTATTCATGAATTAATTGTGTTAGTTTAGGTTTAGGGCAATTGCATTTGCAGAAGTGAAGGTATTAGCTTTTGGTTGTGTTTTAGTTTAGGTTTAGGGCAGTTGCATTTGCAGAAGTGAATGTATTAGTTTTTAGTTATTTATCTTCGGACTTCAATCCTTTATGCACTAAATAGATTTTCTCGAAAATTTTTATGTGTTCCGCCTGGGATCTTCTCATATATGCATGATCATTAAGAAACACATCGGCTAGCTTCAACAATGACCAATGAGCTATGTACACGCCGTCTTTTATTTTTATTTATTTTTGTTGCATTCGTGGGTTTCTAACCACCCCTAACCTATTTATCCACCACCTTATTTACACTCACCACTAAACTAACTTCGGTAACGCATTTGAAAGATGAGTAATGTGAGACCCTCTTGGTGACACTTTCTTTTACGTGTAAGGTCTTACGTTACAATATTAAGACTATTATGATATTTAGACACAACAATTAACAAGTGTTAGAAAATTAGTTATTTATTTTAAGGTTTTCATCACAAATGGTTTCTGAAATTGGCTTTCACCATCAAGATGGTCCCTGAAATTAAAAATCATTTAATGTAGTCCTTGAAAATAAGTGTTGCAAATCAATGTGATCCTTCCGTACGTCATAATTCTGTTAAAAATTATGTTAAAGTGGTGATGTGACTCATAAATGGGTTCCACAAGATTTACTTGTTTTTATCACAAATGGTCTCTGAAATTGACTTACACCATCAATATGGTCTTTGAAATTGAAAATCAATCAATGTAGTCCTTGAAAATAAGTGTCACAAATCAATATGATCCTTCGGCCACAATTTTGTAAAAAAATTTGTTATATGCTGATATGGGTTTAATAATTAATTAAAAATGTTGTCTAAATACCTTTTTGCTCAATGAATATTTTTTTTCTTATAGTAAGGCCTACTCCGAAGAGAGATCCCTTCCATAAATTCTCAAAGGCACAAGGCTTAACCAAGGTCTAAGAGGGGGTGTGGAAATAATTTTCAACCAACAATGGACGCTCCTTAGTTATAACCTCATTATCTCAAGGCAGACCTCATCGTTCTTTGCATCACTAGACCACCAGGGAAGCGTCGAATAAGCTCTCCAAGATTATGACGAGGAAGTTGATCGCCTAAATGTTAACGGTGATCTCCCAGAAGTCGTTACCAATGGGCCAAGTCATCACCAAAGGTGATCTCGATCTAGGTTCAATTCGGTGAAGGGTGTCGAAGTGTGTAAAGATGGGTGTATTGAGATGTTTTTATAGAGAATAGAGAGCGAATGAGGTATATAAATGTGGACTGGGATCGGAGGTGATTGTAGGACTAGGTTTTTGGGTTGACAAATTTTTTATTAATTATTAAATTATTTAAGTCTATTTGTATTTTTTTTTTAATTTAATTAGACTTGTGTGACTCATTTATGTGTCACATCAGCACATAACAGAATTTTTTATAGAATTGTGATGGAAGGATTACATTGATTTGAGACATTTACTTGAGGGACTACATAGATCAATTTTCAATTTCAGGGACCATTTTGATGTCGTGGGTCAATTTCAGGGACTATTTTGATGTTGTGAGTCAATTTTAAGGACCATTTGTAAGAAAAAATGACTTATGGGGCCCATTATGTGTCACAGCAACACTTGACATATTTTTTACAGAATTGTGACAAAATGACCACATTGATTTGCAACACCTATTGTTAGGAACTACATTGATTGATTTTCAATTTCAGGGATGGTGAGGGTGAATTTCAAGGATCATTTGTGATAAAAACCCTTTATTTTATTATTTGGGTTTGGGCCTAACTTATTTGGATTAGGGTTTCTTAAGTTCTGTTCTCTACAAATACACATTGTAGTTTAGTATGAGAATTAAGTCAGTCAAGTCATAGCGATTAGTTTGTTGTTGTCTCGTCAATCTCATTTATTTGTTTTCTGTTTAATAAAACAATGTTCATAGTTTATCTTGCATTTATTCGTTCATTAGGAGTATTCTAATTTTCAACTTGTGGGTCCTACCATTGTAAGTAAGACCTACATGTATAAGAAAATGTTAGCAATTATGTATGCCCGGTTTGTGTTTTAAATAGTATTGCCCAGGTAAGACCTATTTTTATCAAAATCTGTCAACAAGTGTTTTAGTTTTGTGGGTGTTATTGATTAAAGTTACGATCTTACCTGCCCAGATTTTTAGAACTTAAAATCAGGATATTTACACTCTCACTTCTTGGCTTCCTTCGTCTTCGTGGCATTTTTTTCGGGCATCAATATGCTTTGACATTTTAAGCTTTACGAAAAATGTTTTATGATGGTTACACATATGGTCCATACATGCATGATCGTCATGACAAAAAAATTTCTTGACCAGATTCGATCTATGGCTTGCTGCGATCGGATGGTAGGGATGGGAAGGCATTTTTAACCCTTACGAAAATTGGAATTTTATGATGGTTATAACGTAGTCCATACATGCATGATCGCCATGACAAAAATAAGTTCTTGGCTAGATTCGATCGGTGGCTTGCTGCGATTGGATGCTAGGGATGGGAAGGCAGTAGGAGTACTGGAGAATTTAAGAGGTCGGAGGAACCATGCATGGCGATTTCAAATCAAATCAAATCAAATTAACATATATGATTCCAACATCCAATAGCGATAATTTGGAAGCATCGGGGGATCATATATTATTTTCATTTAGGTATCGAATCACAACTGTACAATGAACTTATCTATATATTAATACCTATTTATTTATTGAAAGTGGAATAAAATGGGACTGAACCATAAAAATACATATTTATTCCATACATGCCAGCTGGAGATTGTAACCTAGCTACACTGGTTCATGAAGCTGCACGTAATTAGTTGAAATCCAGTATTTTTTTTAAACTATATAATACAAGAAAAAGGATGACAGCTGATGGAGATGGAGACATTCTATTTGAAAAGGGCAAATAAAAAAATATTGATTAAGAAGGCCCTCCATAATTCACTCCACTCACGTAGCATTCAGGGGATGAGATTCCCCCGCCCCTCTCACAAAAAAACATACAAAAATATTATGAAGTTCCATTATTCTATACTAGGAGAATTTTGAGATATAAGATTTGAAGAATGTAATTTGTCGAAAGTTTGACAAAATAATTTATAGCGAATGAGTACTACATTGTAATTATAGCAAGATTTTTGTAATAAAATACAACATTTATTAAGTTATGTAGATAGTTAAGTTGTAAGAACATCGATTTGATTAGTATTAATCGGATGGTCAACTCTGAAACATTCTTGACATATAAAGACACCCAGTAAACTAATTATTTATTTATTTGTTTAGGGAAAGCACCAGACAAATTTGAAAGAGATGTGAGCATTGCATGTTATTGTGGAGAAATTTTTTATTGTGACCAAAACACGGATTGTATATCACGTGTTTTTATATAAGTAATGAAAAAATTTATGTTTTAAGTTATTAATTTTATAACACACATATCTTACCATTTGTATAATGACATGTGATGTACCATTATGTGTTCTAGTCACAGTGAAAAATCTCTCGTTGGCTTGAATATCTTGTGGATAAATTAACCAATATAATAAGAGATAATTAAAGTGGTTTAAAGGTTTGATCATCCTCCACCCCTGCCCCCACCACGTATGGTTCTGTGATCTGTCCTTGTTAAAAAATAGAAATGTGGCACTAGAGAGTAGTGATCATCAATATTGAATTAAATTTTTTTTTTTTTAACAAACGATATTACCTACATAAAAGAGAGGGAGTGTGTTTAACCTCACAATGGGCTAAAATAATGTGGTTTTTATTTTCCCTTGTCGTAAATCAAACCTAAAACATCTTACTTACAAATGAAAAAATATATCATTAAATTATAGTACTGAGTAACTATTGAATCAACTTTTGACAAAGAGTAAAATTACGTTTTTAGGTGGGTGGGGAAAAAGTGGTAATGTATTGTGTTGGATCCCACGCATAGGCCACAGGAGGACTACACCTGCGAGCTGTAGTTGTTCCGTGTTTCGTATTCCGCATTCTGAAATGTATGTAATTGTAATGTCTCTTGTATAAGAAATAATAAAAATTTAGCTAAAATGATTTTTAAGATTGACATAATTTTTCATTTTGGTCTCATTTGAAATCGATAGAAATTTTGAGCTTGTAATTATCAATCATTTTAGTTATTTTATAAAAAATCTCCATTAACTAAGAATAAAATGACAAATATACTCTCAATTTTTATCAAATTATTTTGTCACATTGTTTATTAAATTGAGGATATTTTTATCCTTTTGGTCTTTATTTACATAATTTTTCACAGAATGACCAAAATGATTGATAGTGAACAAACTTATGAACCACTTCTATCGATTTCAAATAGTAAAGACCCAAGTGAGGAGTTATGTCAATTCCAAATACCATTTTGGCTAAAAAGCCTAACAAAAAACAAAGGTAATTCTCCTTTTACTACTCTAAAGTGAGGAGTAATGTAAATGCTTTTGTGCTTGGAATAAGCAGGAAATTACTGAGATAGAATATGTTGAAGCCAACGATGAACTTGAAGAGGAAAATGATATTGAAGATTCTGGTAGAGCCAAATTCTAGTATCTTACAGAATAGAAATGGATGTATGCATAGCCTGCGCTAAGTTTGCATAAGTCCACTGTTCATAATTTACGTGCTACTCAGTTGTGAGATAAAAAAAAGAAGGTTCATGAAGCAAGGCTACAACTCTAGTATAAAATCATGGAGAAAAAGTGTGTATTTGTGTGTGTCTGTATCAAATGCACTCAATAGAGGAACTAATATGCAGTTGAAACGGATGAAAAGGCCGAAGTTGCTGCTCACAAGAGAGAGCGAGTGGAATCTGTTACTGCTTCTAGGAAGTTTGAGGAAGATGAACTTGCAGCTTCCAAATCACAGAAGAAGCCAGGGTGCTTGCTGAGGTAATTAGATTCTTCCAGTGTAATTACGTTGTTAATTATGCTCTAATTTTGTTTTGATTGCATTGGTAAGTATCTATAATTGGAAATCCACCAATATGTCGTATGTAACTTTACGTTCCAATCTGAATCTATTCCTTTAAGCGTCAGGTGGAGTATGAAGGTGGTGGTGTTAGGCAAAAGGTAGTACAATGACAGCTTCTGCTTATTTCATTACTAAAAAGACGGTTGGAAAGATCCACTTTGTGAGGTTGTTGGCCGCCGATTTCTTCAAAAATCTTGCGGCGCAAGGAAGAAACTTGCTAAAAGGAGACCAAATTTCAGAAGATTTTGATAGCTGAGTGTTTTTATTACTGTAGAAAGACAATTGATGCTTTGATTATTTCAAAAACAAGGTTACTTACCTGCCCATGGTTATGGTTTTAGTTGTTGACAAAACTATAAATTATGACACACAATGTCATACACCAGAGCATAGTAGAATTTTTTGAAAATTGTAGCTCCAATTATTCTTTCCTTGAAGTTGACTATGCCAACTAACTAAAATAACATGTTGCATATATAAAGTAAGAGAATGACTTCCATGGCACAAGTAGATGCTTCCAATAACAAATTATGTATAAATTTTCTTCATGTATTGTAACTTTGGTACAAGATGTTAATGATGCTACGATGGTCGTTTATTCATGTTTCTCTCGTGAATTGGATCAGTTACTCGAGGCAGCATGCACATCCACTTGCACTGACTTCAATCCCTTACCTATGAGTTAGTTCGGTTGGCTGCGTGCGCATGAGACACAACTACCCCAATGCTCAACTACCCACGACCGTGTCCTTGTCGGTACAACAGTTCCATTTAGATCACCTCATCAAACTCAAACAATCTTCTTCCTCAAAAGATGGTATCCTTCCAAATGGCAAAAGACACCACTCCTCTATCCCTCTCTCCAAACTTCATTCTCTCAGAGAATCACAGGCCACACCTCTCAAATGTTTCAGCTCTGGAATCAATCCCCACCATTGATTTGAACGACCAAGGCAGCAGCAATAACTGCGATGGACCATCCACATTGGTTCAGAAGATCTCACGAGCTTGTGAGGAGTATGGATTTTTCCAGATCATCAACCATGGAGTACCCGAGGAAATGATGACTGCCATGGTCCAGAGGTTCAGAAGATCTCACAAGCTTGTGAGGAGTATGGATTTTTCCAGATCATCAACCATGGAGTACCTGAGGAAATGATGACTGCCATGGTCCAGTTCTTCAAATTGCCTCCTGAAGAAAGGGCAAAATACTTCACCACAGATCACTCCAAGCAAGTAAAGCTATTCAATTACTACCTCAAAGTTGAAGAGCAAGAGCAAAATGTCACTATGTGGAGTGAAACCTTCTCAAGCAAGAGCAAAAGGTCACTATGTGGAGTGAAATTCACTCTTCTCACATCTTTGGCATCCTCTCAATTCCTTGCCTGAAAATCCTCCCCAATACCGGTACCAGCATAATATGAGCAATATATTCTACCTTAAACTAATATAAACTAGGGGAAAGGGAGAACTAAGATGTCAATAAATGAGCACTAAACCATAATTCATACACATTTTATAGTCCTTTCAGTGCCGTCGAGTTCTATTTTTAATTAAGGTTTTGTAACTTTATTCTAATTCTGCGTATTAATTTCCCTTTTGTTTATGGTTTTGTTAGTGAGCTTTTTGCTGAATATGCAAAGGAGATTGGCAGATTGATGAAAATGCTCTTGGGATTGCTATCCCAGGGACTTGGACTAGAGAAGGACTGCTTACAAAAGAAGCTGGGTGATAATCCTACTCTGATAGCACAGGGAAACTACTATCCACCATGTCCAGACCCTGAGGTCACGCTTGGACTAGCTATCCATACTAATCTCAATGCACTCACAGTACTCAGGCGGACAGAGGGAGTGACTGGCCTTCAAGTGATCAAAGATGGGAAATGGGTTGCTGTCGATTCTCTCCCCAATGCCTTTGTTATCAATCTTGGTGACCAAATTCAGGTGCTGTCATAAAACTGGTTACAAATTTTTATAAACAAAAACGGTGATACTAAACAGAAAATAAATAGATAATTAACCGTGATTTATATGTGATTTATACTCTATTTTTATTTATTTCACAGTTGCTTTATGGATTATATTCATATTTAAATTGAATTATCTCTCCTTTTTTTATGTAGGTGATGAGTAATGGAAGGTATAAGAAAGTGCACGACAGGGCAGTGACCCAACAGGGACACTGTGATTGGTGCAATTGAGGATTCGATTGATGAGCAACACCCTACATTGTATCGGAGCTACAAGTAGGCAGAGTTTTAAGAGTTCTACAGGCAAGAAGGAACAAGAAGGTTTGTCAAGGAAGATTTTGAGTTGCGGAATTGAAAAATTACCTTGACTTATATGATTGGGTATGTTGTATTCCAAACATTATTGTCATCATCTAAAAATTTTCTCAGTGTTGTTATTTATTTTTTTTAAATCGCCACGACAGCCTACCTTTCAGGGTAGGAAAGATTCACAAAGGTATTTTAGCCTCTTCATGACTATCGTCGTGTGATTCACCAGCACTAAGGATTGAACCAAAAACGTGCCGTGTAAAATACTGGCATATAATTCATTTTAAACCACTGAGTCACCGCGTGATTAATAATAATAATATAAAAAATGTGAGCATCGATTTATAATAAGAGCTACTAGACCCACCCACCTCATTGTCTTATTTCTCCATCCACGTTATAATCTCATCCACCTTAAAAAGTTAAAAAATTAAAATGTTATTTTCCCACCCACGATTATTCCCAAAATAACCTTTAAATATGCATACATATAAAATTATAAAATAGCATATAATTTTCATAATGCATCTCAGACGTGGTGTTTCAACTGGCTTTCGTACCAGGTGTGGATGCAAATTTTCTCCTTCTTGTTCTTGGATGAAAATGCACCTGCAAAAACAATTAACACCTTAGGTCAAGGCTAAGAGCCTCATGCGCTCACAATGAATTTTAGGGGAGGGGTGGGCTTTGGTCGAAGAACCTCCGATGCCAAAGTTAGAATTTTGAGGGAAAAGTGTTTGGAGAATTTAGAAAATTTTGCAAGAGGATTCAACTTAGGTTTTTGGAGAAATGGAGTAGTATTTATAGGGGTGTGGCAGGCCCCCTTTGGAGAGGTGGGAATTGGCAACATGTAGTGGTTTTAGGCCATAATATCTTGCAATCAATTAGGAAATTAATTAGAAAATTAATTAATTAATTAGAAAATCAATTAATTAATTTTAGGTAATTAATCCTATTTTGAATGAATATTTGGAGGTTACCTTGTGGGGAGGATTTGAGGAGAATTGATGAAATAGGTTTTGAATAAACACCTATTTTGATCACTTTTGACCTTGATTGAGTGATGATTGTCCGCTGCTCGAGCGTAGGAGTTCCTGATATACCTTGAGGGTAATCTTGTTTTTTTCATCCAAAAATCCATGTGTCGCATCCATATTTTTCTTGATTATTTTTTGCTCCACACCAGGGTGTTGTAGATTCATTTCAAGCGTTCTCAAACGTCAATGAAACGGAAAAAAAAAGGAAAGGATTGTTTGATTTACTTAAAGATTTTCGTAGGTGAATTTTGTGTTTCTCAACCTATGTTGGCCAAATTCAAATAAGCAAAAAAAAAAAAAAAAAAAGAAGATATGTTGGCCAAATCCTTTTTTCTGATCTTGAAGTCACAAGTATGCTAGTTCAATTCTAAAACACCAAGGTATCCAAATTCGAAAACAGGAAAACTTCGACAACGACGTATATACTATGCGGCAAATTCAAATGATCCATATACAAAATTATTCTTTTACTTCTTTAATGGAAACATAATTTTCTATCTTTTCTATAAAAGTTTCATCTTCTACTTCTTCAATGGAAAAGTCATCTTCTAAATCCATTGTTTTTTTTTTTTTTTTGGCTTTCTCTGAATGAAAGGAGATGGAAATATGAGTTAGAGTTTAAGATAGACTAAAGTATGCAACCCAACCCTTTTTTTTAACACAAAAGAGGATAATTAATGTTCTTATAAGTCATTTTACAAATGTACAAATTTGTAATTAAAAATTTTTAATAAAAAGTGAATGAGAGGATAAGATATTTAGAGAGAATAACATCACTTTTTATAATATTAATATAAAGAGAAAATTTGAAATAGGTTCAATTTTATAGACCACCTTTTGAAATAAGTTCAAATTTTAATGATTTTTTATTTTTGAAATAGATCGAATTTTTAACTACTTTAAACCATATCAAAAGACCCCTAATATAAATGATATGATGATTGCAGACCGAAAAATACAAGAAACTTTTGCGGTTTAAAAGCAAACTTCACTTGGAACGAAAAATCCAAAAGGCAAACCTCGATTCACTACTCGAGTCTTGATCAAATATGGCAGCAGCAACCCAAATCCCGGAAGTGGTGCTCGGCTCCTCCGCCGGCCCCAAGAGCATGCCCGTCCTCGCCTTTGGCACAGCGGCCGACAACATACAGCCTGACGCATTGAAAACGGCGGTGATTGAGGCCATCAAGCTAGGCTACAGGCATTTTGATACAGCTTCCATATATGGCTCCGAGCAGACTCTTGGTGACGCCATTAAAGAAGCTTTAGAACTTGGCCTTGTTGATTCCAGAGACAAACTCTTCATCACTTCAAAGCTGTGGAGTAATGATGCTCACCCTGATCTCGTCCTTCCAGCTCTCAAGAAATCACTTCAGTAAGTATTAGGTAGTTACTATGGAAAATTACTACTTACCCATATCTGACTATCTCAAGCTAATAGTTTAATCAAACTGCTTACGAGTGAAAGTTTTGTATAGTTGGTTTGAAATAATGCCACCGTAGCATCTATGTGTGGGCAAATTCTTGTGTCTCACAGTCGGATTAGGTCGACTGTTTAACCCACTTATAAAGAGGGGAGCCTTGCATAAGGTTTGCACTTGGGACCAAGACCTCCATACATATAGACTAGATAATCTTGGATTTGTAGGACTATCCAATAAGAAGATGTCGCATATCAACAAATGGAGCCGGATTAACCAAAAGAAAAGGAATGCGTGTTTGGTTACAGTCAAATTACTGAGTGGTTGAACAGTCCCACTTAGTAATTTGACTGTCGGACATAAGAATTTCTTCTCAAAATATGACATTTATGAAATGGAGTTTATTTTGTATGGAATCTGGATGATTTGACTGTGTGATTATGTGCAGGAATCTTCAACTGGAGTACCTTGACTTGTATCTGATTCACTGGCCTATCAGTGCCAAGCCAGGAAAATTGGTGTACCCATTAGTTGACCTTATGCCCATGGACTTCAAAGGGGTGTGGGCAGCCATGGAAGAATCTCAAAGACTTGGCCTCACCAAATCCATTGGAGTTAGCAACTTCTCTAGCAAAAAGATTGAAACTTTACTCTCTTTTGCTTCCATTCCTCCCTCTGTAAATCAAGTATGTCCATTTTTCAACCTACAATATTGCTTAAATTTGTATCTAAAAGTTGTACTTTTTTCCCTTTTTCCAATCTCTAATTTGTTAGTGTGTGCGTGTGAATACAGGTCGAGATGAGTCCATTCTGGCGATGAGTCCATTCTGGCAACAGAAGAAGCTGAGAGACTTCTGCAAGGCCAATGGTATAGTTGTGACTGCATTCTCTCCTTTGGGTGCAATTGGTTCCAGTTGGGGCACCAATCATGTTTTGGAAAGCAAAGTGCTTCAGGATATAGCAGAGGCTCGGGGAAAGACTATTTATTGCTCAGGTTTTGTCACATTTCGTTTTTCTTGATGATATTTTTGTGTTGGGGTAGTGTGGCTTGATACAAGTTAACACAATGTGGTTCTCCATAAACATCATCAATATTTTTTTAGATAAGACTACACACCAGTATATGTTCATTGAGCCTAACCCAACTTAGTATTAGACTTGAGTGATTAAATTGGTGTCAATATCGGTGTTGGCCCTGTTGGGTAAGACTTAATGGTCGTTTTCACATAACAGTAATGAAATTTATGTAGTTCACACCAGGAAATATCTGAATGGGAATAATAAGCAGAAACAAACATGATTAATGATTTTTCAATCAAAATTAGAATTAGTACACACTAATCAATGGACTGAAACTTGGTGAGTTTGTGGTAAATTTGGCAGGTTTGCATTAGATGGGTATATCAGGTAGGGACAACTCTAGCTGTGAAGAGCTACAACAAGGAGAGGTTGAAGCAGAATCTGCATGTGTTTGACTGGGAGCTATCAGAAGATGATCTTGCCAAGATCAATC
Source organism: Pyrus communis (assembly GCF_963583255.1). NCBI lineage: Eukaryota > Viridiplantae > Streptophyta > Magnoliopsida > Rosales > Rosaceae > Pyrus > Pyrus communis. The sequence goes on along the minus strand of NC_084806.1, from coordinate 5,826,587 downwards.
AAATCCCACAGAAGAAGATGATGCGTAGAGAAGAACTGGTTTCAGCTGATGGATCATCTCCGTACGATTCTGTTGAAGAATTATGGGATGGAGAGATTTAAGCCCTTCTTGCCTTTTTGTGTTTTTGTGGATGTGCCTAATTGTCCAACATCATAAGAAAACCGTATTGTTTCTGTTATTGCCAATTGAATTTAGAATGTTGAACTTCAAATTCCTTTAACGAGAATGATTTCCTATACCCTATTGCTTCCTTGGATTTAGAGAACGATATTTGATACGAGGAGGGGAGGCCCTCCACTTTTAATTCCTTTTTCTCTAGCATGTATGGACACCAAAACTTTTTACCGTTAAATACTCATTCATTGAATTTTTCACCGCTCATTCAACAGCGTGTTCCGCCAACAAGCATGCATATACCAGAATATAATAGAAATTTCAAAATTTCCCCAAAAATCAGCTCAGCAGCAACTGCAAGTCTGTAAAACCCAATCTGTTATTTCCAAGCCCACGTGTCCAATATAGACTTGCCATTAGGCCTTTCGTTTTCTAGACCCAGTGGTCCAAAATCTAACATTTCTATCGTTAAAAGAACTATTTTAATTTGGAATATGATATACACATTCGCATTTTCTTTTCTTGCATACTTTTCCTTTCACTTTTTCTACTCTTTTGATTAAGTCAAAACAAAATTAAAGAAGATAAAAAAGGAGGGAAATGTAGAAGGAGAAAATGAGAATATAAAAATTACAGCTCTTAAACTCGTTTGATAACCATTTTATTTTGCATTTTCAATTTTTTTTCTTTTTCTTATGTAGATATAGAGAGAAAGTAGATGAAAAATGCATGAATCAATACCGTGGAGGGTTTGTGTTAATAGGGAGAGATGACCACAAAATGACATACAAAATTATAACAATACTAGAAAAGGAAATCTATTTAAAATTGTTTTTAATTTTTAGGTTTCATGTTAAAATCATTCAATATGCATTCCTTCCACATCCTTCATTCCTTTTTACCACCTTCCCTCTGTCTCTATTTATCTTTCATTTCTTCATTGTATTTCATTTTATTTATAACTCGAAATTTGAAACTAAGATCGTAATATTATAAAAATCACTCTTATATTTTAAGAGTTAGCATGTTTTTAATTACAGGTTTAGGCAAACCGATGAAATTCATATTTTCTGACTTCAAGTCTCATTCTTTTCAAACTCCTCATTGTTTTAATACCGTCAATCGTTAATTAATCGAAACTCAAACCAACCCAACCCAACCTTAAAATTTGTGGTGGACTTTTTGTGAACAACATATGTCCTATCCTATGAGACACTTGTGAATTGCTCATTTTCCTCGTGGTCTAATTTGTATAGGCTCGTAGGACTGTACCACTCTCACATTGTCATCCTAGGATTGCTCTCAAATCTTTACTTCCACGGCCTCGGCCCTTGGTTGTCCGTCTTAGACAACAAAAATCTATCTAGTTTCAAAGACAAGAATTTTGCGTAATTGATGAGCTATATAATTACATTCGAAACAAATGGCTACGTTAGTACTTATTATTACAGTCTAGTGCTATTTATCTTCATTTATAAGTAAGAGGTCTTAGATTTAATTATCGTTAAAAATAAATTTGAAGAAAATTAATATAATTGGCTAATTGTGAGGTTTTAGCTAAAAATTATAAGATAAAAATGAATACTATTAAGCCGTAATAATTCTTGGTAAACGATGAATTACCAATTACCTAACGCTTAAGGCCATTGTATTGAACTACCGTGTCCCCCTGTAGTGAAAATTAAAATAATATTATTATTTATTTCTTAACATAAAACCTAGAAGGAAGGGGAAAATGTAGGAAAACATAAACATGCATGCGTAGCATAGAATTGAGATGGAGAACGGGGATGATCATATGTGAGATTTTGTGTAAGGGTGGTGTGTCCACAATCTTTTTTATCCGTTATATAGTTTTTTAATTTTCAACCGTCAGATTGAATAAATTGAAGAAAATTAAATAGCAAAAATTAACAACGGTAGCTAGCACTATTCATGTTTAAAAGAGAGGAGGCCACTCAGTGACTAGGGCCTGGTGGTATTTCTCTTCATTTGAAAATGAGAGGTCTTAATATAAAAATATCGATGTACTAAAAAATAAATGACACAATAGGTGACCATATGGTTATTGATATACTAAAAAAAAAAACAAAAGGAAAATTAATGAAAATGGTTTGAAAACTTTGAGTTTTTAATGATAAGGACAAAATAAAAGGTAAAGTGAATAATATCATGATTGACTTTTTAGTGTTAAAATGTGATTTTTCGTTAAAATAAACAGTACCAAATATTTTTCGTTAAAATCCTAAAAAAAAAGAAAAAGGAAAAAGGGCACAATAAGTGATTATGATCACTTCTTTATATTTTTAATATAAAAATATTGATGTATTAAATAAATAAAAAATAAAAAAATAAAAAAAAAGAAAAGATGATAGAGGACACAACAGGTGACCACATGGTCCAATTCATCTTAGAACTTCTAAAAAAGTACCGCCTCTAGTACATAAAGAACGACAACTTGTAAGTATGCACGCAGTAAACAGTTGCATCCACCATGCGAGAAATTTTTCCAAGTGACGGGAACACCATGACACGTGGTGTTCCCTCACACATTAGGATTTAGTTTTTTATATTTATTGAAATATAAAATTAAAAAATATTCAAGATGTCAAATCCTAATGTGTAAGGGAACACTACGTGTCATGGTGTTCCCGTCACTTGTAAAAATTTCTCCCACCATGCATACAGCATTATAGGCTGGGACGCAATAGAACCCCTAAACCCTAAGATCTCATGCATGCATGCCTACATAGAACTGGTAATCATACTCTTTACGAAGTCCGTCAAAAGCAAAAAGCGCCTTGTGCCTTGTGTTGCACGCCTGTCCTCTTCGCCTCCCGTCTAATTTGGAGTAAAAAAATAGTCAACGGATATTTGCTAACAATTTTTCTTACTTATCATGTGACTTATAAAAGATAAAAGTACATTTTACGGTTAAATAAGATGTGTCATGTTTTGTCATTTAGTATTATAATATAGTGATATTTTTCTTTACTTATAAATTAGAGTTCTTAGATTCGATTCTCGTTAAAAATAAATTTGAAACATATTATTGCTAGCTTGCTAAACTCACAACCTCCCTCTTTAATGTAAATAATATCTTTTGTAAAACATAAAAATAAAAAGATTTGTCATGTCTTCTTCTCTTTCCTTTTGCACACTTCTATTAATTTAAATTTCTTAATTTCTTTTAATTATTCAATTTAAAGGCTAATCCTACATAAAATTGTGTAAGAAAAAAAAAGTTAAAAAACAGTGAAAATTATTTCTCGTAAGTATATTAGCCATCCTCAACATGGTACACTTGACACTTCTCATGAGCCGCATGGTCAAGGTCGGCCCTAAGAATTTAGGGGCCCTGTGTAAGATTTAGATGGAGGCTCTTCTTCTTTTTTATACTGTATTTTCTTTGTTATTTTTTTCAATTTGTATCTATAAAATTTAAACACTACAAATTAGAGAACCAAATTATACGTATTATTTGAGTGGACAAGAGTGTTTCCTGTCTTGAAAGGACTTCAGTTTGAATTATGTAGCATGGTTTTTTGTGTAAAACTTATCAACTTTTTAAGTTAATAAATTTGCAAAACTTAAAAATAGCAAAATAGTTTCACAAGGACTCAAACCCATGCCATGTACAAAAAAGATTAAAGGCCTGCACCACTAGCACTGGTACGGTAGTTATTATTATCTCACACATTTAAGTATAAAATATGTATCTGCTTACATGTAAAGAAATTTTGGGGCCCTTCCAAATCGGGGGTCATGTGCGGTGGCACCTTTTGCACACCGTCAGGGCCGGTTCTGTGCATGGCCGATGAGTCTCATAATTCCATAATTACTAAGGTGAGGGTCAGCTTTTTTTTTTCTTTATCTTTTTTTTTAAGAAAACTTCGACAATATGAAAAAAAATTTATTGATATCAAAAAATATATATATCTAATCAGGGAAGATATAAAACCTAATACCTCATGGTACAAGAATAAAGAATTAAAAATACATGAAAAAGAAAAGGAACACAAACCTTATCCATTTAGAAACAAAAATAACAAAGATCGAATTGAAAAAGAGGGGAACATGAAACATAACTCCTCTAAAACCAAAACTAAGGGATTAAACCTGCAAAACAAAATGAGCAACATCACAAGGTTAAGAAAAAACAAGAAATTGAAACAAACATGTATGCCGAGATGTATATTAAATTGAGAAGCAGAAGAAAAAAAACTATATAATCTGAAAATAAAACAGTAGGAACCGCTAACGGAAGGAAATCATATCCTACCAAAGTTGGTTTAGAATGTTAGCTAATTGTAATTAATTTAGTGAAAATCGTCTTTTGGTACTAAAACAAAATTAAAAAATGAAGGACAAGTCAACTACTGCAGGTGCGGGGCATGCAGCCGCCATATTAATACAGAACAATAGGGGCACGATGAGTACTCTACGTATACCACCTCCTACCATGCTACATGCTCTGTCTGAAAAGTTTGGCCTCTTTTTATCCAACAACCCCAGTTATTGGTAGCACGTGTATGGAAAGGCATGCATGATTATTCAATTTGTGCACACGTGGCGCGTGAATGCTGGTGATTTACAGGAGGCAATATCCTGACAGTGAATCTATAAGATAGCAACTTCTCACCACAAGTCCGACATTGCATTTGCATCAATTTTTTCATCTCACACTTTTTTTTCTCCTGTGAATTATTGTTCTTCAAGATAAAGTACAAGACAGACGGGGAAGTAATTCAATTTTAAGTACTTGATGCAGAACTGGATTTATTACATGAGTTGAAGATTCAAACAAACAAGTTACTCAATGAATTCAAAATTGCACATGCATTATTATTCTACTCCATCAAAGCTGCCTAAACATAGTAATTATCATTTAGGTGCCTCTCTTGATTGGTGTATGAGGACTCAGCGAAAAATTGAACGAAATAACATTTTGGGATTCATACAATCAACTTCATTTAATGAGATAAGATTTGATTGTCGTTGTAGGTGCTTCTTCTTATGGAGTCGGCTTGACAATTTTGTAGTGCTATTCAAATTTTGTCAATGAAATAAGAATATATGTTTATGTAAAACTTGTTTGGATGTGCTTTTAAAATGACAGAAAACGCTTTTAGCGAAAATATTTTGAAAAAAATCCTTAGTAAAAATGCTAGTAAATCCTTAAAAAGTATTTAAAATGCTTCATGAAAGAAGCATATAACTGATACTTCTTTTAGAAAGCACTTAATGTGCTTTTGGAACCCAAAACATTTTATCTAAAAACGTTTTCAATCATTTTAAAAGCATATCTGACACACCCCGATCGATATCAGGGCATGCTGGCCGTCACGTGGGAGTGACGTAACCATGTGCACAGTGCGGAAGCTAATAAAATAATAATATAAATAGTACGAATAAATAAAAACTAGCTTTACACAAGGTAACAACAAACAAGTGCAAGCGTAAGTGCGACACTAAGTTCAGAGCATAAAAGCCTAATGCAGTCCAGGAGAAAACGACGCAACAAAAGCACACCAGAAGGTGGTCCTACACTGGTGGTGGTCTGTCAGATATGCCGGGGAAATCCTCAGGGAAGCCACCAAACGTGCTAGCCAACTAGAACCTGTAGGTGCGCAAAACAAAAGCGTGAGTGGGCAAAAACAGAGCTTTTCGAAAACCATTTAATAAATAAGTTCTAACCCCTCGCTGTAAAACCTGTATACTTCCTAGAAAATAGAGTATATATATATATAAGTCATGCTCAAGAATATGTTATGCCAAAACCTCAAAGTAAAATGCAAGTGCTCAAGTAATATCGCATCAATATCATATAATATGTCAGCCGGAGTCACCTAACGTGACCTGTACAGCTGAATCTAGAGCTCAAATCTCCATCTCACTAACTAGACCTGCACACGAGTCGGAACCACCTAAAGTGGTCTGTACGACAGGCCTGGGTGTAACATATATATACGCTCAGGTGCTACGATCACGTGAAGGTTGTGCGAATAATTGCAGGTCACCTACGAGTCGGAACCACCTAGAGTGGTCTGTACGACAGGACTGTGCACCTAACTTGGATCCAAGTTGAGCGTGTGGTGCGGGAGGTGAACATCACGTGAAGGACTATGCCCAACTTTGGGCGGGAGCACTGACACCGGGGGTGCAGGTTATGAGCTCTCTATGCATCTCAAATCACTATTGAAAGTAAACATAAATCGCAACTCACCCGGCACTTACATGTGCGTCCGCAACACCAAACATGCATATATATAAACAATTAACAATGCATAAACAACGGCAAAACTATAGGCACGGCATATAACGAATAAACGTTCTAAATCAATTTATGGGAAAAGTATAAGTATATAGGTATATACGAAAAACCAAAAACCCACTCACTGGTAAGTGGAAGGGTCGTAACCCCCTGCCTCGAGTGACCACGCTCGTCCTCGGGATAGGATTCACCTATATGCGAAACAACTATAAAAACGTTAATTTTAAAGCACATAACCAATCTTAAGAAATAACTTCTCATACAATGCTCAAATGGGGTGTATGAATACACCAACGTGATCTACTCAACCTCAGGAACATCCCCATATTTTTAGAAAAAAAATTCACCGCTGCACGCACCCCCACGCGCCGGCCACGCGCAGGCACGTGCTTGGCACGCTGACGACGTCAGTTAACGCCGTCAGGAATATTCCGTTAACTTTAACGGATTCCGTCAACGGCGTTAGGAATATTCCGTCCAAACTGACGGAATATTCCGTCATCTTCTTTGGCGAGGCTCCGGCGCGTCGCCAGCGCCGGAAAATCGGGAAAATTTCAAATCGTGATATCTTCTTCGTTTTTCAACCAAATTTCACAAAATTGGTACCAAATTGAAGCTTACAACGAGAGGAACAAAATCATACCACTTTCAAGTGCTAAAATCCATGAAATCTCACCGGGAAAATAACCCCAACTCCGGCCAACCTCGAAACTCGCGATCCCGACGTCCAAAACCTTCAAACGAACCACCCCGAGCCTCCTAAGAACCTCACCAAACTTCCTACAAGCTTGAAATTCCCAAAAACATAAGAATTTACGTGTGCATGAATAGTACGAAAAATCGGGTATCCCGAGTTCGACGTGAAAACGAAGGTATCCTTACCTGAAATGGGTATGGTTGGACTCCAATGGACCTCACGAGCATGGATATGTACTTTGTTTCTTCGATCTGTGAAGGTTTGGGTGGTTTTGGAGTGTGTCCGTACACATGGAGGGGGAAAATGGGAGAGAGAGGGCTCGGGACAAGGGGAGTGCAGGGCAGAAATGTGAGGGTGAGTGTGTGGAATTGTGTGTGTGGTCCACAACCAGCCACACCAATCTCAAAACAACCACACAACGTAAAAATCACACTAGGGGCAAAATCGTCTTTTCACACGCACGTTTTAAAATATTCGGAACGGGCTGTCATAACATCCAAATGAACTCATAGTCGGTTTAATCTTTTTCTTTTCTCTCGGACTTTGCTATATTTTTTTAACGTATAGATAAATTTTATATATTTTGAAAAAAAAATTTGACTAAATTGATTATAAATTAAATATCATCAAAATTAAGTATCGATGACATGTAATATTAAGGACAAATCAATCACATATTGATAAAATATTTAAAAATAATTATTTTACCAACTGAGATTTTAAAATATGATCATTTTGATCAATTTGCATTATTTTAGTGGAGTCCTTGACCTATTTTTATGTAAATTATAGTAATGGTATCTCAATTAAAAATCCATGATCATTGGTTTTGTAACTCATCAAAACATGCAGCTATAGTCATTTTCCTCAACTTCGTTAGACTTATGTCAAAATGATTCATGCGATATGCATGTGAAGCTGAATCAAGGGAAAATATATGGAAAACCAAATGAGAAAAATTATAGCAATGGTCCCTCAACGTTAACCCAATCAGAGAAATAATCCCTCAACTTTAACTCAATTGGAGTAATGGTCCCTCAACTTTAATGCAATCGTAGCAATAGTCCCTTAACTTTAATCCAATTGTAGCAATGGTCCTTCCAACATGACTCATTTTGATGGAATTTTATCAAAATTGACGAAAATGACTATAGCTGCACATTAAAATGAGTTAAGAGATTAACGATCATAAATTTCTAGTTGAGAGACCATTGCTCCAATTGAGTTAAAGTTGTGGGATCATTGGTACAATTTTCTCTTGTGATTGTGCTTGCATTTATACTTCAGAAAATGCCATGAACTGAAGCTGACAATAATACAGGATGCATGTGTGAGATCGACGTGGTATGATGGACCTGTAAAGAAGAAATAGTAGGATGCATGTGTGAGATGGACGTGGTACGATGGACTTTTTAGGAGGAAATTGTAGGATGCATGTGTGAGATCGACGTGGAATGATGGACCTTTAAAGAAGAAATAGTAGGATGCATGTGTGAGATGGACGTGGTACGATGGACTTTTAAGGAGGAAATTGTAGGATGCATGTGTGAGATCGACGTGGAATGATGGACCTTTTAGGACGAAAAGCTAAAGGCCATATAAGTAGTCTCTTTGTTAGGCAAAAAATTAAAAATGTAAACACGAAAATCTTATGATAAATAAAACAAGAACATATGTATAAAATAATTGTATTGTATTAATGTAAATATAGGGTTACAATATCTGTTTATAATGTTTCCTCTGATTCAAACTTCGAAGATGTGTAGATGTGTCTTATTGATCTGAAGGTCGCGATGACTTGATCTCAAATGAACATGGCCGCAATAATTTGGCTTGTGGCGATGGAAGAACCGACAAGGGTAGTAGTTCTTGATGATTTTTCAAAGGTCTGTCAAAGAACGCAGAGAGCTTTTGGAATTCTTCTAAGTATTTGAGAATTTGGATGCTTGAGAGCTTCAGCGTCTAGGTGTGAATGATTTTCTGGCCCTCTTCTTCTGTCTTGGAGTCTCGTATTTAGACCATCTTCAATCAAAGAATGCCAAAGGGCCATGTTTATGCCAATAGCCCTGCAAGAAATTATTTTTAATGAACAGTGTCAGACCATATTTTATATCATCTCCGACTGAATGGACCAAATGGCCATAGGCCAAAATAAGTCATTTGACAAAAAACTCATCTCCAACCGAATTAGCCCCCTTTATAATTTATTAATTTAATTGAATAAACTACGATATTAAAATAAGATTTTCGGATATATTTTGATTGAGTGTCATTTGTCGCTAATAGAATGTGAATGATTGAAATAAAATGAGGTAAGATAGTATGGAATTGTGAAAAAGGATGTGAGAAATGGTGTAGATTTACTTAGGTATTCATACGAAAAAAATTTCGTCAAATTTTTTTTTTTTTTTCAATTTCCAACAGTAACATGACGTCAGCTAGCCGTTGCTAGTTGGCATCATGCTAACGCCAGGTAGCCGTTCGAATGATTTGGGCTTGGTGAAACGGGCTAACCTTGTGGATGAGATATAGCTAGGTGGGGCCCACAAGTCCTTTGGCCTAGCCTTCGATTGAAAACGATTTTCGTGTCAAAACGGGCTACATTTTGGTCTATAGCCCTTTGGATGGCCTTATAGGCTCTTCAAGCCTTGCCTATGGATGAATTTGGTTTGAATTATGGACTTGATTAATTGATGAAAGAACTTTGACTCGATTTGTGGACCGGTTCATGATTTAACTCTATTAATTAATATTTGATTTAATTAAATTAAAATCAAATAATTCATTTTCACCAAGTGTTGACACGTATTCTTCTTAATGACTCGTCCGATTTTGATAAGTTATATCTATGTGTACAATTTGTGAGACATAGAGCGCATTCCACATATGTCGTAACATGTCAAAATTTTATTGTGTTGAAAAGTATTTATTTCATCAAAATTTTGATGTTTATAAAAAGTACACGTGTCATATTATGTAAACAATAATTTGAAGGAAATTACAGTGGAGCGATTAAATTAGGGGACAAAGGGATCAGATTAGGGGACAAATGGATCAGAATTAGTCTGTCAAAACTACTGTGAGTTTTCAGTCTCGCATTTAAATTACATCGGTCTGCATAAAAGGGTAAGTACTTGTTACTTTATCCCAAGAGAAATGTCAATTGCATTACTAGTTACTTTATCCCAAACAGAAAAGTTAATTGCATTACTACTTACATCAATCTCAATTGGCCTAGCCGGCGACGAGAAACAAAATTCCTATAGGGTTGGTTTTATTGAAATTTGTTTCTATACTTAAGTTCGAATTTTTATTTATGTAATTTAAATATTTAATTATAAATAGCCTTTGCACGCCTTTATTTTTTGGGAGGTCCATGCCTCATAGAAGCTGTCTACCTGAGATCATCTCTTGGGCTGTAGGTTGTGACACAATGTTAGGGATTCTAGCTCTTCTAGAGTGGTATCTCACTGATGGCTCCTCCTTCCTCGAAAGGGGTCTTCTTCGTCTTCCACCTAGTCTGCACAGGAAAGACTCAAAGTCAATTCCAAGGAACATTGAAGCTGCATGGGGTCTTTTTGTCTAGGTATAAGTAGCTCGCATCTTCACAGACATGTCTATTTCCTCGAGCCTCTCTTCGAGACAGTGCTTATATATCATTAAACTTTTCATGCATCCCGAAATTTATTCGAGAAGAAATTTCGCTACCTTAGGGCCGTTATACTTTTTAATAGTTGTCTAAAATATTCTCTATCAATTGTCTAAAATATAATTTTTAACAAGTTATGTCTTTCAATTGTCTAATATAATTTTTTCAAGAAGCAAGGGGTATTTTCCTTCAGGTATCTTAAAATATTTTTTTGTCGTTACGTGGTTAAATTCCTTTGTTTTCAATTCCCTAAACGTCGTTAGTTTCTTTTATTTTTGTTTTCCCTAGGAACATATATATAGAGTAGGTAACTCAAACAGGTAAAAAACAACAAAGAACAGGTTTTATTCGTCAGTTGCTTGCTGTCCTATCAAATTTCTCTTCAAAACCCTCATCAGTTCCCTATCCTTTTCATTCCACGCGTGCCCTCCTTCTTCCTCTCCATCTTTCTGTCTGACTAATTTGCAGTGACAGCTAACATCTGTAATGAATGTTCAAACCTTTTTGACATTCTGCAAAAGTGGTGGATCTCATTGGTTAATATGCTTGAAGAATGTTGTAAATAGAGTTTTAACGAAAAATTTACAGTATTGTTCATTTTAACGAAATACCATATTTTTACATTAAAAAGTCAAATATGGTACTATTCATTTTACTCTTTATTTTGTTCTTATCGTTAAAACTCAAAGTTTTCAAGCTCTTTTCATTAGTTTTCTTTATTGTAAAATGCATGTAAACGATAAACCGTTTTTTCTAAATTTCCAAGTTGACACCGACTTACTCTAACCCCCTTTTTCTGTTTCTTTTTACTTAATATTAAGAGATAAGTGTTAATAACCTTCTCACTTACATTTTTATTTTCCTTATGTCACGTGAACTCACTAGCACTCAAAAACTAAAATTTTGATTATACTATTGTTGAAGATATATAGTGACTGCCACATCATTTGACATGTCATCATAAGTGCCATATCAGCTATTGGAGTTGGTTAGTTTGTTAAAAGTTAGTTACACAGATGGCTTAGCTGATAAGCTACGTTTGCAGATTATATAAGCATGTATCAACTCATTTGTGTAATCATCTTTTCATCTCTCTACAAATAACAAAGCTTTCACTCATCCTTTCCTCTCTCTCTCTCTCTCTCTCTCTCTCTCTCTCTGCATTTCTTTGCATACATTCATCTGCGAATCCTTAGATGAATGTTATCAACTATATGTAGACAAAGAAATTTTGGTGAAGTAAATGTTCACCAATACTTTAAAGTTTTGACATGTCGAGGCTCGCGTGGCATGCACCATGTGTCTCACAAATTATACATAATGAATGTAACTCATCAAAATCAGACGAGTCATCAAGAATGACACGTGTCAATACTTGGCGGAAATGAATTATTTGATTTTAATTTAATTAAATCAAATGTTAATTGATGGAGTCAAATCACGAATCAGCCCACAAATTGATTTTTGATTCTTTCATCAATTAATCAAGCCCACAATCAAGGTCAAATCCATCCATAGTCAAGGCTTGAATAGTCTACAAATAGGAAGCTCTAAGACAAAGAAAATGGTCTAGAAAATCATTCACACCCAGATGCTGAAGCTTTGAAGATCTGAAGCTCTCAACCACCCAAACCCCTCAAACACTCAAGAAGATTTGAAAAACTTCTGCGTTCTTCGTCAAACCCGTGAAGAACCACCAAGCACCCCTATACATGTCGGTTTCTCCATTGTCAAGAGCCAAAACCTTGCAACATCCGTTCATCCAAAATCAAGTCATCGCGACCCTTGGATCAACAACACTACACACTTTTTATTTTGGAGATCAAATCAGAAGATCAAGTTGTAAAGAAATTATAACCCTACATTTATATAAATACAAATATCATTTGTATGCGAGTTCTCTTGTTATTTGCTACAGGAAATTCATTTTTACACTATAATCTCACAATTTTTTTCCCTTTATTAATCTAAACTACTTATTAATAAAACCTTATTTGTTAACCAAAAAGGGTGAAAAAAACTATTTAGTATTCTATCACAACAAAAAAATTATGGACAGTAATTTAATTTTATAAAACTAAATTTTGCTATTTTTATGTAAATCACACATACATGTGATTTTAGGATATATCTATTTAAAAACTAAAAACTCTTTCCTCACGCCTACTCACACTCCCACGTTCTCTCTCTCCCCTTCTCCTTCCCACTTCAAAAACAAAAATAACACACACCAAAGTGTAGGCATATGTTAGTATAATTGAAGCTAGTTTATCAACTACAAAGTAATTAGATATTTAGTTTTTACATATTAATTAAATACACGTGACATTTTATTTATTTATTTGAATTTTACTATTATTAGAGTTAGATGGGAAAGTTTGAAATTAATATAATAATTTAAAAAATATGAGAGTTTCTAACTCAAAATATACATAAATAGAAATTCAATAACTTATCCATTAAAATGTACATGCAAATACACGCGACATAAATAAAGTGAAAAAATTGAAATAAGAAAGTAAACGCGAATGTGTTAACACACCCCTTACGGGATAGAAAAAACGGAGAAGAATTTTTATTGGAGAAAAACGGAGAAGAATTTGGCAAACAACTAGGTTATACTTTCAAGAAAAACGAATGCAAGAAGCAGACAGAACATGCCTGTTGATACCGGTTTCTTCCAAAGATCTCCTATGTATCCAGTTCCTGGCTCGCAAAACGGTGTTGCTAAAACAAAAAGTTCTGTACTTACAACCGCACTTTTGTGAAAAGTTTAAAGCGTACATGGCAATTTTTAACTCACGCCTTGTCGAGAAATTTTGTACTTGATGAACCTTTACGCTTAATGTGTTATCTAGCTATCTATTATATATAAAGTCAATGAAAAAGTAAATAGTGATTTTAGTGTCAAGCTTCAACAAAAATATTTGGATAAAAATGTTCTAAAGACAAAAAACTTCAAAAGCATCTCAAAATAATACATTAAATAAGACAGGGGCATTATCGTCATTTTGATAGTGTTTATTTAATAATTAATTTTTTGGTACAGGTTTTTATTTATTTTTATTTTTTATAATTAGTACCTCAAAATAGGTTGGCAATAATGTGATTCAATTTCTCTTTTTTTAAACATCGCGTGTAATGCCGGTTATAAAAAATGTCTTTCGCACACGGATAATAGTGTGATTAAATAAGTTGTCAAATGATTTTTTTTTTTTAACAAATGATATTATCTACACTAAGGGGGAGGGGGTGAGTTTAGCCTCACAATAAGCTAGCAATAATGTGATTCAATCAATTGTTTATTAAGTATTATTTTGTCTATTTTTAAACATGTTCAAAACATCTTACGAGGCATGTAATGTCGGTTATAAAAAAGGTCTTTCGCATGCGGATAATAATGTGATTAAATTAATTATCAAATGATTTTTTTTTAAACAAATGATATTATCTACTACACTAAAGGGGAGGGATGGGCTTAGCCTCACAATAAGCTAGCAATAATGTGATTCAATTAATTGTTTATTAAATATTATTTTCTCTATTCTTAATGTAGACCGATTTTATTATGTGAATTCAGCTGTTTTAATTGGTTTATGAGGGGTTTCTTCTAGCATGATCTAAGATTATTCATTTACTTTAAATATTTGACTTTCCTTTTGTCAATTTACGCATATAAATACATTTAAAACATGTAAGTCGCGTGTAGCACGCTGATTCAAAAAATGTCTTTTGCACGCATATGAGCGTGTGCATAAAGGCTAGTATGTTAGAATATGAGTAAGAAAATGTATTGGCTTATGTATGATAGAAACTAAAAATAATCCTAAATTGTTCATTGCTTCAATTAAAATTGTGAGACAATACTGGTTTTCTATGAGTAATTTAATAGTGAATTGTAAGGGTTGTTTGTATATATAAAAGTGAGTTTTGTTCTCACAAACTTTATTACGCACTTATTATTGAACTAAAATCCATTGTTACTTGAGAGAATACGACAGCGAGGAGAATGTCAACTTTGAAGTTTATGACTTCTTCATCGGTTTATATTGGCCAAAATTATTTTTACATTCACAACTTTACGATAAAATTGACATATATACGTCTCATATTAAGATATATTAATAAAAACAAATACATAAGTTATAAATTTAATAAAACAATACATAATTTGGAAATTATAGAGATGGAAGTGACAAATACATGTCTCATTATTTATACATGCCTAATTGGATTATTAGTCCCTACGGTGACATGGTAGTTAGAAGATAACCCACGTGATAAAAAAAAATAAAAAAAAAAGGATTTAAGCCCCTATGGTGAAGTTTGTTAGGACTTATGCCCAAAATTAAAAAATTTGTCAACTTTTTGTTAATTATTAGCACATGAGCCACATATATTAGGCTAAAACGGAACTCTCCGTACACATATTAGGCAAAAATAGAATTTTCTATTAATTGTTAGCACGTGGGGCTGGTTCACGTGCTAATAATTAACCGAAAGTTTACAGAATTTTTAATTTTAAGCATAAATCCTAACAAACTTTACCGTAAGGGCTTAAATCTTGGTTTTTTTTATCACATGGACTATCTTGCAACATGACAAGGATTGTCTGCCCTCCCGTACCTCCTGTTTTGTGTGGTCACGGTTAAGCCACTTCAATATTTTATATTGTTTTTTTTTATAGATAATAAGACAAAAATAAATAGTAATATAAAATGTTGACATGGCTTAACCTTGACCACACAAACAGGAGGGCACGAAAAGTGGGAGGGCAGACAATCCTTGTCCCTTGCAACAACCTTATCACCATGAAAACTGTTAATCCAATTAAACCTATTTATATATGTTGTATGATCTATAACAAACTTAACCAATTAGTCTATTTTATGTGTTCGAATATAATAATTTTATATATGATCAAGTCTTTGCTCACTACTGAAATTAAATAAAACGATTGGTTGTAGAATTATTTTGTTGTTATGTTATTTTTATTGATTTCCTTGTGAGTAAAGGATTAAAATTCTTTGTCCTTTTAAGATTTTTTTTATCGTCAAATTCAAGATTTGCTTTCGGTTGTATTCGTTATTTTTGTAAGAGTTGTAAAGGATGACCTGCTGTATGGCTAGAAATGAGGAGTTGGATCCGTTCTCGACACGCCTAAGGATCAATTAATCTCGGACCACACAAATTGAATTTAACGGTCTTCATTAACTTATTTTTCTAGTCTAGATGAATTGATTCTTATGCTCCGGACACTAAGACCATCTCCAAACGAACGAGGGCCCGATGGCTCGTTTTAGCCCTCTGGGCCTCCAAGATATTAATATTTTAATGAACAGTACATGACCATATTTGCCTCCATCTCCAATCGAGGGCCAAAGAGCCATAAGACTCGTTTTAGCCCTGTCACAAAAAATCATCTCCAACTGAGGTCCAAAGGGTCATAGAGCCAAATATAATTTATTATTTAAATTTAAAAGCTACAAATGTTTCATGTTGTTAAAAACTACAACACCTTAAATTTAAAAATGTTGTTTAAGTTTCATGTTGTTAAATGATTTGTTCTTATGTTGTATAATTTTTATGTTGGTTAATGTTGTTATTTCATATTGTTTAATGTTCTTTCATATTACTTAATTTAATGTAATGTTGTATAATGGCTTACGAAGTTATAGGAAAAAATAGAATTAAAAAAAAAAAACTGTAAAAAAGAAAAAAAAAATTCAAAAGTAACGGCTAGTTGACGTCAGCTAGCCGTTGTATTTGAAATTTTGGCCTACCATTTTTGTCAGCTATAACCGGCAGGAATAAGTACAATGCTATCGGATACTACCGACATGAATAATGAAAATTCTGGCCTAGCCCTGGCTAGCTGGCTGAGTTGGGCCAGTCGATTGGCCCTTTGACCATTTTTTGTCTAGTGGGGCCCACAAACCCTTTGGCCTAACCCTCGGTTGAAGACAGTTTTCGGACTATTTTTGATATTCTGGTCCTCTGGACCCTTTGGTTGGAGATGATCTAAAATCCGGAGCAGATCCAATTCCTATAAATAGTTATATCAGGCAAATTCCTATAAATAGTTATATCAGGCAAAATAAAGGGTCCAAAAAGGACAACACGGACCACAGAGATAATGCCACGCGTTGCACACGTACCAATTGCGACGGTCAAAACAGTGATCATATATATTGTCTGTTCAAAGTTGAGGTACATAACCTGCATGCATAGCCATCTTAGTCAAAGGCTAATGACCATATATTTAGCCTTAAAATTGACAGAATGAGTATAACTAAAGAGCTAAAAAGAATTGGGCAAAAAAAATCTGGCTAAGTTCAGCTACAAAAAATAAAAAATATGAAAGAGAAAAAAAAAATGCCGTGCATATGGTTGATGATAAAAAATTTAACCTAAAATCATATTTAAAAAAATAAATAATATTTAAAATATTAATTTTCAGAGGGCTGAACTTAGCTCTCCATGATTAAAGATGCCTTAAGAATTTAGGGTTTAAACTTTAGAGTTGTAGGGTTTGCCTACACATATTTGGATCTGGAATAGGTATAGACACAGAAAGTGCTATTAAGCAGATACCCGACCAAATTAACCAAGTCCCAATGGAAAAGGAAACAGATTTTTCTCCTTTTGAATCTTTGATCTCTCGTTAGGGTTTTGGAATGTTGCATGCATGCATGGCCATGAATTTTGAAATTCCACCCTTTCTTTCGTTATTACCGGCTACCGTACGTCGTTTTGATTGGGCAGACTTGGCGTTTATTAATTTTTTACTTGCTAATTATAATATGTCAGAACCAGTTCGTAATTGCTTCTATATTTTCAGTAATTGAATTGCAAACCAAAAGTATGCCAGAAGATTGTGACCAAAGGAAAGTAGTGACAGAATATTACAGAATGAACATAAATAGATTACAATCAAGCAATGTGAGAATTCATTGGCAAGTTGGATCAATGGTAATCAGGGGATGCTAGCAACATATTCATTCAAATATTTTCATTTTATTTTATATTTTTTTCTGTAATTGTGTTTTATGATCGAAATTATATAATTTATCGATCAAACTTTAAATATCCACTTGTATAAAAAAAATCAACCAAATTACAATGAGAACGTAAGATGTTGTGAGATGAGAACCAGAGTTTTATAATATAGGAAGGGATTGTAACTTCGACCAAAAAGAATGGGATTGTAAGTGACATTCGCACAGTAATGTCACCAAACTGGTGACGGGTTTATAATGCCACCACCCAACAAAAGCAAGCAGCAGAAAATAGAACAGAGACAGGGTGGACTTGGAGCAGTATCGGTAGTAAAACCCGTAAAAAAGCAAAATCCGCGAAAGAGGAATTAGAGGAGGCGCGGGTGGGGTATGCATCATGCATGCAAGCTTTTGCTTGCCGTAGCCTAACCGCAAAGAGTCATTATTATGGTAAAATAAACAGTAACTCTTTAAAGTTATATACAATTGTTCAGCAATTAAATATTAAAAAAATAATAAAACTCAAGGGTAAAAGAGATTTTCAGTGTGTCGGAATTTTTTTTTAGTATGATAGAAATACGGCTCAGTGCACCAAATGTTGTAATACAAGTGGTTGGATACTTGAAAAAAAAATTAATCACTTAAATTATGATATTTGGTGTAGCGGCATGTGTTCTCGCAATACTAAAATTTTTCTCTAAGACTGGACCTTTGAGCTAGGAAAAAGGAAAGAAAGGAAAGTTTTTGAAAAATGAGTGGATCAAGGAGACTATATTTTAGACTATATTAACAAAGGAAAATGGTAAGAAGATCATATGGTAGATTATATTTTATTATTTTGTAAACCACGTTATGTGGTAATAATAATTGGATTTTTTCTTTAATAGTTAAAAAAAAATTCAACTATCATCATTCACATTATATAGTCTATAAAATTTAATTTCAGTACATAATCAACCTAGCACTACCTTTTCAATGAAAGCCATGAGATGAAGCGAGGGTGGTGCTGTGTTGTGCTCGGATCCCTGCACTTCTGCCTTCCTGTTCCTTCTGATTCATTCCCGGCAATCCCAACAGTGTCAACCGTATGTATCTGTAACCCATGTCATTCATTATTCACTTCATTGTTAATTCTCAGGGGCACAAACCTCTTTTTTTTCCCTTTTTCTGGAGAACAGGGCAGGTGGGTGTGGGTGGTTGTGTTTTCTATGAATCGAAGCTCTTGGAATTTCGGCTTCACAATGAACAAAATTTCTCTGTGGCATCATAATATTTAGTTCCATCCCATTGAATTGATGTAATATTTTCATGTTTTGATATTCGTGCTCATATTCATGGCCTCCCACACCCCACCTTCAAGACCACTCATCAAGAGATGTGATGTAAAATTACATCCAACAACAAAACATTCTAAGCAGAGGGATCCTTTAAAGGAAGGGATCCTTATTTGTATTATAAAAATAAGGATTAGTTGTAGGGTTTACACCACGTCGAACTTTAACAATTCGAACCATCTATTTTTAGAGTTGCACATTATAGAACATCATTGCAAAATATTAGCCAAATCGAAAATATTTAAGACATTTAATTGAGTTAAAAAAAATTAATGAATACTTTGTTATATAAAAAATAATGAAATTTTATTTTAATAATTAAATATATAAATGATTTCGGATTGAATTGAATTTTGCAAGAATAATCTATGAATCAAGATTTACAAAATTGATAGTTCGGATCGTTAAAGTTTGATGTGAAGTGGGCCTTACACCTAATCCCTTTTTTTTTTCAAAAAATGAGGATCCCTTTGCATAAAGGGCTTATATATATAAGCAGATATATTAAAGTATGTAACACTGCATGTTCAAAAGGTATTTCCTTATGTTTAACAAGCTTCTTTAATTTACAATGTAGATGCAAATGAGTTACATATTGTTATATAGCTAGTTTGTTTATCTACATCACTCACAAAAAGGAGAAAAACTTGTATGGGGCTTGGCTTGCCACTAGACTTCGTTGAATGGCACTACAATCCACTTAAAACTTGCAACGTGGCAAGTCTTAAATATATTCTTTTATTATTCTTTTATATTTAAAAATTTTATAATTATTTTTTAACTAATTAATATATTATATATATTAATGTTATGTTTCCTTTTTTATTTCTTTCCCCTTATTTTTTTTCTTCCCAAATCCCCTCCCCGACGTGGCAAGTCTTAAATATATTCTTTTATCATTCTTTTATATTTAAAATTTTTATAATTATTTTTTTAACTAATTAATATATTAATGTTATGTTTCCTTTTTTATTTCTTTCCCC
The DNA here is from genome assembly GCF_963583255.1 of Pyrus communis. Taxonomy (NCBI): domain Eukaryota; kingdom Viridiplantae; phylum Streptophyta; class Magnoliopsida; order Rosales; family Rosaceae; genus Pyrus; species Pyrus communis. The sequence goes on along the minus strand of NC_084806.1, from coordinate 5,806,538 downwards.
TTATTTTTTTTTCTTCCCAAATCCCCCCCCCCACACTTTGTTTTGCCGTAGGTCATAGGACTCCCTCCCCTTTCTTTCTTTCTTTAAATAAAATAAAATAAAGTTATGCACCCACTCCAAGTTTATCATGGAAAGCAGCCAAGTATCTATAAGCTTTAGCGTCTGAATGCACCACCATTCCGATTTTCAGATCTTCTTCAAACTCCATTGCCTCAGCAGCAACCTATCAATTGAAAAAAAAAAGAAGTCAAAGATTAGACTAATATATTAATTAAAGACTCGTAATAAAGAAGGTAGCAAACATAGAAGATACCCTAATTCATATTATAAATATAAAAAATCCAAAAAACCTCACCCGAACCCAAAAACCCCCAATTAAAAGAAAAGAAAATAACCCTACTACATCTATATATGTGGGTTATTCATGTCACATGATCAAAGCAACTATTGTATAAAGAAAGAAAAAAAACTTACAGATTCTTAGTTGCTTTCCATGATAAAATTGGAGTGGGTGTAGAACTTTTTTTTTTTTTTTTTGAAAAAAGAAAGAAACGAAACTAGGAAAGAAAGAAAGGGGTGAGAGTACTGAAACCTAAGATCTACGGCAAAACAAAGTTGCCCCGGGGGGGGGGGTGGGGTGGATTTGGGAAGAAAAATATAGGGGGAAATAAATAAAAAAGGAAACATAACATTAATATATATAATATATTAATTAGTTAAAAAAATAATTATAAAAAATTTAAATATAAAAGAATGATATTTTATATAAAAGAATGATAAAATAATATATTTAAGACTTACCACGTGGCGAGTTTTGAGTGGATTGTAGTGCCACTCAACGAAATCCAATGGCAAGCCAAGCCCCACACAAGTTTTTCTCCACAAAAAGATGTTTTGTATTTTTGCCTAAATCTCATCGTTCTTTCATTCTTAAAAAGAGTTGGTTTTATTATATTTCGTGTTTTATTTCTAATTTTTACTGTTTATACTTGAGATATGTAATAAGTATATATAGTGAAAATGAAAGACGAAGGGAGAGAGGGGACAAGATCTTGAACATGAAAACAACTTAAATATTTTTTAGATTTTAAGGTTTCAACTTATGTACAGTTTTTTCTATCTCATTTTTGTCATGTATTTGCTCGTATGTGTCTAACATAAAATGGAAAATTACTTGACGATTAATTAGACAAACATAAAATTAGCTTCTTTTTATTTACAAAATATAAAATGAGCTTGAAGCCTTTAAAGCATAGTTCACAAATCACCCAAATATCCAAAAGAGAAAAATTATTCAATTTATGTAAACTTTTGCATAAAGCAATGTTGAGAGATTACATATTTACTTTTTAGCCAAAAATGTTGAGAGATTGCATATTTACTTTCTAGCCAAATAATTATTGAGATTGTCATAATTCCTCACTTTGGTTCTTGAGATTTGAAATAAATAGGACTGGTCTTTGAGTTTGTCTACCGTCAATCATTTTGATCATTCTGTGAAAAAATCTTTATTAACTAACAAAAATACTCTTAATTTAATCAACAATGGGTCAAAATGATTTGACAAAAATTGAGGGTATTTTTGTAATTTAATTTTAATAGATTTTTAATATAATGATCAAAATAATTTATGATAGATTTTTAATATAATGATCAAAATAATTTATGATGGATAAATTTAGAATTCAATTATATTAATTTTAAATCTCAAAAACCAAAATAAGAAGTTATGCGAATTTCAGTAACTATTTTAGTTAAAGGAAAATGTTATTGATACTCTAAAAATCTCATTCGACACTTCTCACAAGTATATTTTTCTTTCTAAATATAAAAAGTTTGGAATGTAGAATGAAAATTTGAAATGGCAATAACAATTTCACAGTTAAAAAGTCTTACGTATTTATACTACCTGTAAATAACTTGTGGTGAATACTATACTACAGTGCAATGAATTTACCGCAACTGTTGCACCCATAGACAATATTCTGAGAGACAGTAAAAATAATGAAATCATTTAAGATTTTCCAGCGAGTAGAGCTTTTTCTGAGTAAGGAATTTGAAAGAAGTAAAAAGAATGAGAGGATGAGATATTTGATGAAATGAATTTCAAGACTTTCCTTACCACTCCAATTCTCCAAGTCCACAACCAACAAAACCTTGATTCTTGAGAAGCTCAATTATAAAACATTATTTTAGTAATATTTTGACATTCCTTTCGATGATATATGGAAGAAGAAAAAGGACAATGTCTCTGGGCTTCTCATTTACCATCCATCCAACAACTGCAAACAAAAAAGAACAAAGCTGCTTAAATTACTTTCCATTGATTCTGTTGCCCCTTCTGACTGACAGTCTTCGATTTCCTTGTCGTTAAAATCTTTGCTGCTCCTCTCTTTTTCTGGTTTGGCGTCTCCGCCCTTCTCATCTCTCTTTAATTAAAAGCCCTCCACCGTCGGTTACCCGCTCTCTGAAACCCAACCCCCCCCCCCCCCCTCTCTCTCTCTCTCTCTCTCTGTGATGTACTAGTAATAATAATATTTATTTTCTTTTGGGTCGGTGAGTTTTCATGTTCATGAGGCAATGCACATATCATATCGTATGCTAGCTAGGGTTTATAATATTTTAGTCACGTACCCTGAAGTGACCGTCTAAAACAAGGGAGCTACTAGTATTTTTGATAAAATCCCAGATATTTATGAGCATTGCATGACAAAATATGTTCAGATGATCATAGCGTATGTGACATTAACAGAGATAATTTTTCTTGCGACTTGTGAGATGATCATATACAAGACGTACATCCTCCCTGGTTTGACATGAACCAGATTGACGTGGATGTGTTCATACTGTCATTCGGTATTGATTCATGATGGACAACGTTTTCTTAAATTCAAACCCAGTGATCTAAACTGTTGGCAAAGGTGTAATGCCAATATTGATACAAAATATATAATTAAGTAATGCAGTTAAATATACAATTTAATTGTGGACATGAGCCAAATTTTTTTTTTTTTTTTTGTTCACAAAAAAAATTAGCAAACATAGAATATAAGTCAGAGAGGGGCCGATCTACATTCCCAGACTAAAAAAAGTTTAGGGAAGATTTGTTATTATCACTACCAGCATTACCGCATATTCTTAATCTCGAGCCATGGAACTTACAATGACACTTAACTATCAACGGTCATTGGTATAGATTTATGTAGCGAAATCGCACTTTGATGGAGCAACGCACAAGATAAAGACCTCACCAACTCAATCAACCCCCTTTGGCGAGTTAAACGCCGGATCCCTTTTTGAGTTAAACATAGTTTATTTTTGCATGTATTGTACAAAATAACCTTATACTGTTACACACTGTTGTGGTTCATACGGAACAGCCTCCCTATATATAATCTATGGGCAACGGATGCAATAACGAGACTGTAAATTGATTTAATTAACCAAATCATTAACTGCCTTCTATAACGAGGTCGGTCCTGAAGGTGATTCACACATGAACAGTCCACCATGCTGGAAAATTATCTATCCACTAATAACTGAGACTGAAATTAAGTATCTCAACCTATATATTCGAATTATTGGTACCTAATTAATTAATAGTTTGCAAAACTTGCTGAGCATGAACTGGTTACTTTCCCGATGGATTCCCTTGGCTAAACCCCCAAGGTTTCTTCGTCAGACTAACGGTTTGTTTGGCGCCCTTCGTCCTTGCCTCATTTCTTTCGGTGTTTTAGGATATCCCATGTTTGGAAAAACCAAGAAGGGCACGTATAATCTTGAACGGAACATGCCCAATATGTATTAAAGTTAATTACATTGGGAAGGAAGAAGTTGTACCTTATCTGTGCATATTTTCAGCTGGGTAATACTTGCATCCATCGCACGGGTGTACCTCATTGTACATCTAATTTTGATTGACATATTTCACTTGTAGAAATCTCATAATTCAAATCGTTCATTTCCTTAAAAACATTTAAAGATGTGTGAGCACAAAATCAAACAAACTGACGGCCATAATTTATTCATATGTATTAAAATGATCTGTTCATCATGAAATGTTAATTGTTTCTAGACACGTTTATTTGCTCGGACAAGGATTTGCTAAAAATGATACTTAAATAACGATTAAGAAATGAAATATTTTGATTATAACATTTGTGCAGTTAAATTAAGAATAATATACTTGCATCCACCTCTTGGGCACACCTTGTGCATCTAAATGTGAATTGCATATTTTAACCATAATTAATGTATAATCATCATTAAAAATTATTTATGCAAAAAAGTTAATCAAATTATTGATTGTCTAGTCTCTATAAATTCAAACAAATGGACGGTTGTTCTTGCAAATTAATGTTACTTGTTGCACAAGCCCTTGATTTATTCTATACATTAAACAAAACCTAATGGATTGCCAAATTGATTGTTTATTTATTTAATTTTTTTTTGTAAGGAGATATTTGAAAGGAAAACTAATGAAAATGACTTGAAAACTTTAAGTTTTAACAATAATGACAAAATAAAGAGTAAAGTGAATAGTACCAGGATTGACATTTTAGTATAAAAATATAATTTTTCGTTAAAGTAAACAGTACTAAAAACTTTTCATTAAAATTCTCATCTTTAAATGATTTCGATAACAACTGATGTTCTTTTTTATTATGAAATATGTACAATAAATTACATCAATTACTATTGAGCAAACAAGAAAGTAGGACAATAGATAATTGATGGACACAAATATTTTCTTTAAAGTGAAGTATTCACACATGTGTGAACAAAGAGATGTACTGATTTTTAAGTCAGAGCACGTACTTGTAAATAATGAATTGAGTTAAAGATATGCAATAAATTAAGGAGAGCATTTGGGTTCGTGGAAATTTAACCTTCTTTCCTTGTCTTCTCTTCTGACTAAAACACAAACAACTTTAAGTCTCCATCTTACAACCAAACAGAACCTAGCAAAAGGTCTAATAACAAACCCTTTCAAAAAGAACATATAAAAAACCCTAACCATGAGACAAGTCCATGTGACCATTAAAATCCTTGGTTTTCAAACCCTAACTCATCACACTAATAAATTTGAAACTGCAAATATGGAAAAATTTGCCAGCATGAAGCCATAAAAAAATAGCAAAAACCAAAGTAGGAGGAACAACTTCTGAGCGCCGCCAGTGTAATCATTCAGAATGTTAATCACAGTGGTCAGGGAAGGAAGGAGGGAAAGAACTCTTGTTCTCGGGACAACTTGCAAAAATCAGTTTCACAGTTATTAAGACATGAAAATGACATAAACACGACAAACACTACAATTTGTAAGGTTTAATTAGTGATAATAAAAGAAGGGAATTCTCTTCTCTCCTAATCTTTTGCCTTTTTTTTTTTATTTGAATAGTTACGGTTTAGTTATATCAACATCTTATGTTGATTTTTTTAGAAAAACAATAAGACAGAAAGTAACATGTGAGAAAAAATAAAAGAAGATGATGAAAATAAAAAGGAAAAGAATCTTACTTTGATAATAAAACCACTTCGTATATGTTTATCCTTCTCGTAATTCGTTTCGATTAGTTTATTAAAAAACTAAAAAGCTGGCAGCCGCGACCTGCATATACTTGTCCAAAACTCCGGGCTCTTTCGTGGCTCCATTGGGAACCGAATCCCTTCTGAAGCTAATAAATCTGAGTTTACAGATTAAAAGATTTAAATTATTGAAATTTGATCTAACGGTTACAATTATTATAATTTATAAAAAATTTCTGTTTGTAACCGTTGAATCAAATTTCAACGGTCCGGATCATTTAATTTTTAAGCTCAGATTTATTGGGTCCGGAGGTGATCCGGGTCCGTTCGATTGCCTCTTGGATGGAGACGTGTGGATGTTTATAACCATTTTCGGAAATGTTGTTTCGTTTGGTTTTTTGTTTTTTCCTTTGTTTTAGTAGTGTTTCCAGTTTTTTAATTGAAAAATAAAAAATTGGAGGTTGAAAAGAAACCTCTAATTTACTCCAATAGCATTAAATCTCCAATCGACATCAGTCATATTCTTACTTCCACTCCAATAGCATTAAATCTCCAAAGAAATATATAATAATTCTTACTTCCACTCCATCCACTTTTCTTCTCTACTCTTCGAAATTGCCGAAAGATAATATCCGTTCCCAGTTGTTGCTCTCGGTTAAGATTCTCTTCCTTCTTCTTTACAATTTTTTTTGTTTTTCGTCTTTTATATTCTTTATTTTATTTTATTTTTTTTATAAAAAATTAATATAAAATATTGATGTACATTAATCATAACGGTTCAAAAAAGAAAGAAAGGAAGAGAAGGAAAATAAAATAGAAGAGAATCCTATTCTGTAGCTCTCAGTTGTCGCAGGAAATGCCCACGCAGATGAAAACTACTCCATAAATTTCAGGTAACGTGGATATTTTGAGTAACCTGGTTAGAACTTCCGATAAAAAAAAAAAAGTTTTATCTGGCAAATAAGAATAAAAAGTTGTAATAATGGTATCTAAAAATCATTGCTCTATATTACAAATTCAAAAAAAATACTTACAAATTTTTTGTTCAAAAACTAAATATCCACTTTGATTCTAATTGTTTTCTAACCAGATTGTAGGTGGTTGGTTCTATTTTACGAGGATTTTCATCCAACAACTTCTGGGTTGAAATTTCTACTCAAAGAAGTTAACTATGTCGATACGTTTTGCTTCTGAGTAATTAAAGAGGTTGTTCCGCCACTTTCTGCTACACCAATGTAAATTATGAAAGTATTTTTGTTCACCACTATTTATTGTAGTGCATATTCATCATTTTATTTATCACTGTTAGATGTGTTTGAATTTCGAGATTAAAGTAGTAGATATAGACAAATTTCAAAATTCAAACTCATATAATGATGATAAATAAGGTATTAAGTATACTCCACAATAAATGGTGGTGAGAAAAAAAGGCACTTTGTAAACTATACAGCAAGCTGTGCCAACATTTATTGACCATTATTTTCATTTATTTACATTTTCTAAAATGGGTAAGATCTAACAAATGATAGACATACTTTAATTAAATTGCAAAAGAAAATAAATACTATCGCCCCAAGAAAATGAAATAAAAATAGGAACATAGATTGAGGAAACGATCAGGACCCTCTTAAGTCAGAGATGGTTGGGCCAGTAGGACATCCTAGTCGTTAGAATTTAACTCTGAAAATTAAAAACCCACCCCTACCGATTCTTCTTTTTCGAGTTTTGTGTTGCATTTCCACATGAATAAATCATGTAACACGTATTTGTATCCTTGTTTATATTATTTTTTAATAGAAGTACAATTTCTAACACATGTAAGTTTTATCGTTATTAGAAAAATAATACATATGATAATACAAATAAATTGTAAAAGTAGTTTTTTTTACTTTTCACCATCATAATATGCGAGTTGGTGTAAATATTATTTTATTATGAAAATGACCCTTTCTGAGTTAATATTTTATACCGCAATAGTTGAATATTTTTTAAAGTAAATCATACTCCTCTAATTTAATAAGAAGGAAATCACGATTGAATTTCTCCTGTATTTTCCTTCTCGTCTCTCTATCTACAACATGAGTAATGTTATACTGTATCCGAGTCAAATAATAATTGGTAAAACTATTTTAATCTGTATACGCAATAAATATAATATAACTTTCTAGATGCATAAAATGGAATGAGAATTTAAAATCAGTCAGTTTCCAGGTCCTCACTAGATCTCCAGCTATAAATATACCCCCACAGTGCTCTTCCAACCCATCATCATCAACAAACCCAACGCATAAAAGTTCACAGAACCCCATTTCTCTCTCACAAAAAGGAAATGGAAGAAGCGTTTAGAAGAATGAACGGGTTCTCTCATGCATCCGAACCCGACTTGATCACTGACCCTCCAAGCAAGTCAACAACCGCCGCCACCAACAAGCGCGCGCTGAGAGACACGGCGGCAGCCGCTGCCTCGGGCGCAATGAGATACCGCGGCGTGCGACGCAGGCCTTGGGGTCGTTACGCGGCGGAGATCAGAGACCCGCAGTCCAAAGAACGACGCTGGCTTGGGACCTTCGACACGGCAGAGGAAGCCGCCTGCGCCTACGACTGCGCCGCTCGTGCCATGCGCGGTGTCAAGGCGCGGACCAACTTCGTCTACTCTTCTTCCCCGCCTACCGACGTCGTCGCTGACCATCCTTTCCCTCATTTCAGCTTCCACAAGCACTCTCACCCGTCTGCCAAAACCCGTAACGGCTACGGTGGCGCCAACCACTCTCCTAGTTGGAATTCCGTACCGTTCTCGCAGTATCCATCTCCTAATCAGAACGACGGCTACGGCGGCGCTCCCACTCCTGCTGCAACATCTTTCAACATGCCTTTCCTCCAGAATTTCATGAAATATTCCTCACCAAACCCATCTCCCGTTTACAATAACCAGTTTCCGTACAATATCAACGGCTCTTCTTCAGCATCTTTGGTCAACACCACCTCTTACGGTCAACGCCATGAAACCAACATCTCCGGAAGTACTAAGTTCCCTATTGGTTCATCTTCTTCCATGGCTACTGCTCCTACTTCTACTACTACAACTCTTCCCTTCATAGATATTACTTCACCTCCTCCCACAAAACCCACCTCCCACGACTATCAACAGGACTACTCCTCAGACTTCTTCCCCACGGAGCCGGCGTATTCCGGGCTGTTAGAGGAGGTGATCCATCGCTTCTTCCCAAAACCCACCAAAAAATCATCAAACGACGATCCCATATCGACTCAAGACTACGGCCATCCTTCCAGTTCCATTCAAACGGCTTGCTTTGACGGGTCTTCAACGAGGACAGTCGGAGGGTACTCAAAAAATGAGCAGAGTCAGGTAAATGTTTGTTACAATTTCCACGAGCTGCTGCCGCTGCCTCAGCAGCAGCAAGGAAACAGTCTCAACGGACTAATGGATCATCACCAACAGCAAGTGTCACAGCCACAGGCAGTACCGGTCTACAACGATCACGTGCCGTTCAACTTCCAGATGGGCGGCGGCGCAGATCACTCCATGGGAATGGATAACATGTTTCAATACCCTGAGTTTATGGGTGGGTTCGCAGCCAGGGTCCAGAACTAATAATAATTCCTAGCTTCCCTCTCATATGATAAGGTAGCTTTATAAGATAGCTACATAAAAAGAAAAAAAAATGGTATGGATCTAACCAGTTTGCATGTAATCTTTCTCTTGTTCTTCCCATTTGAACTTAGGGTTTCTGTCCTTAATTCTTATTTTTAAGAAGGTTGGCGGAAACTGTTTCTGTTTTTAGTTTTTAGTTAGTCATGAGGAACAGAAAAGAAGAGAAAAAAAAGATCTGAATTGTCGTCGTATTTTGATTACATAATCGATATAAATAACTGTATGCATAATCTGGGTTTCTAATTATTTACATTTTAGTTTTGGAAATTTGTCTCGTTATAATTTTGCTTTTGTTTATCTGAACTGTGATAATAATTGTTCGGTTGGCTTTACAGTGGTACGGTTTGACCTTGGAAATCTGGCACCTTGCAAGGCCATCATTCGACTTTTCGGTTCTATCTTGATTCCTCTCTAATTGTCGATACCTAAATATTTGATGGGCCCCGTATCCAATTTTCTTGGACTCAACAAGCAACTTGTGCTAGCTTCTAAAAAATAAATAAATATAAAAAATTAAAAGTGAACTTGCATTAGCTGGAATGAGGTTAATCAAGTTCTCCCTGCTCCAATGTCCGAATTGTTTGTATACAAAAAAAAATATTGAGTTGCATTTGCCTTGCATGGCATAAAAATGCTGCACAAGTTTGTTTCAGGACAAAGTTTTTCTGTCCTCTTGATTTTGGAGAAAGTTTGGAGTTTTAATATATAATCAATACTCATTATAAACTCTTGCATGGTTACATCCTTCACCGATGTGAAACTTTATCCTTACATTTTCACACGTCTTTTCACGTGATAGATTTTCAAGTCTAACACGTGAACAATACAAATTGAATGATTTAGAGCACGTATGGACCTTGGGTTTCACACGTGTATCAATTTAATATGGTACCATAAATAAAGTTGGGATTTCAAGATAAGAATAGTTGACGATATAGGGAATAGCCAAACTACTTATAAGCACTTGCATGGTGGTTTGGTCCCCCACCGATGTGGGATTTTGATTCCATGAAGGAACTTGTGGTTCTATCATAAAACTAATTGACAATATAGAGATACCGATATAAAACTTTGTCTCCACATTCTTATAATTTTTTATGGTATTCAGTATGCTGGCCGATGGCAAGAGGATAGTAGTGCCTCTTTCGAGTCCAGATCGGCCAAGGGTGTTAGGAGAGATGATTTTCGCGTCTCATTTTTATTTCCTCTGCATATCATCTAGTGTCTTTAATTTGGTTTCCTCACACATTTTTGAAGTTCATTGAGACATCGAGTAACCTAAAAACAATTTTCACGAACTCCAAAAAGTGAGAAAAAAATAATCCATGCAAACACAAGAAATATATAATTGATTCAAATTATATGTTTTTGAGTTTGTTAAATTTCTTAGGTTTTATTTCAAACCTAGAAACGTGTATTTGGCACCTCCCTGATGAAAGTGAATCAAGGGATCCTACGAACATCAGGTGACATGTGGGACACCCTTAAAAAAATGGGAGTTTTATAACGAAACACTCATAGTATTGTTCACTTTAACGAAAAACCATATTTTTACTCTAAAAAGTCACTTTTGGTACTATTGATTTACAACACCTTTTTATCATTTTCATTAAAACTCAAAGTTTTCAAACTTTTTTCGTTAGTTTTCCTTAAAAAAATTGATCTTTATTAATATTTTAAAGGATAATACTTGTGTTCTTCTATTTACAATTAAAGTAGGATTTTTTTTTTTTTTTCCAATTTCCATTCTCTTTAGTCCACTTCTTTTGAAGGATCACGATTAAATCACGTCAACATCTTGTATTCACTTCTTTATAGGGAAAGAAAGACAAAAAGAAAAGTGAGAAAGGAGAGGAGGGAGTGGGAGCGGAATTAGAGTTAGAGAGGAGATAATATCTCTCTCTTACGATTAGCGGATGTTTACTGTCCAAACATCATAATCAGAACTGTTCATTCTCTTTGTCATTATCAAAATATCATATGTACAAAAAAATCATTTGATTTGGAGATTGTTTAGTCATCCATACGTGTTAACGGTTTCAGTAACAAATAACATTATCATGTGAACCATTTACTTGTTTTTATGCGTATGAATGGAGAAACGAACTCAAAATTGAATATTTATTGTAAATCCGATCTTTAGATGATAATAAAAATAATGAACGATTGTAATTATAGTCTTCAGATGATTAAAAAAACATTAATTGTAAGTGAGTACACAAGTAAAACCCCATAAAGAGGACACAAACATTATCTACTTTAAATTAGGGATGAACCGACCACCACTGCCCAAGTTTTCAATACTTGCTGTGTTGTTTAGGCACATGAATAAGGTAGCATGCACAAGATATGTGGTCCTCCTAGCCCTAGCATTTTAATTTTGTATCAAGAGTTTAATGCCTGCGAAAAATAATGCAAGCCCCTTTCTCCTCGGCTAACAAAAGCTTGCACTGAGAATGCTATACAAAGCATATCTATTTCCCAAGGAGGACCCACCATTTCTCATCTATTATTTGCAGATGATTCCCTCTTTTTCTTAAGAAATGTTCTATTCACATACCCTATTTTACTTTTCACACACCATTTGATAATTTCTGTCCGTTGATCTTCTTAATTTCATCTTATCCGACAACCGAAAATTAAAAATATGTATGAGAAGTAAAATGGGATGTATGGATATCACACTATCTTTCTTAAAAGCCACCTCACAAAACTGCCAAGCCTTTATCCATATCCTCAATTACCTATCGTGAAGCCTCGGGACAAAAGATCAACTACAATAAATCCACCTTGTTCTTTTCTGCAAACACTCCTCAGCATGCCAGAGATGAGATTGGAGCGGTCTTAAATATGATTGACTCCCCGGACCCGGGGAAGTATCTTGGCTTGCCTACAATCTGGGGCCGTTAAAAAAAAGAAGCCTTGGCATTTGTCAAAAATCGTGTTCAGCAGAAAATACAATGGTTAATATGAAATTATTAATATACTCTTTGATACACATTATAATTTTGTAGTAAAATTAATCTCAATAAATGGCAGTTAAATCCCTTTCCATTGCAAGTTCAAAGCCACACCGTGACCTAATTCGCCCACCCCCACCACCACTACCCCACAGGTGGCGCTGCGAATCCGGAAGAGCCTGCCCTCCCCACACCACCCTGGTTCAAGATCTGGTGGTGGGTAAAAGTTCTGCAACGAATAAAACGCAAGTCCAGATCAACCGTGAAAATCAATCACACTTTAAATAAACAGCTCTCTCGTTGAAATCACACCCAAAAGAACAAATGAAAACCAAAAAGTTCAAATTGATCATACACCCATTAACCCATAACTTTGAAAATCAAAATATTGAAAACAAAACATAAGATTGCTAGAGGAGGAATTGTATACTGTACACACAAATGTGGGGGTGAGGTGGTGAGAGAAGGTTGCAGCCGCCAGCGTGTGGTGGTCGGGGTGGAGGACTGAGTAATGGGATATATAGGATAGCTGCTAGGTTACGTGCATTTGTTTTTTCAACTTTTAATTTAATTTACATTTTGATTTGAGTTTTTTTTATCTGTTTTCAAGCTCTTCTTTTTATCTCTCAGTTTCTATTCTAAGGGTATATCTGTATTTTTATATCAACTTTTGGTTATAATTATTGTAAATTTAAAATAATAGTTATAATTCTATATGAGGTTTAAATTAGTTAGTGTTCAAAATTTCCTATCAAAAGTTAAAAATGAATCTCATATTGATAGGAGAAGAAATCTTGTATGAGCTTATAAGTAAATTGGATTACTCTTCATATTGCCTATTAAGTTTATGGTGGAACCCAACTTCCCTCTTGGTATTTAGAGCAGCTTGTCACACGTACGAATCTCAATGGTCACACGTGCTCCGCGTCACTCCTTTGTATTGTTCACTTGTAAAACTTGAAAATTCACCAAATATGATAGGGCATGTTGAAAATGGATCACATATTAATGAGAGAAATGATCTTGTATAGGCTTATAAGTAAGTTGAGTTACTCCCTAAATTGCCAATTAGTTTTATGATAGAACCTTAACTTTCTTTAAACCTTTTTTTATCCGAAACAACAATGGTATTTCATTAAAAGTTAAAACACGATTGCAAAAAGGTTGCCGAACTAGGTGCATTTCTCTAGTGACTAAATTCTTGATCTGGAGAGAGTAACGCACAACACATAAATCACCAACATGGCCACCACAAACAACACAAAACAAAAAAACCGTAGGTGCAAATTCACCACAATAGATCAGTGGTGACATATTCGAGGAACACAAAAAATCATCAAAAAGTGAGGCCACACAACTGCTAGGCGGCACAAATAAACACAAATTGCAACTAAGCCAAGAAGAGCTAATGCCAACCAAAGCCATGGCAATGAGAGATTTTTCAGTTTGACCGAAATACAGAGTATGCATATATACATAGAATGTGTCGATTTGGTATTTCTGTGTTAATTATTATTATTTTTTATTTTTATTTTACGTGAGGAAAGTGATTTGAACTTGGAGTTTTTTTTTTTTTTTTTGAGCAAACAATATTATTTACACCAAGGGGATGCTCACAATGGGTTAGCAATAATGTGGTTCAAATTTGTCTTTGGCGAAAATCGAACCTAAGATCTCTCACTTATAAGTGAAGATGAATACTTCTAAGTTCTAACTGTAATACCAAGTAGCAACTTGGAGCCTCTTTGAATATTAAAAAAAAAAAAGTGAATTAGTGAGAGTACTTTCACACATGATTTTTAGCCATGGAAATGTGCCAAAACCAACGCTAAACACCCTCCGCCCATTTTTGTCAAGCCTTGATAATTTCGGCCCAAGGCAATTCTAACCCTAAACCCAACACGCTTCGGCTAACTTCAGGCTAGATCTTTTTTTTACCTTTTTTTTTTTTTTTTTTTGGTTTCACACGCTTGGCAAGCGGGTGGTTGAAGCAGGAGAAATTTTTCTTTGTGATGGAAACACAGATGTTACATCACTTATTTTTATTAAATTGGTGGAACATTTTATTTTTAAAGTTATTAACTTTTTAGCACATATATCCTACCATTTATATAAAGACACGTAATGTAATACCCTGTGTACCGATCACACTGAAAAATCTCTCTTGAAGTAGCACGTGAGCCCATGGCAACGGTCAACAATGCAAATAACGCGGTTCTATGAAACAAGGGAGAGTTCTAACATTTTGATTCCAACGATCCCTTTAATTCAACGGTCACAATTTATTTCGAAATTAAAAATTAAAAACAAATTGTTAGAAACTAGGAAAAAAAAAATATCAAGAGGAAACAATTAAAAATATTTCCTAACATGCCAAGTGAAAACGCAAAAAATTCATCTTCTGTCATGGCAAATTTATGTGTTTAATTTGCCTCGTGTTTCCAAAAAATATTTCCTAATCAAGAAACAAACACCGAAATCATTATTCATCAAAAGTAAAATTGGACATATGGCACAATCCTAACGACCTATTCTAAATTAATTCCACTCCCTCTCAAACCACTTTCACGATCAACCACCTCCGAATTCCTCACACAAAAATCTCTCCACTCCTTGACGCTAATCTATCAAAATAGGTGAAAATCCTCTAACATAAGAGAACTAGTATGTCTCATGACTAAGAGAGGTTGTGGATATCAAGGTAATAACAAGTGTACACCTTGTTCCTCTAACCATAAGAATCAAAGACCCTTCCTATTACAAATTGCAATGGGCAAGGGTTTTTTATTTTTTAATAAAAATTTTACTATTATTAAGAGGAGGGAAGGGTACATTAATTAAGGAGAGGAGATTTTTGAATCATGAACACATCGGTAAAAATGTCCAAACTATTACATTAATTAAGGAGAGGAAATTTTCAAACCTTAAGCGCATCGGTAGAAACCTAACACCGTATCTACTAGTACAATGAACCACATGCAAGGGGGTTCTATTTAATTAGAAACTTTGACTTTAATTAGGAATAGTGAATTCATTTGTCCTGTCAACTTTAACTTTGATTGCGTTTGGACTGTATTGACTATTTCAGTCGGATATGATAAATAGTTTCGGATAATATTCACTAAATTAGTCGGGTGTTTAGTGTAGTATTAGACTAATGACTGTATTATTTATACTGTGTTTGGTACCATACCAGATAAGAGGAATTCAAGTATTATTACTTTTAAGATAAAATTCCTGACTAATGGAAAAACAAAATGTTTTTACAATTAATAATATTCACAACCACAAAATGGATCAAATAAAAAAACAAATAAAAAGTAAAAAAGTATTTTGTCATTTTGAACTTCGATATTGCATTTCCTACTTGTCCTCCATTTAAATCAAATTATTTAAAGAGAAGTAAAAAAAAAATTGAAATCACCTCTTCTCCAGATATCTCTGCCGCACCGCCCCCTCCAAACACCCTCACTCGCTTTATTCTTGGCCCAAAGAGGATTGAAATGCACCGTAGCTTCTGCCTATACATCTGAAAACATTGTTCTAAAAGACGTTCAGCGTTAGTCAGGCGGCGGGTTGGGACCTAGCACTTAGGCGGCTAGACGGATTTAAGTAAATCTATTGTATTTCATGTAAATAAATGTCTGTTTATATTTAAAATATATATAATTTCATCATAAACCAGAAAAATAAAATGACATATATATTATAAAGTATTGGACCATAATGAAAACATAAGGAGCAAACATGTAATATGTGTTTATTTAAGTGTTCAAAAAGTATCTTACAATTTATTGGAAACAATAAAATGCAAAAGGAAAGTATTATATTTTCTATTTAAGTGAGTTGCAATCTAGGCTGGTATTGGAAGAATTAGCCGTCCTACAGCCGTCAAGCCGTCCTACAGCCGTCCTACAACCGTCAAGCCGTCCTACCTTGTCCTACCTACACACTTGTATCATGTATATATATCCTTGTAATCTTGTAGAGAAAAATAATGAGAAAAAGCATTCTCTTCCATATTTTCCACAGCTGGTGTTTAGGCGGGTCTGGAAGGGCTAGGCTGTCTAGGCAAGCGACTCAGCAAGACTAGATGGCCAGCCGCATAGTGCCTAGGCGGCGTTAAGCTGTGATTTTTAGAATAATGTCTGAAACTAATTCAAAAATCAGAAATTAAGGAAACTAAATTACTATCAAAAAACAAAAAGGGGGGAAACATGCAAAATCATAAAACCCAGATGAAATCTTTTCGAATTTTCAAATCTTATCATCATTTCGCAGTCAAGGTTCTAAAACCCAGATGAAATCTTTCCAAATTTGTACGGTGGTGGTGCGAGTGGTCTCTGTGAGCATCTCTAATTATCAAACAACGGAGGTGACAGGGAGAACAAAGCTAGCTAGTGGAGACGGGGAGAACAAATCCGGCTAGAGAAGACAGAGATATGGCGAGAGAAGGAGATGGAGAGAAGGGTGACGGCGAGGGAGTTCGAGAGAGAGAGAGCCCAGTTCGTGCGAGAGAGAAGGAAAGGTACAAAACTAATAATACGCCCATTTTGGACGGTTTTAGTAAGAGGGTGTATGTCGTGTAAAATAAGCAGATCGGATTAAATTAGTCCCGTCCAATTTAATACAAGAGGGCGCCAAACATCCGATTCCGTATTAATAGTCATATCTGGTATACCAAACGAGGCATTTAAGTTGAATGCTTGAGTAGTGTGGTACAAATCTTTGAGTAAATGACTAGATACTAGCCTACAATGTACAAATGATTTTCATTTGCAACAAGACTCTGCACTATGTAAGCAAAATGTGATCTACTATAGATTAGACTTATAATCGGAATTGTAAAACTCAACACTCCATCTATTATGATGTTCGAAACTATTATAATAATAAAATCAGTAATTTTACTTAGGACATTTTGTATGCACAAATTATTAAATCAAATAGGAAAACAAAAGTGGGATTACTTGTTAAATGACTTAGCTAGTTTAAGCGTAGTTTGGTAATATGGAGAGTAGCTAAATTTTTTATAAATCCTTACATGATTTGGTACCTCACTGACGTCAAATTTTGTCCTCACATTCTTACATGCCCCCTCACAGATGATGAATTTTTAAACCTAACACGTGAACAACACAAATGGAGTGATGTAAAGCACGTGTAGCCGTTGGACTTCACGCGTGAGCCAACCTGTTTTGATACCATGAAGAAAGTTAAGGTTCCACTACAAAACCAAATGACAATATAGATAGTAACTCAATCTCTTATAAATCCTTGAATGTTTAATTGGTCTCTCACATATGTGGGAATTTGTGCTCACATTTTCACACTTAGATATGAAGAAAGTATACAGGGCAAGAGCTTATCGTGTTTCTTGTACGGCTACATGCATGAGAATGCACCCCACTAAAGCATAGCTAAAGAGCTGTTTAGTGCTTTTATAAATGGTTAATAATTGAGATCAATAGAAGCTGGACCAGGGTTTGGGACTTGAGTGATGAATGTACATACAGATGCAGTTGCAGTCCACAAAGATGTCAACATAACCTTTCGTAGAGCTCCTAATGACTCTACTAATTAGTAGAGGGGAGTTATTAGCTACTTCACTAAACTGTCTTTTGGGAACTACCATTCAAATTCCAAATCAACGGATATAAGAGAAGGAAATTTAGATGGATTGGACTTGAAGAATAATATTCAACTAGAGAATGACCCTTATTAGGTTTGGAGGAAGCTGTCTTGGACCAAGTTTTAGGTCTCATGAGTCGTAGTTACTGTGGCTATGCACTTGTACGCTCTCATCGCTCTTTTGGATTGATTGGTTTGGCGGGTAGGATAAGTAATGGGGGTGGATTAGTTGTGTTTTTGTCTCTTTATGTAAAGTCTAGGGTTTAGGTAGGGAGTGGTCGTAATTGAAGATAAAATTAATTAAAGTGGTTTGGAAATGTGAATAGAAGATGTACAGATACTCTGGTTAGAATATGCGATTATGAGACAAAGACTTTGACAAAGGGTAGAGGAAGATCTAGCGAGACTTGGAAAGAGAATTAAAAAGAAAAAAAAAAGATATGGAGTACTTAGAGCTAACGGAAGATTTGTCGCAAAAACAAGCCTAATATCGTTTTAGAATTTATATAACCAATCTCACTTAGCGAAATAAGACTTGGTGGTTGATATTGTTATTGTTGTTATGTAAGGTTCCTTGTTTGAATCCTATCTGAGGTATGGTACTTAAAAATCAATAACGTTGGTTGAAAATAATCAATACCACACTTCCATGATCATATTATGTGCATTTTCGTAGGATTACTTATCCTACTTATACTTAATCTCACTACTTCGACCTTGTGGCCTCGGGATTAAGACACGTAACTCAATACAGTATTCGGGGACCTCAACGCCATGGATAATGATCATTAAAATTGAATTCAAAGAATATATTACCAATCCATCCCCCTAATCATGTTTAGCATTAACAGGATTATTGGATTAACATGCGGAACTCTTTTCTCTTTCTGCCCACCCTTATTTGTTATATTGTCTTTAATGTTATGCACTTACAATTCAATGAATCCATAATCCCATATTATCTTATCAAGGATAGTGCTATCCACACACCTCTTTTTATTTCATACACTCCCTCTTAATTTGTGGCCGTCGAATCGATTGAATTAAAGAAGATCAAATGACAAAAATTAACAAGAAGTGTGTAAAAAGTAAAAATAAGTGCGTGAATATCACACCCCTCTCATCAATGTCATACATTGATAATTTATCTCAACTTGTTTTAAGAAGCCCAATTCTCCTTTAACTGGGAAGGTGAAACTGGGTCTGTTGAGCCCTGAACGGAGTTTTCACCCTTCAGAAAGCTTCTCACAAAGGCTTAATTAATCGTGGTTGACCGTGGGCCACTAGAAAGTCAAACAGATGGTAATAGGCCCAGATTCTCAGGCCCAATAGTGCTAAACAAGATTGCTAGATGGAATTTCTTCTCATTGCTTGAGAAACAGAACCATTTTTCTGGCAGAAGCTTTGAGAGAATTTTATTTTTGGCCAAATCGTTTACCTTTTCTGTCCAAATTGAGGTATGTTTCGATGATAAATGTATCAAAAACTTTCTTTTAAATATTTCCTGTAAAAGTGTCTTTAATTAATGTAGAACATGTGTTGCATATGAAGGACTTTGTGTTGTCCCAATTTGTAGGATCAGAGCATTTCTGTGAACCCTCACCCCATTTTCTTGTAATAATCTTGACTCTCATGTGAATGCACACCTAATTGGGCGAGTTGATATAAGAATTAGCCCCCTTCTATCTACTAGGGTTTCATATTCTTAGATTGTGAGAATACCTGCAATTACACAGACCCCTAGATTCGAGAGGGGGTATCCCTATGAAGATATCTCCATTTGGAGAAAAAAACTGGATCAATTATTGAAGAAATAACACCGTCCCACAAATATATGAAATCTCTTGTCTTCTGTATTTTTAATTTCATATTTGATTTTAGATATGTGAGTTGTTCTAGTAGGATAACGTATCGAAGTTTCTCTCTATATATGATGTAGTTTCATGATTCAATGCAATTTCACAAAAAGAGTAGAAGGAGAATCAGCTAATGCTCTCTATGTTATGGATGATGATGATGACGACGATGACGGGTTTCCACAAGTGGTTGGAGCATTATCAAAAGGTGATAGAGATGTAGGTGGGACGTTAATGGACTATTATCACACCCGTGGGGGGCGAGAGAGAGAGAGAGAGAGAGAGAGAGAGAGAGAGAGAGAGAGAGAGAGAGATCATGCATGACCTCCTCATCAACCCATCAAGGTTTTTAAATCAAGTGTATACACGCATCAACTTTTCTTATCTTTTTCTTGTCCCTCCTTTCTTTCTTTCCATCTAATAAGAAAATATTAGCAGCAGCAGCAGCAGCAGCCATATACATCCTTCAAGCAGAAACTTCTCCACAATTTTTCGTACCAAAATATTAATTATTGGTTTAAACTTCTATCTTGTCACACCACAAATTTCTATCTTGTCACACCAGTCACTACTTTTCCGGATCACCAAGTTTTTTTTAGGTGCAAAATTTACTACTTCTTTATTCTTCTTATCGTCTTATTTTCTTTGTTTCTTTCTTTTCCGATATAATTCAAGGTGTGTTGATCGAGTCTAATGGAGAGTGACGACCAAGTAAGCAAGAAGGACGTGATAAAGGTGGAGATTCCATCGGATCATCAGACTGATCAAGTCGTGTGCGCCGGGCTTATGAGACAGCAGAGCATGACCAAGAACAATTGCCTTTGCTCCCCGACTACGCATGAGGGTTCGTTCCGTTGCAGGCTTCACCGGACCCCGAGCCTCCAGCGGACGAAAAGCCTGAGCTACGCTTCCCCCCGAGCCCAAGACCCAGCGTCTAAGGCTGGCTTATAATGCAACCTACCTCTGCTCATCACCATGATCCTAAGCTTGTAACGCCAGCAACGATCTAATGAAAAATAAGAGCGTTACTATATGTATTATTTATATCATATATGGCATGGCTCTTTGCTAAAGTTTGGAAATTTTGTATTTTCTCTGTACTTTGTAACCATCCTTATTTTGTATTGAGAATTAAAAATATGGCATTTTATCAAGGGTTTTATAAGGATCATTCATTTGTTAAGCGACATGGGCAATCGCTGTAAAACCTAGCACATCTATAGTATAATTTATATCGAATTTCTTCACTAAAAGGGCGATCCCAAACTAATAAGGCTATCCGCTTTGCGATGGTCCCAAAGGGGAGACGTCTACCGTACGCAACCTTACACTTGTTTTTTGCAAAGAGGCTGTTTCTACAATTCTACTACACGAAATCTGGTTGGTTCTTCTATGGTTTGTGTCTTATTGCAATACTTGAAGCTCTGTGCGTGTCAATGTTTTTCTATACAATTCGACATTTACTTAAGTTCCTCATATAGTGGAATGGCCTTACTAACTGAATGATTGGGGAAAAAAAACTTTAAGACAACGAAATTGCAAAGTAAAATACATTTGTTTTCACACAATTATGGAGAATGTGGAGGAAAACTGTAATAAACCATGACGACGGTAATCATATTGAAAATATTGAAAGGACAACGATCTCCGCCACAATTATGTTGTGTCGTGTCACCGACTTAGCAAGTGGCCTCTACTAAGTTCAAACCATACAGGGATATTCGTAATTGTAGGTTATTGTTGTATTACCTCGACGTGCGATCCTGCACATCTCGCACATAATTCGTTTGGCTTGTATCGAGCCAAACAACACCAAATTATGAAGCACCAAATCAAAGGTTACAAGTACATACGAGAGAAATTCCATCTCTCTCTGTAGTCTGTACTACTTTCCCCAAATAGTAAGTAAGATGTCTGTTTCTGCATGCAGAATTCGATCTCAATGATATATTGGCATCTGACTCACTATATTCCTAATAGCATTCCAACAAGACAATAGCAATGGAATTCCTATTGCTCTAATCATTTTTGGATGGCAAACATGGAACTTTACGTATCAACAGGAGAATGAAAGTGACCCCAATTTGTTCTTGCCGATTGGAAGTCTCAGTTGAATTGCCAAGGATGGTTAAAATTATTGCATGTAAAATCCAAAAGCAAGCAAGGTAACATTTGTCTATCGATTGTACTAGTTTCCGCAGATAATCACCAATAACTATTGTGGGCGTCGTTGAGATTATTGCTAAAATATGAAGAAATATTCTGAATTGTATTTGTCTTCTCCATACGGAAGAATATAAATAGGATTACACGCAGCGGATTATACAAATTAAGTCCTAATTCTAGAAAAATCGAATTTACAATAAGTCAACTAAGCTCAATTGTGTTGAGCTTACCTTAACATCCGGCACGAAAGGATGAACGCGCGATAACATAACTGCTTAAAAATTCTTGAGCCGCTCAGTAATTTTGAATTGGATATTTACATTCTAACACGATCGGATGCTAGTATTGTAACATGAGTAACCTTTTAATAGGTGCCAAATAGGCTTTTGACATTATGATTAGTTCCATGCAACACAGCACCAGGTAGTTTGATGTCATCCTCAATTTGAAAAAGATTATAAAAAACAAGAAATTTGAGGTGAATGTGTCGGTCAGTTGATGGGGTATGATTGTTGTAAAGATCGTATTTGTAAAATATCATTCAGTTTGGAGATCGTTTTGTCATTTATACGTGTTAAACTAATCAACGGTTTTAGTAATAAGTATCATCTTTACGATAAACTGTTCATTTGTGTTATGCATATGAATAACTAAAACATCTCCCTACTAACTAATTTTTTGTAGGATCAGGATCCTTTCTTGAGCTTAGGAGGCTAAGCCTCCTGAGCAAATCACACAGACCGTTGATTTTTTATCTAACGGCTATAATTATTATAACTTTTAGAGGGGCCCCCTGTTTGAAGCCGTTGGATCAAAAATCAACAGTCCGTGTGATTTGCCTAAGAGGCTCAGCCTCCTAAGCTCAGGAGAGGATCCTGATCCTTTTTTGTATATATGATCTTTAGATGATGATAAAAATAATGAACGGTTCAAATTATGAGCTCGGACAATATCGTAAGTGATTAGATAAGTAAGTTCCCAGTAAGAAGACACAAACATTGTTCATCTAGATTTTACTCCAGGTAAATCATTTTTGTTTCTTCTTGTATGCTTTTTTGACTTCTTTACTTTAAATCCTTTAATGGTGCTTTGTTTACAGCAACTTGTCTCAACTTTCCAAAAGATTTCCCCAAACCAACCGAAAAAAGAGTACATAATTTTTCTGAGAGAAAATATAATTTTCTATTATGCAGTGGAATTTAATTTGCAGAAATTCCAAAACTACAGCAGTGCATTTAGTCAGGTACATGAACTCCCCTCTCACAACACAGGAATAAAATCTGATTAGAAGGTGAGGATCCAATGGAGGTGCAGCTAGGAGACAAAGACAGGTGTTGCAGATTCATGGACAGTGACAACAAAATTGGTCCCACAAAGGGTTTGATCTAGTACAACGAATTGAGATTTGCAGCAGCCACTTGATCATGCCCTGAAGATCTTCTTTCTTATTACAAAAGATTACATGAACATTAACTAATGCACATTGGAATCCTTCTTAATTTTTGTTCCTAGTAAGTTTACAAGGAATGAGGGGAGCGAAAAAGCATAGTATTATATGTTGTTCTTTGGAATATTTGGATTACCGCATTCCAGCTTGGAGAGAACTTACATACACCGAAGATATCACTAATGGTGTGCTAGGGAAAACAAATTATACAAAAATCACTCAGTTCTTTTCACTGCTAGTTCTGTTTATGGACCACAACTTACTGAACATTCTTTTGGGTTTAGCAGGAAGTGAACAAAGAGATTTGAACTTTGAATTTCTCCCAAGTCCATCAGGATGCATATCATTGTCGTCCAAATCATCGTCTTCATCCAGTTTCATTCGTAAAGTTGACGTCTTTGACTTTGGCGATTTCAGGCCTGAAACGCTCCATTGATCCTCTGCCGGAACAATACTAGCGTTGCTTAGAGAGGGCGGAGGCTTTGACGGATCAATGTTATGCGAGGCTAGCAGAGCCCTAATGTTGCTAGGCAGCTCGGTCACTTTGCCGCCAGCCATGGCGGCTTTAGCTTGCTCAAAGAAAAGAACTTGGACCACCACTCTTAGTGGGAGCAGCTCATTTTGTGCAGCATGCATGCAGACCTCCATTGAGAGCTTTTTGCAGTCTAGAATTCTGCAAAGCCTCTTCCTTTCACTTTTGTTTAGGTCTGGATGTGCCTGATTCGAAGGCATAACAATAATTAGCGAATTTTCTATAAGTAACATCAATAAAGACCAACTCAGAGCATAGAACAAAATTTAATGAAAAGAAATTATGATTAATTATTATGCTATTGAAAATGTGGACTCACCCCTTCTAAATTTCTAGTGGATAAACCTAACCCTAACTTATAACAAGTTGTGATGATGACAAGATTTTAAGGTCAAGAGAGTTGGTTATCTAATGGTGTCCCACATTTGGAAAATTGACAATGAAATATACCTAGAAATCTAACATAATAGTCGTCAGTCCGTCGATGGATAAAACAGACTGTCAATATGTTATGGATAATAGTCAATGTTATTGTCGTCGAAAAATGTGTAGACATGTTATATCTTCATTTTTCGAACAGACTGTCAATATGACATGGATAATATGCCAATGTTATTGTTGTCAAAAAACGTGTAGACACGTTATATCTTTGTTTTCGACAAAAACAATGCCCTTCCGTTCTTTACAAACGTCCTGTGCAGATAATTTATAAGACAGTAAAACATGAATTGAGGTAAATTTGAGATCAAGTAACTTGTTATTACCTTGAGGTAAATGTCAATTGCTCTGTAGAGATCATCATGGTCAAGCCTTGCAAACTCTGGTATTGCCTCAGCAATTGCAATGAATTTTGAGAGGGACAGATTGACATCCCGGGCAATCTCCCGAAGATACACATCTATAATCTTAGCCACCTTCAGCTTCGAGCTATGTGACGCCGAGGAAGATCTCCGGCTCTCCTGAAACTCAAAATCAATGTTCTCCGCAGAGCGAGACCTCCTCCTTTCGAAACCAAGCTTGGACCTCGGAGGACTAGTTGGGGGGCTCTGCCCCTGCTGCAAGAAGTGCTCCAAAATTGTCATGACTATGTCCACATCATATCGCGTGTCGCTTTCACACGACGCAGAGGGGATTAGCAAGTCATTGACTGTTGCATCATCCAATTGAAGCCCTACCCTTCTAGCCAACTCCATTTTTGAAGAAGAAGAAGCATTGAGAATGTTGGCTGCCTTTAAAAGTTTAAGCAGAAAGCTAGTGGAAGCAGCACCTTTTTCGACTGGAACTAAACTTACGATGGACTCCAAGATCAACCTATGCTTTGAGGTTAAATCATTGGCCGAGTCTGAATCCGAATCCGACGCTGCTTGTCGATGATCACATTCGTTTTTCGATATTTTAGGCAACCATCGAGCCGCATAAATTTTCAATGCATCTCCAATGAGACTAGAGGGAATTTTCCCACCAGATTTTATAGCAATCATAGTTCTCCAATACAAATCAATCCCCAATTCTGCAATGTCCTCAGCCCACCATCCCCTGCCTGCAGGCCTACTGTTATGCCGGAGGCTCTCGGAGCCATTGCACGACACAATGTCATCTCTGCCCCTCCTGGAATAGCTGTGTGACAGGCTAACTTTGGAAGGGTTTGTGAGGACTTTTGTGGCAATTGCTTCAATGCACCTGGATGTGATTCCAAGCTCCTCCGACCACAGAGGAAATGCCTTCGTGCTCTGAAGCGTGGCAATTGAGTCCCTCCAACCGTGGAGGATGCAGGAGTTGAAGAACACCTCGAGTTTGTATATAAGGTTTCCCTTCTCGACATCCTCGGTCATCTGCAGGTACTCAGCGGCACAGCGAGAAGCGACAATGTTGTAGGCGCTGAGAGTGATAGTGATGCCGTAGCAGAACTTTGCGCAGAGCTCGAAAGCCTCGACGCTACTGGGGAAGTCATGGAGCTGGATTATGTGGTGGTTTGAAGATTCTTGGTACTCAGAGCAGAGCCTCTGCAGCCTCAAACACTTGGATAACAGAGGAAACTGTGTGACAAGTGGAAAAAAGAACAATTTTGAGAAAATCCCATGTGTGACATTGAACTTAAATTACATCAAAACATGAACTTCAAGAAATCCCATAAATTTATTTTTGTGAAAAGTAGTACGTGTGTACCTTGTGGAGCAAATATCTGCTTCCTTTCACTTGAATTATGAGATCACTAGAAACTTCAGAGGAGACTGACCTGAATTGAACAACAACAAAAAAAAAAAAAAAAATCTTTAGTACCTCTGATTAATTGAACAAAAATAATTTTCATATTGAATCAGAAAATTCACAAAAAATCTTACCTTACAGCCTCAGTAGCGTAGAAAGTATCCGGCCGGGATCCAAGTTTCATAAACTTCATGGCTTATTCCTCTGTTTTCTTCTTATGTGCTCATCAGAAGTTCCTTAACAGATTTTAAACTATAATTTCCCAAAGAGAGCTCAGCCTTATAAAAAATAAATAAATAAAAAAAACACTTCAATAACAGAAAAGAAAAAGAAAAAGAAAAAGAAGGGTTTTGTTGGATGAGATATGGTGATATATATCGAAGAACAGAGGAAACCAAGAGCTATTGTTTTGTGGGTGTGAGAGTAAATGAGTTTTTATATATATGTGTGTGTGTGTGTGTGTGTATATATATAACCAGAAAGTTGTTTAAAATGGCAAAACTCAGACTCAGAGGAGGATCAAATTGAACAACAGCAAAGTCCAGGTCCTATCAGTCAAATTCTATACCCCATGTGACCTGGACATGCAAACAAAGAAACCCAAGTCACTCTGCAATCCCAACCAAATCACACACACACAGCAAATCCCCAACAGGTCAATCAAATTAAAAAAAAAAAAAACCACTAAACTAAAACTGCTCTAAACTAAGTAGACAAATCAAGATTATGTGTAGAGAAAATCAGTAACGGAATGATCTCTCAAGATTGCAAATTACAGAGACAGAAGCTGCTGCCAAACACTGGTGGGTGAATGAAAACTTTTCCTAGAAAATGAAAATTTTCCTGGAAAAAGTAGGGTTTGTGGTAACTCGGATGGGAAAATATGGCATGGCCATGACAGCGTGCATTTTCCCATAGGAAAGTCCCACGTGCTTGTCTAGAGCCCACTTGCGCCCTTCTCCCTTATGATTGCCGCACCATTTTTAAGGGAATTGTGAGCAGTAAGAACCCCTCTTCATTCCCTCTTTTGATTAATTTTGTCAAACACTATTTTATACGCAATATCGTATGTCTCTTTGCTTTGCAATTATTAATTTCTAAAAGGGAAATACCAGAGAGGGATTGAAATAATTGAAAAGCTAAAAATAAGAGAATTATTATTAGCATTACAAAAATCTCATTGCGTGCTCCAAATTTTTTATAATGAGAAAGAAAAATACACTTGTGAATTGTATTTATACTTTTGAATTTAAAAAAAACAAAAAAATATAATAGAGAAATAGTTAGCAATGGCCCTATGAAATAAAGTGTCGTAACTGCCCTTGTGTTCTGCTGCACTATCGAAACTACCCTTTTATTTGCATTTATAGCATATGGCCCATGAATGTGAAACTTTGAATATTATTGGTGTGTGACATGAAAAAGCATGCATGAATTATGAACATGATGTTATATATATAATGGGGCAAATGATAGCTTTCTTTGGTCCTAAACATTATTTAATTAATGGGATATAAATCATATTCCATGAATTATGAATATGATGTTATAATGTGGGCAAATAATATCATATTTTGGCAGTTGAAGGTCATCCTACCACACTGTTTCACATCGGACTATTAAAGGTTTGAGAATTTTTTTTTTCTTTTGTTCATATTTGTGTACATTTCTTGATACATGATCGTAACATGAGCTACTGACAGCAATGTAGGGCCACAATAGTGTAAGCATACGACTTATACCTAGTCAGGGGATATAAACTGTACCTCTTGTAATACCAAAAAAAGAAAAGAAAAAAAAGGAAGATAAAAAATACATGAAAAAGAAGGGTGACATAAATCTTATCCCTCTAGAAATGAAAACAAAAAAGATACAAAGAAAAGAAAGGGAACATGAAACCTAACCCCTCTAAAGCCAAAACTAAAAGGTACAACACCACAAGATTGGGGGGGAAAAGCCAGAAAGTGAGACAACCTATATGTCGGGATGCATATTAATTTGAGAAGCAGAAGCCAGGCAAGCCAACAAAGTTTGAAAATAAAGCAGCACGAACCGCCGACGAAGGGAAATCATGCCATATCAAAGTTGAAGAAGACAAACCCATGTTAGCAAAAGTATTTGGAACAACATATTTTTTATGATATATGTGAGAGGCATAGAATGTCATCTTCCGAACACGGTCCAAACAAATAGACCATTGCGTACGAAGAGGCCAAAGAAGATTAAAACAAGTCAATTGAAGATTGAAAATAAGACAATGTGCCAACCCCACTAATATGCAAACTCTACCCCAATAATAATTGTTGAGAATTCAGGAAAAAAAAAAGAATTGCGATGATCAATCCATTGGCAGAAACCACCAACAAACTGACTATATATAGCAATCCTTGAAAACTCATCCATAAGCAATAGGACTAGATTTTCCCTTCGACAAACCATCTGTATTAAGTTCAATCCAAGAAAACCAAGGAGGCAACCAAATCACAGGAAGAATAGTAGGCTCCTCACGAGAGATAGGTCGGATCCCCAATAAAGAAATGATATGAGTGTCAAAGACTTAGAAGTGACCAGAAATAAACTCCCTACCGTGAACGTTTCAAAATTTATAGACATGCAAATACAATGAAAAGAGATCGGTTTACACTACAAAAAAAAAAACATATTTCGAGCTTTTTAAATAGTCGAAATAGTAGAAAGACCCGCAAAAATCCACAAATTGTGCAACTGCTGGAAAAAATAAATTGTAATATAGAGAAAATAATGACTTAAAAAAAAAAAAAAGCAGCATGAGCCGTCGACAGACAAAAAAGTTTGAGCCCCTTGATGTATGATCATCTAAAGTTTGGGGCCCTTGGGAAAAAATTAAACTGTAATATATGATCATATGATTCTACTAAGTGGCCCTTGGTAGTTGAACTAACCTCATAGAAAGTAACATTGGTATTGTTTATCCATAATTTTTTTTTTCAGTTTTTCTCTTTTCGCCTAGACAAAGTTTGGGCGGGTTTAGGGCGACTCTCATATATGCCAAATATCCACCGGAACTCACGAGAAATGCACCGATATTATTATGTTACCAAGTCCCAACACACTCTCAGGCAACTCCAAATTCACTTTAACAGATATTATTGTTGTCCAATAACGGTTTAGCTTTATAGTGAGGAAGGACCAGAATCGCTTTTAGGATTTATCCTATGCACTTCGTGGGGGTGTGAGGAGCATATGCTGCACCTTCCCCTATCATAAACGGTTGGTTACTTGCAAACAAATTATAGGTCAAATGTGTAAAGAGAGGTAGATTTATTAAAAGAGAAATGTCGAAGGGTTTGTCTACTTAAGTGTTGCACCACAAATTATAGGTCAAATGTGTAAAGAGAGGTAGATTTATCAAAAGAGAAATGTCGAAGGGTTTGTCTACTTAAGTGTTGCACCTGCACTATATTCAGGCATGATAACGGAGGAGAACAACCCATTTTACGTTAAGTCCCAATCAATGTCCTCCATATAACACAATCTAAGCTTTGTAATAGCTCGATCAATGTCCACCCTTTGTTTCGTTTTGTTTTAATCCTTTGTGACAGTGGTCCATGCCTACCTCAAATTTAAGCAATTGGCACTTTGCGACATTTGATACTTGGGGCAAGTGGCAATGCAAAATATAAGAGAAATTTTTAAGTATGTTGAGAACACTTATCATATGATGTATCATTTTACGTGTTATAATATGAGTGTATGAGAATGATAGAATTGATATGTCTCACTTATAAAATTTATTAATAACAAAACAGATACACATATTATAATTCAAATAAAATAATAACATTACATTATGGTGTTCTTAATAACGAGAAGTCTCTCCAAATCTAGGGCAACTGGCAAGTTCGATATTTTACCCGTGAGTGGAGGGTAAGGTGTGGAATGAGTGGTGCTGAATGCTGGTAAAGGTCATTGTGAGCGTAAGTTGATGTCCACCCTACGTGAGAAAGAGGGTGCACCACAAATGCCGTAATGGTCCTCTTGATGCTGCCCAACGGGGTGGCCAACCGACAATATGGGACCTCCAATAGGCCCAGATTCCTCTATGTGCTTCACTGCTTTTCTTTTGTACATGGGACCCTCATTGTCTAATACTTGGGGCCCTTTACAGTTTGCAACTTTGCATGTAGTAGACGACTGCAGTTGCCAACCAGTTCTAAAATCTGAACGGGTTTCGGCACTACACCTTCAGACTCTCACACTGACTTTCACTTCCCTCCGAGATTCCTCATACTATAAATCCTAATGTAACCAAACCAAAGATTTTCTTGTATGATTTCCTCCACAAAATTTACCACCATTTCATTACCAAGTAATGGTTGGGGATAATTATCAAACATGCCACAACTTTGATAAAGAGATGTGCCAAACGATAACCTTGAAGCACAAACTAAATTAGAATCCACTATAGAATATAAAAAAATCTCAAAGTTTAGTGAATGAATAATATGAAAGATAACAAACTCTAGCAACTTAAAAGTTCTTTATATAATGCCTAGCCCTAAGCTTTCTAGAAGTATGTGTGTGTGTATAAATATATATATAACTAATTACGAAGGTAACAAAAAAAATGACCACATCCTAAAATCTCAAAAGGCTGATACAGCGTAATAACTAGAGAATTCGGCAGAAAAAGCCCCATATATCACATGCTTCATAGCAAACCAGTGAGTTGTGCTTGTGATACCACTGTCATGAGTACAATATAGAAATATGACTATTGTATTGATTTGTTTAAAATTTTACAATATATATAGGTTGCATAAATTTTTATTTAGGTAGGAATTCAACATTAATCAATTGGAATTACATTCTTATATACAATAATTATGGAGATTATTCCAGATTAATTTCCTTAATTTAACAATATATTCTCTTCGAAACAGTTAGTCATCATGCATGAGTCAAATTGGACACCGAGACTCAAATACGCAAACCTTTAATCTTTCATATTTGCAGTTTAAATTTTGATTTTCAATCTATTCGAACATCTGATTCACATCAAAACATATATGTATTAATATATTAATGTCGTCATGACCATAAATTTAAATCACGCATTTGGCAAAAATCATCGATCGGAAGCACGGAACGGTGAGGCAAGCTGAGATTCATAAAAAAACACAAGGACCCCACGAATTGTATGCATACAAACCCTGTTATCAAAGTGAGAGTTTATGAGAAGGGGCACCACAATCCCACATTGGAAAAGCTGAAAAAGAGTGTGGTCAGTGCACTGGGGGATATAAGACGGTCCCTGCTGTAACTATGAATGATACAACTCATAAGGTCTCGAACGCAACAAGATTGCACCACAAGAATCGTATCTGGCTCACTTGAATACGTACAAAATTTGATGTGCCAGAAAAACTAATAAAAAGATCGATGAAAGTAAGAGACAGACAGAGACAGTGATTACACAAAAAACTGTGCATGCTTGACATTTGATCTTTCATGTGAGCCTAACAAGGCTTTCGCGCGATTGGATTAGTACAATCAGATAGTTGCAAATGACCTTGGCCCTGACTGACCATATTTAATCAGTGTCTCATCTCATTTAATTTTCTCTTGTTTTATTAGGGTTTTATTATTTTTTAGTGCCTAAACTTTTACTTGTATTCTAATGATTCAGGAGAACTTCCATGGAATGAAACACCACGGTTAAGAAGTATTTGTTTTATATAAGTTATTTTCTTAATTCAATACATAAACTATATTTTGTTTCAATTTAGTCCATGATTAATTTGTTACCGTACAGTATTGTTCTTTAACATCTACTAATATGTTCTCTCAGGTTATACGAGACATAAATTTCGTGATGATGATCTGTCTCTTTCATACAATATTTTTAATTTCTTTTGCTGAATGAGAGCTTGTAAATGAACAGAGAAAGCAT
Source organism: Pyrus communis (assembly GCF_963583255.1). Taxonomy (NCBI): domain Eukaryota; kingdom Viridiplantae; phylum Streptophyta; class Magnoliopsida; order Rosales; family Rosaceae; genus Pyrus; species Pyrus communis. The sequence continues at coordinate 5,774,607 of NC_084806.1, read as the reverse complement.
ATAATTACTGCGTCATGCTTAATTATTTTGGTTTATAAAAACATGAGACAGTTGATTGCAGTTTGGCATGCATATCACGTTCATAGTTCTTCCCCAACAAGGTATATATTCTTTATTAGGTAACTATTTAATAGGTCAGAATCTAACGTCAAAGAACCCTGAAAAAAAGGCTAACTTCCAAAACGAACAGTTAATCATTTCAGGGATCCCACAGGGCCACAGCCACTCCAGGGCTGCTAAGCAGCTGCAGCCTGCAATTATATGATTTGATCGTACCATTAGATTCTCTATGATTACTAATAAGAGTGTTGTTATCGAGTTCGATAATGAGACGTGAAGAGGAAAACAGCAACAAAAATTCAAATGCACAATAATACATGGCCTGTCGTATGCATTGTATTTTTAACTTAATTTACGTTACAACTAGAAGCGGAACAAAGATAAATTCAAAGAAAATGACGAGAGTTTCATGGGTTATAAAAAGATGCATGGTGACCCATTCTTAGATTTATTATCAAAAGATATATTTTAATATTTTAATATCTATCTTAAAATTGAATCCAAATGATCAGTGACCATAAATCTTCATTATCAAGTGACCAACCAGACTCTAGTGCGTATGTTCCATTTTGCTCTAAAAAAATTCATAAATTATTAAAATTCAAGAGTAGGGCCAGCAAGAACAATATAAGGGAGCATTTTTGCTCACCACCATAAACTACGGTGTATGCTCACCATACACCTAATGACCTGTCATGTGCCATTTCACTTAACTTTGGTTATTTAAAAAAAAAATTGAAAAAATAACATTTAATGTGAAAGTTAACTAGAATTAAGTAGAATGATATGTGGCAGATGATCAAGTGTGTAGTGAGCATATACCATAGTTATAATGGCGAGCAAAACTGATTCCATAATATAATTAAAGTATTTTCTTAAACACCGTCTCTTTGTTGAATTAAAAAATGTCAATTGCCGCATTGTTCTACAAGGGCAAAAAACTAATGATAGAGCCATTGACGATCCAACTAGATGGAGGGCGAATGTTTAGAAAAACATAAATACTTCTCTATTCTTACGAAAGACTTTTTTTCTTTTCTTTCTCATTCGTTACGTGATATTTATATTATATTAATAATTCTCTTTTGAAGTAATTTAAAAGGTAAATTGCACGATAAATTGGTAATGACCTTTTTATTTTTCAGTATACATGAATAGAGATTTGTTTTTTATGAATATCAGAAATACAATTTATATAATGTACTTTTTTCACGTGTTATAATAAAGTTAATTTACATACAAATAACCAAATACCATATACTATGGATTAATTGGTCTCTGATTTTCTGTATTAGATGGTTTAATCACAAAGTAATGGTTGAGATCCAAGGGACAATTAGTCAAAAACAAGAGGTTAAAAGCTTGAAAATCACAGTTGTAGTTGGTAAATGATGAGGAACATCTCGCTTTCCTAAGATACCCACCCTCCCCTCCCCTCCGTTTTGTCAAAGATTCGCGTGCAACACATATAATAGGCAGGATAAGTGTGACATGACAAATGTGTTTTTAGCCTTTGCATATTATTGAATATTGACCTTGAAAATAAAATAAGGTGATGATATAAACTCCTGTTTATATGCATAATTAGTACTAATCCAATTATCTTAAGCATGCTTTTCCTCTCAAGGCTTCCTTCGACATAAAAAGATCTACATCATCATGCATGGCATCTTTTCTTTCCTGTTTGCTGGCTGGCTTTAAATTCACACTCTAGGTCCGCATTAATGCTCAAGACCCAATGAAACCAAAGTTACTTTTGCGCATAGTAGAATAGATTTAAATGTCTTCATTTTATCAAAGATAGAACTAATGTCTTCTCATTTGACCAATGATTTCTTTTGTTGTATATAGTCTACATAGATTTATTAGGAGTTCAAAAAAAAAATTAGGAATTGTTTTTGACGTGTCTTTACCAACTAAATATTGTTTAGGGTTTTTCACGCATGTTTACTAACTAGTTCTTAGTATATAATTTTTTTTTTTTTTTGAATGTTGGAAGAGATCATAAATTTGACTTTTATTTTTCAATTAAGCAACGTTAAAGCTAAATAAATAATAACAGACTACTCAAAGCGAGGAACAAAACCACATAATAATAGAGTCAAGGCTTTGCAATTGATCAGTGATCATGAACTAAACAAAAACTTAATTAGAAAAGTCACAATGGTGCTTTCTCCATTCCTTGATTAAGACTACAAAATTGACAATAAGAATGTATGTATTTTCAAAGTTTGGCTGCCTCCTCCATTCCTTTATCATTCTTTATAGTTTATGTAGATTTGTCTTACTCCCAAAGGGGATCCTTTATCGTGATGCCGTTCTAAGATTTGTAGCTTTCCTTTTTCAGACAGAGTCCAATGTTGATCTCTTTTGTTTACTATAAACTCTTTTTGCCTCGTAGGTGCAATATCATTGCTCTAATCTTCGATCATACCTCAATCAACTTTTTCATTGTTTGGCCTAACATTGATCAGTCTACCTCATGTCTATCGTAAGCAGGGTGTTTATAGAAAAAAAAAAAATTATACACATGCACGCAAAGGAGCAATTAAAACGCGTAGACAAGTAATTACTGTCATATATAGATTTAAGGTTTATGACACTGTTGTTGTGATGTGACACACAATTTCGACATAAATTTTTTGGGGTACCAAACTATTGCCATTTTTGTTGAGGTTGTGTGACTCTATCCATGTTATGAGCGCCAGTACGAAATGTAACACAATCATTTATAATATATAACTCGGAGGGTGCCCTTCTAATTGCATAGCAAAACATAGTGTTGAATAAAACCTAACATCTAATGGATGAATTACTCTATTTTTTGAGTAAATATGCATAATTTCTTGTTCGAACACGAGCAAGATTTTAAGCTGAAGGCTGAGAGGTTGAAGTAACCTTTGTTGATGCGCCTTCGAGATATTTCCACTAGTAAGTTTGTACGCGTACCATATTCCATTCCCCGCAAACCCTAATTTTACACATGTTTGTAGCAGTGTGTTCCACCAAAATGGTGAAAGCAAAAGAAAAGCAGCTCATCTTGGTATGGATTTATATCAACTTTATTAAAGGTGTTAGATTAACATAATCTGAACAAAATATACTAATTCGTTTCTCTATGTTGACGGGGTGGGGTTAAGATAAACTCGATCTTGCTGATGATGAGATCAAGCATACGCGTGTTATTCAACTCCCAGTCTCCCATTGCGCTTTCGGGTATAAAGCTTGAATTATTGCATCATTCATGGGTAACATCTCCCATATATATATATATATATATATATATATATATATATTGATAAATATATATCACCAAAAGCTTAATTGACCCAAAAAAAAAAAAAAAAAAAAAACCCCCGAAAATCAGATGGTGGTTTTGAGGTTGGTATAAATTCCAGGCAATGCTTGGATGAGAGATTTCTAGCTAGGCCATAAGGGATTGATGCTTAGTTAGTACGTAAGAATCATAAAATGTTAGAAGAAAAAATCGAAATGCATTGTATGAGTTTCGTAAATGACTCATTTTAAATAAGGATTTGCAAATCTCGCTCACTTAACTTTAAAATGGTCATAAGATGCATTTCTAATTTCTTATATCTAACATTTTATGATCCATTCTTTACTAACTTAATCTCAATCCATTAAAACTTGAAAATTCCTCACACTATCACAACCTAACGGAATTGTTTTAAACCATAAAGTTGGCATATAATAATATACCAAAGCATAATACTAGTCTATATTTTCAAATTTTAATAGAGGAGGTATATATATATATATATATAACCCACACAAAGAAAAAGATAGTAGTAATCATTGAGGCCCCATTCATTAGCAATGAACACCAAATAGCAAGTCTTGGTCAACTTTGAGTAAATTAATTAAAGTGGGAAATGAAAGAAGGGGAAGAAAAGCTTTGATAGGGTTTGGAATGCTAAATTGGGGTTGAGGGAATGGCACCTGTACATGATGTGAGTATTCTTTGCTTTATTTGATTTAAGGTTTAGCCTTTTGAGATCTCTCATCTTATTATTCACAGTGGACCTTATTGTGGCTGAAACTGCATATGGTGTAGTGATTAGGTCACACAACAGTAATGTGCTTGATGAATTCTATTGGACCACCATATGTGTACGGGCAGGTGTCTGTAATAAGTGTGGAGTATTGCTCTTCCACACACCCATATGGCAGAAAGTTGAAGATGAAATTGTTAAGATTTCATATAGACGGGTCATCAGTTCATCATCAATCACATCAAATACTCTATTTTAACTATTTGTGCAATTTAATATGTGCGAGATTTCATTACAAAAGATTTCAGTGTAATATAAGAAATTATTCGACCTAAGTTAAATGTCATTCGATCATATTTTCAACGTGAGACTCATTATTCAACAGAAATTACTTTGAAAAGAGAGTTCTTCGTATTAACACATATTATTGGCACCCGTGTGAGTGAAAAGAAACTTGAAGTCATTCCAATCGGAGGAGAGTTTTCAAACATATTTCCCGATTGAAGAAATTTCAGGGTCACCAAACCCTTATACCTAGCAAAGTAGCTAGTTATAACCAACTCAATCTATTAAATGATCAATTCGGTTCGATTACATTCACTATAAGCTGGTTTGATTTGGCTGGTTTGAACAATTCCGCTGAAATTCTGTCCAGTCGATGCAGACCTGGCTAGGTTAAAGTATGTCAGCCCTCATACATGAATAAAGCAGTTTGTCTAGTCAAAATTAATTAAACAACATGATTATCTTAATGTTCAATCAGAAGTTGCATGCAAACTTAGTGGAATGTGATGAATCTTGATACTACCACACAAGACTACAAAAGGAAGGGGCTGATATAAAAAGCAGCCACCAGAAATTGGGCTCCATTTTACAGTACACAAAGCGCTGTAGACGCCCAGATAAATGGGTGACAACACTATCCCACATGACCATGCAAGCACATATGGTACATATCAACAAGACTGAGAACGACAGACCCAACTCAATATCTAGCACATGCCATCCAAACATGTGGATACTGTCTCTGAATATTGTCACATTAGCTTTTGCTTAATGCCTTTGTTATATCAAATTCCTCAGTAGGAACCAGGCGGCCAGTTGGTGAGGGAACATTGACAAACCCTCACACCAAAACTGTTCAAATTTCACACGTGCGGCCTTGCATGTACATACCCCCCCCCCCCCCCCCCCCCCGACGTTTGTCTGTGACTGTCGCGTGCCAACATTGTCACTGTGTCGCATGGGATTTCGCCGGTGGTTGCCTCAACATACTAGCCTCTCCACAAGCTCTCGCGCATGCTGAGATTTTTATTTATTTTTTATCACCCGCGCTTTGCTTTAGTTTAGTCTAGGGAGAAAATGTTCTAATTAAGTAGTCTTAGATAGAGATTGATTGTACCATGTAACGAGGGTATATCCCATTTTTCTCACCCTCATATTACTGATATATTACCAGTTATATCCAAGATTTGGGCGTTAATTTGAAACCAAAGGTTTTGATAAGTTTATCAGATTATTGGGCTTTAGATTTTCTTGGGCTAATCTTGGGTTTTGAGTTTGGTTGATTTTTCAGTTGTATATTCTTGTTGGGCAAATTGTAACAATTATTGGACCGACACCCACTGGGCATAGAAAAGAGACAAAAGCATGGTGCCAAGAGAGAAAAGAAGAGCATAGCAGAGGCCACAAGGCCATATGACCCAAACAACGTGGAGGCCTGACTTCTTCGGTATGGAGTTCAAAGCTGACGTTGGCCTTTACAGCATTACTATCTTATTCAGACGTAATGGGAAGCCTCACTGTTTGACTTTGAGTTGTATATAACAGAGTAATTGATACGAGTGTTTCCCTCAAAATGCATGTCGAAATGTTTTTGCGAGAAATATTTCTGCGCATAAGCGATTTTGGTTATCTTTTAGCTGTATTAGCCAACAACATGGACATTTTGGTAGTAATTTTTACCCTCCGGCTTGTTTTCTCCTTCTACTCGTTAACTCTCTGGATATATTCAGTCTAAAAACTAGACAAAGAGTGCAAACGAAGAAAAGAGAACTGAGAGACCTCTGTTTAACGCTTTACCTTCACCTTCGTCTAGTTGCCTCCAAAGTCTAATTAGTCGTCGCCCCCAAGTTAAAATTTTATAGTAAAAGTGGAGGAGGTTCAAAAAATAAACATGCATGCATGGTAGGAAAATTGGATAGTACGTAACGATTGATGTGAAAACATCAAAGACGTGGAAATTTTTCTGAGAGAAATATGGTATTAAACGAACATGACAATAAGAACAAACCCGCAAGGAGCCACCGTCCTGGGCATAATTACAAACCATCCAACTGTTTTGTTGTTTAAAAAGATTGGATAGAGAAGCAATCCAGTGTGCACACAATGGAACATGACTTAATTATATAACCTAACTTGTATTATTATATATGCATATTCATCTGGTTCCAGCTTTATAGACACAAATTGTATTAACTATGTTTCATTTGATGCTATTCGCATATAATTTGACAGATACGTTAATTTGTTCCTTGTAAATTATAGAGTCGATTCTTAATTCTTGATGCTTTAGTGGTATGACCAAGAAAGCTACTTAATATTTCCAATGGATGTAAACACTGAATTATGATACATTTACACATAGGAGTTGAGGATTTAGATTAAGACACAGTAAATTAGCCATAATATTTTGTAACTAATCCACCTACGAAAATACAGTCTAAAACTTCTTATTTATAAGGAAACTGAAATATTATTAAAATTTAATACTTTGAATTAAATTGTTTTAAAACACATTGAACTATCAATTAGGGAATATTTTTGCTACCCACAAGTGATGATGATGCTCATCACCCTATTTATTATCGTTTGATGAGTTTAAATTTTTTTATCTGTATAGTGGAAAACACAAATCTTAAAATTTAAACTCATCAAACAATGATAAATAAAGTAATGACCATTACCACTACTGCCTGTGAGCTGCCCTCATCAAGTACTTTGAGACCATTGGGCATCTAAATTGCTTTTGTTCTCCTTTATCCAGCAGGTAGAAATGCATTTCCAGATTTTGTAGTTCAAGCCTTTTTATTATTTTATCTCGAATTGTCCCCTTTTATTTGAATGAAAAGTATTCCCAGGTCAGTATAAAAAATATAAAATTAAAAACTATTTATATGTCTATCTTCCTAAAGAGAAAATCGAATATCAGATTGAAAAATAATATAAGCACATGACATGTTACTGGAAAGCCAAGCAAAGCTGGTCTTTGGTTGTCCTGTATTTGTTTCTCCCCAAATTTTTCATCACCCTCCTAAAGTTTGAGTGAAGACCTTACACCAACTTACTCTTGAGGAAATTAACACCAAGTGGCAATATTTTATTTGTAATCGATAAAACCTCTATTAGGGTTTGTGCTTCTCGTGAATCAAAATTTAGGTCATCTCCAACTGAAAACTGGCCAGAGGGCTCGTTTTAACCCTTTAGTCCTCCAAGAAATTAATATTTTAATGAACAGTGTAAAGTCATATTTCTTACCATCTCCAACCGAGGGCCAAAGGACCATAGGGCCAAACATATTATTTAAATTTAAAATCTACAACAACTTAAATTAAATGCACATTTACCATCTCTAATAGGAAGCTTATATTTGGGGCACCCATTTTATTTGTCCCACATCGGAAGAGAATTGAGCAAGCAAAAGCTTGCATGTGTAGCACCCATTATATTTGTCCCACATCGGTTGTGGGAGAGGTTTGAGCAATCAAACATGCTTATAAAAGCAACATACCCACATAGAACCAATCACCTTTTTGGGCTTTAATTAAATATTATTTTTAAATTTTTGGCCAAAAAAAAAACTGTAAAAAACTAAAGAAAAAAAAAATTCAAAAATAACGGCTAGCTTCAATTTTTTTAGCCTTGCCCGGGGCTGGCTGGTTGGCTCATTTGGGCTGCCAGGTTAAGCCTTTAGCCCTTTTTTGTCTAGTGGGGCCCATTAGCCCTTTGGCCTGGCCCTCGGTTGAAGACGATTTTAGGGCTATTTTCAGCCCTCTGGCTCTCTGGACCATTCAGTCAGAGATGGCCTTATAGTTGGTAATGGCGAATGTGTTCAATATTGACCATGTCAGCAGTGCCACCTAGGCAATAGTTGCTTAAGACATAAGTCGGTGTAATTGAGATGTAGTATAAAAATTGATTTCCCTCTCATTGTATATGTAAGAAAGTCGATTGTATTCCAAGAGAACAGTTATCAAATACACAAAGCTTCTCTCTTCCTTCTTCTTCCTCAAGGTTTTACTTTTGGGATTTTCTGATTCTTTTAGATTTGTATAGCTTAATTCACAGTGTTATCATGGTATCAAGATCCAGTCTCACTCGCGCGGTTGTTCTGGTTCTGGGTTTTTCACTCTCATATTGCTACTCTACATGCAGATTGAGGTGATTGCATTCTTGAACTTTTCTTCTGTTAAAAGTTGATTGGAAGATTTTTCTTTAGAAATTGATATTACATTGAAGGCCGATGCCATATTAGAATGTTATATGAAGAATGTATGATGATTTGTTTGAAGGCCGAAGCCATAATTCTTGATTTTGTGAAGATTGTGTTGATTCTTGAAGGCCGATGCCAAATAAGTTGAGATTTCTTTGATTCTTGCATAGCTTCTCAGTATTGTGTTGGTAGTTGATCTATTTACTTGATTGTAGTGTTCGATTTGTGCGATTTCTCATCTAGGTTTTTCTTGCCGCTTCATTTGAGATCTGTGTTTTTTTTTTTTTTTGGGTTGTAAACTGTTTAAGTATTTCTACAAGTTAATTGCGGCTATCAAGATGACTTATGTGAAAATTGAAAGTCTACTGGGCATGATTACCATCAAATTGAATGATGATAATTTCATCAAATGGAGCTATCAATTTTGTTCTGTTCTTCATGGTTATGATCTTTTTGATCATTTCATGGGAGAGTCTGTTTGTCCTCCAAAATTCGTTCTTACTCCTGAGTTGGGTGTTACCAAGGAGATTAATGATTCATACAAATAGTGGGTTAAGACTGCTATGGCTTTGTTGAGTCTTCTAATTGCCACATTAAGTGATGATGCCATTGAACATGTTGTTAGATGTAAAACTGCTATGGAAGCTTGGAATGCATTACATGATAGATATATGTCAGTTTCTAAAGCTAGCATCAATCATTTGAAGGCTGAATTACATACTATGAAAAAAGGGGGCGATACTATTGATAAATATCTTTTGCGGTTGAAAGCTATTAAGGATCAGTTACAAGTTGCTGGAGAAAAAGTGACTGATAATGATCTCATTATTGCTGCTCTTACTGGATTACCATTTGATTATGATGTGATTAGAACTGTCATTTTAGTTAGAGACTCACAAATCACTCTTAAGGAGTTTCGAGCACAGTTAATAGGGGCAGAAAATATTATTGAAACTAGAGTGCAAAGTTTAGTTCAGAATATGACTGCAATGTATGTTAATGCTCCTTCTCCACATGGTAATGCTGGTAGCAGCTCTTAACCTCCATTTTCACAACCCTATGATAACACCTTTCCTCATTCTGGTTCTTCTTCCATGTCTTAGCCACAACAACCTTCTGCTGGTGGTGCTAAGACTTATAATGGTGGAAATTCATCAAATGGTAATCATTTTCAGTTTATTGATAGTTCTAATGGGGGCAGGCCTTTTCATGGTAACAATTACAGACCTCGAGGCAATAGAGGTTATAAACCACAGTTTAATGGGTCTAGAAATGGTAATACTTGGCAACCTTGATCTGGTAATTCTTCAAATAGGTTTGAACAAATTCCTGAATGTCAAATCTATTCAAGGAAGGGTCATGTAGCTGTCACTTATTTGTATCGAAATGATGGCACTACTAATCAATACCCTTAAGAGTGTCAAATTTGTGGAAAACATGGACATATTGCTCTCAATTGTAGACATCGAGGCAATTATGCTTATCAGGGGTCTCAACCTCTTGCTTCATTATCTGCACATTATGCCTATCAAGGGTTTACTGTGTCTCCACCACAGTTTCCTTATTCACCTGATTTGACCATGTCTCCTTCACCACAAGTTCATATGTCTGTTCCCTCGCATCCATATGGTTCTACACAACAATTTTCTTCTCATGTTGGTTATTAAGCTATAAGTACACCGAGTTCCCATGCAAGTGCATCTGGAGAGTCTTGGATTGATGACACTGAGGCTTCTCATCACATGACTCCAGATATCACTGTTCTCGATCGGGCTGCACCTTATGAGGGTACTGAGAAGATCATTGTTGGAAATGGTGAAGGTTTGCAAGTTCAGAATATTGGCAATAGGGTTTTACACACACAGTCACATGACTTACATCTTAAACAGATTTTACATGTTCCCATATTAACTGTTAATCTTCTATCTATCAAAAAGTTGTGTAAAGATAATCACAACTGGTTTATTTGTGATGATATTCAATTCTTTGTGCAGGACAAGGCAACATGGGCAATCCTCTACCACGAAAAGAGTAGCAAGAATGAGTTGTTCAAGATTCATGTGCATATTTTTCCTACATTACTGAATCAGGGTATGCATTCTTATGCATTTTTGGGGCATGTTGTCAAAACTTCTCTCTGGCATCAAAGACTTGGTCACCCGTCTAATGACATATTAACTGCAATGCTTAGAGAATCAGATATATCTTGTGTTCCTAATGAACTTGTAAAAATCTGTTCTCATTGTCTTAGTGGCAAAATGAGTAGGTTACCATTAGGACAGATAGAGTTGATATTCCATTTTGTAAGATCCATAGTGATGTTTGGGGGCCCTCTCCAGTTGTTTCTCTTGAAGGTTACAGATATTATGTTTCCTTTATATATGAAGCTACTAGGTTTGTATGGATCTATCCTTTAATCAATAAATCTGAGGTTTTTTATGCATTTGTAAAGTTTTGTGCTTATGTCGAGAATCATTTTCATACCAAGATCAAAGTTTTACAATCTGATGGCGGTGGAGTAATAGTTTTAAGAAGTTTTTGGATACTAATGACATTATACATTTTATCTCATGTCCATATACTCCCCAGCATAATGGATTGGCTGAAAGGAAGCATCGACATCTTATTGAAACAACTATTACCTTGTTGTTAGTTGCTAAGTTTCCTCACAAATTCTGGTTTTATGCAGTGTCCCATGCAGTGTACTTGATTAATCGGATGCCTTGTAAAGTGTTACAGATGAGTTCACCATTTCAGCAGTTGTTTAACAAGAAACCAGAGTTGTCCAGTATGAAAGTATTTGGTTCAGCCATATATCCATACCTCAGACCTTTTAATGTGCATAAATTGCGATCTAGATCTGTTTAATGTGTTTTTTTGGGATATTCACCAGGATATAAGGGTGCTATTTGTTATAACATTGAGACAGGGAAGATCATTATTTCTAGGCATGTTATTTATGATGAAACCATTTTTCCATACAATGAAATACCTAGAAATTCTGGTACTACTTCATGTCAGCCATCTTCTTCTAGCATTAATAGACTTATAATTGTTCAGTTACCTTTAGTCAGTCTTCTATAGAGGTAATTAAGCCTGTCAATTATGGAGTGTCCTCTAGTCAATCTCTTAGTCCATTGGTACAATCTGGTGACATTGATGGTGATAGTTCAGCTCATAATACACAGGAATCCAGTTCCAATGATAGTTCAGCTAATAATGCACAAGAATCCAGTCCCAATGCTACTCTTTCAAATGTTAATGCCCTGTTGCCTGTCCTTCAGCCTACTCAACTTCAGGTTGTTTTGCCAAGTATCAATTCCTCATCTTCTTCAAGTTCAAAGCGAGTTATTCATTCTTTAGGAATTCAGACAAGATTGCGCACAGGAACAATCACTGGACATGATTATTCAGCTCTCAGTGTAATGTTTCTTACGGTTCAGTCATTAACTTTTGATGGTGATGATCATTTTTCAGAAGGCTTTACTTTTCTTGCCGATATTGTTGATGCTTCAGAACCATCAACTTTTAGACAAGCATCTCAAATACCTCAATGGCAAATGGCAATGCAGGAAGAATTTGATGCACTTCAAACTTAAGGTTCTTGGGTTCTAGTTCCTTCTTATGGTGATGAGAATGTTATAGGAAGTAAAATGGGTATATAAAATAAAGAGAAATAATGATGGTTCAGTTCCAAGATATAAAGCCCGACTGGTCGCACAAGATTTTAGTCAAGAACAAGGGCTTGATTATACTGAAACATTTAGTCATGTTGTTCGCCATACGACTGTGATTAATCTTGTCTTTAGCTGCAACACATAAGTGGGATCTTTGACAATTAGATGTTAAGAATGCTTTCTTGCATGGTGAATTGCAAAAAGAGGTTTATATGAAGCAACCTCAAGGATTTATCAATCCTCAGTTTCCCACTCATGTTTGTAAACTAGTGAAGTCCTTATATGGTTTGAAGCAGGCTCCTCGAGCTTGGAATGCTAAATTCACTAGTTATTTACAAGCAATTGGCTTCCAAGTCTCTGTTTCTGATTCAAGTCTTTTTGTCAAGGTGGTTGACACTCAGGTTGTTATCCTTCTTCTATATGTGGATGATATTATCATCACAGGATCTAGCATTCAGTTAATCCAGTATGTGATTCATACTCTTAGTGAAGTCTTTGATCTTAGAGACATGGGGAAATTGGCCTATTTTATTGGTCCTCAAGTTACATATAAGTCCAATGGTGATTTTTTATCAATCAGGCTAGATATGTGAAGGATCTTCTTCACAAGGCAAGCATGGATGATTGTAAGTCCTGTTATACACCATGTAAGCCTCATAACCAGGTTTTGACTTCAGAAGGAACGTTGTTGCCAGATCCTACCTTATATAAGAGTCTTGTTGGGGCTCTTCAATATCTAACTTTCACACGGCCTGACATAGCATTTGCTGTGAACACCATGTGTTAGTATATGCATGCTCCTACAAATATTCATTTGGGAATGGTTAAGAGGATTCAGCGTTTTCTTAAGGGGACTATACACTGTGGTTTAACTTACATCTCAGGAGGTTCTTTGCAGCTAAATGCCTATAGTGATTCTAATTGGGCTACTGATTTGAACACTAGGCGATCTATTACTGGTAATGTAGTGTTTTTGGGAGAAAATCCAATTTCCTAGCAGTTGAAGAAACAATCATCTGTTTCACGTAGTTCTACTAAAGCTTAATATCGTGCATTAGCTCATACCACTGCAGATATTGCTTGGATTCGACTTCTTCTCAAGGATGTACATGAATGCTTGCCTATTCCACCTGTTATATTTTGTGATAATCAGTCTGCTATTACTCTCAGTTTGAATCCTATTCAGCATTCTCGTATCGAACACTTGGAGACAGATTTCCATTTTGTTCGTGAACGAGTACAAAGTGGCGATTTATCAGTTCAATATATTTGCACTATGGATCAAGTTGCCGATGTCTTAACCAAAGGACTTCATGGACCCGATTTTCTACGCCATTGCTTCAATCTTAAGCTAGGCTATCCTAGCTAAGATTAAAGGGGGTATTGACCATGTCAGCAGTGCCACCTAGGCAATAGTTGCTTAAGACATAAGTCGGTGTAATTTAGATGTAGTATAAAAACTGATTTCCCTCTTATTGTATATGTAAGAAAGTCGGTTGTATTGTAAGAGAACAGCTATCAAATACACAAAACTTCTCTCTTCCTTCTTCCTCCTCAAGGTTTTACTTTTGAGATTTTCTAATTCTTATAGATTTGTATAGCTTAATTCACAGTGTTATCATTCAAGTGGTGTAATTTTGGGAGCGCATTGCATGCTCTCTAGCTACTTCTTACTTGAATCCATATCTCAAAACACTGAATCACAATTTAGGCTTTTAAAGTATGTGGATCGTTTTCCACTACTTGCCAATATTAGGGAAAACAAGAAAACTTCCCGTTGTGTCCCAAAACGAGTGCGTTGCAGGTTGTAACAAAATTATACATGGAATGCAACGCATGATACATTGATTTGATTATTTTTCACGCTTAAATTCACTTTCATCGGTAAAGTGTTCGTATGTGCAGGTGATATATGGGCCAGTCTAAATATTGGTAATATATATAAAGGGCATTTAAAGTAGTTGGTTTGAATAATTAAAATTCAATGAAGAGTGAATCCAGCAACTAAACTCTATTTTTTTTAAGACGTGAGAATTTTTTCATTTAAAATCTCTGTGTTTATATGTATAGAGTGAGATATCCAACAGACAACTAAGATTTCTCTATTTTATTAAATACAATGTTATCTCGTACATAACAAGTAGGTTGAATAAACTAGTAGGCATAGCATGGCTCTCTAGTGAGAAGCATAACTTGACGACGTTCAACCAAAAGCTAGCCAATGCAGTGCAGCCGTTGAAGAAGATAGCAGCTGCAGCGGCATCCCCCATGCTTCTCTCTCTTTATTTCAACTCAATCTGTAGCCTTCATTTTACTCAATACTGTTCATACAAAAGCAAAAGACATTAGCAGTAGCAAGCACGTGATGATCACACATCGAAACACCTAGCACGTTCTAATCACATGGACAGGCGGATTACACAACAACTGTTAGTAAGAATTTTTTAATACAGTACATGAATTACTTACATGTTGCAGTCGACGCTCCTAGAAATTGGAACGTTGATCTGAACTCGGCATGCCGCGGGAAGGCCAGCCGCAGCAGCTTCCTTAATGTCTTGGTTTTGATTTGCTGCGTCCATGAGGCATTGGCAGGCTGTACGCCTATCTTCGGTGGTTTGAGTGAGCTGTCTCAGACCCGAAACACCACTGCAACATGCCACAGGAGGGGTGCCAGAGCCGCTGGTAAGATATTGAAGGCAAGGACTCACAGATGACACTGCTTGTTGGCAAGTGACCGTGGCATGCCCCGGTTCAACCAAAACCAACGTGGCCAGCACCAGCACCACTGCCGCTATAACGACGCCCTTCATTTTTCGTACTTTTGATTTTCGAGATCGATTAATGAAGTGCTAGAGTGTTTAGTTACCTTAATGGTGAGCTTAAATTGTTAATGTAGGTTTTGGTATGTAGGGTTTGAGGGGTATTTATAGCTGCCAAAGGAGGATATGATCCAAAACGATGACGGGATTTTTGGTGTGAAGATCAGAAGCCGTTAAGGAATGAACTTGTGCTTTTCTTGCTCTGATATGGGAAGGTTGAGCATCCTTTGCATGCTTTCTACATCTTCACTGTGTTAGGCTTTTCATGCATGCATTGGTCGTTACAATTTTCTTCGAAAAGAGAGTAGATTTGTTTTTATTGACAAGTGTTAAACAAATTGTTTATTATCCATGTTATCATTAAGTAAGAGCATGTTTAAAATTGCTTATGGAATGGCTAAAAATATTTTCTAACCACCAAAACACTCCGTTTTACAAATAAACTTTCTTGACAAAAATACTTAAAAGTACGCATGCGTCATAGAAACACTTTCTAATCAAGTGTTATCAGATGCTTATTCAAGAAGCATATACTAAGTACTCTCTTAGAAAAACTTGCATTTTTAATGAAAATTTCAATATGCTTCTAATAAAAGCACTTTCAACAAAAGCGTACATGCCCACCTCCATATAACATGAGGCATTTTGGGAGCTCACTGGCTTCGAATTCCATCGGAACTCCGAAGTTAAGCGAGTTCGAGTGAGAGCATTCCCAGGATGGATGACCCACTGGGAAGTTCTCGTGTGACTTCCTAGAAACAAAACCGTGAAGGTGTGATTGGGGCCCAAAGCGGACAATATAGTGCTACGGCGAAGCCGAGACTGGGATGTGACATAATGGTATTAGAGCCACTCTGTCGTGTGGTGCGAGTGTGCCGACGAGAACGTCGAGCCCCTAAGAAAGGTGGATTGTAATATCCCACATCGAATAACGGATAGGGGGTGATGTGTCTTATATGTACATGCCCACTTCTATATAACACGAGGCCTTTTGGGAGCTCACTGGCTTCGGAGTCCACTGGAACTCCGAAGTTAAGCGAGTTCGCGCGAGAGCAATCCTAAGATGGGTGACCTACTAGGAAGTTCTCGTGTGAGTTCCCAGAAACAAAAACCGTGAGGGTGTGGTTCGGGCCCAAAGCGGACAATATCGTGCTATAGCGGAGTCGAGCACGGGATGTGGTGGAGTCTGGGTCGGGATGTGACTATTTGGTATCAGAGCCACTCTTCCATGTGGTGCGAGTGTGCTGATGAGGACGTCGGGCCCCTAAGGGGGGTGGATTGTTAGATCCCACATCGCCTAGGGAAATGGATCCTCTATGCCTTATATGTACATACCCACCTCCATATAGCACGAGGCCTTTTGGGAGCTCACTGGCTTCAGAGTTCACCAAAGTTAAGTGAGTTCGCACGAGAGAAGTCCCAGAATGGGTGAACCATTAGGAAGTTCTCGTGTGAGTTCCCAGAAACAAAACCGTGAATGTGTGGTCGAGGTCCAAAGATGACAATATCGTGTTATGGAGAAGTCGAGCCCAGGATGTGGTGGAGCTCGGGTTGGGATGTGACAACATTGATAATGTTGGTTGATCTTTGATATCTCCCATAAGTATTATTGGTCTGAATTATCATAGATTTTGATTTATATCAAAACTTTTTAACTTGCCTACAAAATGCAACTCACATAGTGCAACTTTTGTATTCTCACGGTAATGGATTTAGTGAATAATAAAAAATATATATATATATATATATTATAATACAATTATATATAAATACTATTATATTATATATAATTCAGTTCGGATTCGATGACGGATATGGATTTGGGACCCCTATAACCATATCCAAAATATACCTGAATTTTCATACACAAATCCAATCCATTTGGGCGGTTATCTACGGTTATCGGTTTTAATAGTTAGAATTGACATCCCTATTCCTGATAATAAAAATCGATAGAAGTGGTTTCTCCACTTAACAAGCATATTAGCAGATTTTTCACGTAAATTGGAAAATAATCTATATGGTAGACATACTTAGAATCAACTTCTATCAAGTTTCATAGTGAAAGATCAAAGTGAAGACTTTGCAAATTTTAAGGACCATTGTGGCTCCAAACCCTTAAGGTTTTTCTTTTTTGGTTTAGGTCAAATAAGTATAATCTTAGTCTAGACTCTAGTTGACGTGAGTCTTGAGTCGTTGCCCCAAACACTACACATTGCGTACTCTTTGGTCTATTTGAACGTTTAGGTCAAGTCGACGCACAACTCCACCAAAACCAAATATTACCATTGCTATTTTCTAATTAATTAACGTTCATTTTTAAGATTAAACGTTATTTCCACTAATTAACAATGATTAACATTCGTAATAACCGAGCGTGTTGATGTGTTAATACACGACCGGTTTTTATTTGTAGGTTGAGCTAATTTTTTATTTTTAATTTGGAATTTGGAATTTGAAACTTGTATCGACATATCCTAGTTCACAGTTGACCGGTCGCCTTGGAATTGTTCCAACTTGCAACCACACACTGATTCTAAAAGGATCTAGACCTTAAAAATGATCGGTTGAATTGTCCACCTATCTTAATTATTATTCTCAGCGTGAAAACTTTTAATAACGATTTTGAAAGAAAAGATCAAAGCAAGTAGAGTAATGTTTTATTTTCTTTTTAGTACATCGATATTTTTTACATTGAGGGGAAAAGGAGTTCGGTTAAGTCACATAATGTGCAACTTAATTTGGTATTGAATTTGCCATCTACAAAATTCGAACCTAAGACCTTTCACTTTCAAATGAAGATGAATATCACCAGACCATAATACTGAGTGACATCACGTAGAGTAATGTTGTTTACCAAAGTATGTTCAATTTGGAAAATGTGTGTTCATAGTTAGAAGAGGACTTGAATGGTTTCGTGAATATATTCAATGTGACGTTTGTGTATCTAACACTTTTAATTAACAAAATTGGAATATTTTATGAGAAGAAAAATATTACGAAGGTAGAAATACAGAATTGAGACGCATCTTAAGTTTAAAGTAATATCAAAGTAATTTATAAAATATATGGACATAACTAAATTCAATTTCTCTCATTCTGTTTACGATTTAGTAAACTAGTCATTGGTTGAATTAGTCAGAAAAGGGAAGGAATACTCAATCCCAAATTCATTAGGTAACCACTTCACCAGAATCACCACCCTTCATGCATATTCCAAACCATAAACCCTAAAGAACAGTTAAGGAATATTGGGCAATATAATAATGAAGAGGATTTAATTAGTTAGAGTAATTAAATTATTGGTAAATAATGCATAATTGATGAAGGTATGTTATTGTAATTATAACCCATGTGCTTCTCTGCCATCAAATGGGGTGTTATTCTCTTTCTGCCCGTCAATAACAGCAACAACATTTGCACCACCCACGCTCGCAGCCCCTCCTTCCCTTGGAACTTTGAGACCTAATCAATCAAATGAAACCAAACCCTCATGGTAGGACCCAACAGTATTACAAAAAATGACAACCCCAAGAGAACAAGATTCTTTATTTTGCGAGGGTTGAGGAGGGAACGTATATTGTATGCAATCTTACTCTTACTTTGCAAAGAAGTTTTCACGACTCGAATCCACGACATTTCGAACACAAAGAATAAACTCTTCTGCTGCACCAACGCTCGCCCTTGACCCGCAAGTATTACAGTTTAAATAATTTTCTCTTCACTTTTAAATTGTAAGTTTCAAGTTTTAATTCTAATTAGCAATTAACTTATTATGTGGCCTAATTCAAATTTTGTTTTGTAAAGAAAAATAAAAATTTAGAAAAAATAAATAATCACTTGAGCAAATAAGAAAAATAGATAAAAAAAGAAGATCCAAAGCCCAAAAGGGCCCAAAAACGTTACCGACCCGGAAATATACAGCATCGATTGCACGAAATAAGATGAATTGATACGATAAGATCTTGAGCCTCGCGGGACAAACCCCAGGAACAGAAAGCCACGTGTCGGAAGAGAGACCCGGGTGGAAGTAACAACGCGCCAATTGTCAGCAAAATGAAGCAGGAGACGACACATCGTCATGGTGTTATTTATTGTCTTAGTGGAGAGGCTGTCACAGCACCGCGTGGGCCCCTCCATTTACCGACCTTCCCCACCCAGACCCGGCCAATGCCGTGTCCGTCCCCATGTTCTCCCACGCCTCCTCCAGGCAATGACATAAACACCCCTCCCCCTCCCTCGTTAAGGAAACGACCACATGGGCGAGCGCGTAAAACGCGGTATTATTCATTTTAATCAAAAATTATATTTTGACATTAAAAAATTAAAATTGATAGTATTTACTTACTTTTTATGTTATTTTTATCGTTAAAATTTAAAATTTTTAAAATATTTTCTTTAATTTTTCTTAAAATGAAAGGTAATTCGTAAATAAATTTAAATGGGAATTCGAAAGAAAAATATAAAGAGGAGGGGGCGTGGGGTAGACGACAAGTGAAACGGCTCGATTTGTGCAGGTGGAGAGAGTTGCTTTGTGAGGACAAGTGCCACCCAATACCAGAGAGGCAGCACCCTCCTTTCCCTTCTTCTTATTCCTTTAGCTTTCCTTTCCCAACCGTCTCTTTCCTTCTTTCTTTTTTCTCTCTATTTATTATTTTTTTTCCTCCAATACCCAACAAAAAGATCATATTCTTGGAAATTCTTAGGCGTCTGTGATCTGTTGATTCTCTTCTCCCCGAGTGACACGGAAGCCTCAGCTTGCCTGATTAGTGATTAACCAGAAAGGGATCGGGGGAAGCAAACAAATCTGGGTAAAGTTCCGATTTTGCCCTCGGGTTTCTGGAAGCCCGATCGATCTGCCGTGTTCCGAACCCCGGTGGGTCGTGGAGGTATTGAAAGGGAGAGGATACAGAATGTGGTGGATGATGGCTGAGGGAGGGGGCCATTACTGCTCTAAGAAGACTGATGATATCTGCGGCAATGTTTGCGGCCAGGTACTTCAATTTTCTTTTCGTTTTTTTTTTTTAATTTTTTCGAATTAAAGTTTGGTGCCTTTGGTTATTCTTTGTGTATGGTTTGGTGATTTGATGGTTTTTGTTTTCTGGGTTTGCATATTTGGTTGCTTCGGTAATGTAACAGCAATGGGATTATTGGGAAATTGTGAAAAAATGGTTTACCGGAAATTTGACCCAAAAGCTATGAACTTTTTGTACGATATTTCCTATGCAATTTTTTTTTTTTTTTTGGGGAATTTTATAGTTCAAAACCCTTTTTTATGAATGAAGTTTTCGATTTATTGACCTGAGTTTTCTTAGCAACCAAAGGTAATCTGTGTATTTTTTTCATCAAGTGTGGCCAGTCAGATCAGATGGATTTTCCTAATCCATGTCTTGTTGATATGAAATTTTGCATAACAAGAGTCTTGGTTTTTCGATCCGTAACACGTTTGTACTGGAATTTTCTTGAATCGGATTACTTTCAGCTTTTGGTTTGGAATTGACAATTGTTTTTGCTAATTTAAACGGATATTATAGCGTTCGTGTTGTTATCGAAAAGAATGTCGCTTGTGGACTACTAAACCTATGAATTATTTGGAGTATTATCATCTGCCGTTGTGTTTGTGTTGTGCATTGAATCTACGCCTGAATTATTGCAAGTAGTTGGAATTTCTTGACTGGTGGATTTCATGTTGTCTTGCGTCTGACAAATATTGTCTGTATGATTGTGCAGGAATCAGGCAGAATGTTGAGCATGTCAAGAGTTCGCTGCATTCTACGTGGATTTGACTTCAAAGTTCTCCTCATTCTGTTTACACTTATTCCGATGTGTGTCTTTGGCATTTACGTGCATGGACAGAAGATCTCATACTTCTTGCGGCCGCTATGGGAATCGCCACCTAAACCTTTCCATGACATTCCACACTATTATCACGAGAATGTGTCCATGGAGAACCTCTGCAAGCTTCATGGTTGGGGGATCCGTGAGTACCCTAGGCGTGTTTTTGATGCCGTGTTGTTCAGTAATGAGATGGACATCCTTACCATAAGATGGAAAGAGTTGTATCCCTACATAACGCAGTTTGTTCTCCTTGAATCAAATTCAACATTTACTGGATTTCCAAAGCCTCTGTTCTTCTCCCGTTATCGCGAGCAGTTCAAGTTTGTGGAGCCCCGATTAACTTATGGGACTGTTGGAGGAAGATTCAAGAGAGGGGAAAATCCATTTGTTGAGGAGGCATATCAACGAGTAGCACTGGACCAGCTTCTCAAAATAGCTGGTATTACTGAGGATGACTTGTTGATAATGTCTGACGTTGATGAGATCCCAAGCAGACACACCATCAATCTTCTGAGGTGGTGTGACGAAGTTCCTCAAATCTTGCATCTTCAGTTGAAGAACTATCTCTATTCCTTTGAGTTTCTGGTGGACAATAACAGTTGGAGAGCTTCAGTACACAGGTACCGGGAAGGGGAGACGAGATATGCACACTATCGCCAGACAGATGACATCTTAGCAGATGCAGGGTGGCATTGTAGCTTTTGTTTCCGCTATATCAGTGAGTTCATCTTTAAGATGAAAGCATACAGCCATTACGATAGAGTCAGGTTTTCAAAGTATCTAAACCCAGAAAGAGTTCAGAAAGTGATCTGCAAGGGGTCTGATTTATTTGATATGCTTCCTGAAGAGTACACCTTCAAGGAAATCATCGGGAAAATGGGACCTATTCCTCATTCCTTCTCTGGTGTCCACCTGCCATCCTTTCTGTTGGAGAATGCAGAGAAGTACAAATTTCTTTTGCCTGGGAATTGCAGAAGAGAGAGTGGCTGACCTTTATGTCTGTTTCTGTAAAGATAGTTGACCATGCAGCTTCTGTGACTACTCAAGAAGGGTTCGACTGAACAACGATGACTGGTGTATCGCTGACATAGCTGTGCCTCATGCTCGGTTAAATTTACATTATTCTTTGGAAATGTTTGGGGGCTTGACAGACTTATGAGTTCTTAGGGTAATGTTTTTGTACATAACTTTTACTGGGGTGGGGTTTAGTATAAGCGGAGCATGTCTTTCTAGTATCTACTGAGAGGGAGCCTGCCTGTGCTGGGAAGTGTCACAACGTACTGGCGTATCGCGTTGTTCCCTGGATACCCCAAAAAGATAGTACAACCGTCCTGCATTCCCCTTGCCGGGAAGTTTTGTTTATGAGACAAATTATTCGTTTATGCGATGAACTGACTCTGTATGTGACATCTGAATTGCTTTTAGATCGTTTTATTGATCAAAATGCATCACCAGATAGCGCAGTATGTGCAATTTAGGATGTTTTGTTTTCCTGTCA
The DNA here is from genome assembly GCF_963583255.1 of Pyrus communis. Classification (NCBI taxonomy): domain Eukaryota; kingdom Viridiplantae; phylum Streptophyta; class Magnoliopsida; order Rosales; family Rosaceae; genus Pyrus; species Pyrus communis. The sequence goes on along the minus strand of NC_084806.1, from coordinate 5,752,207 downwards.
TGCTCCTTTTGGTTCAAGATATTCATTGGAAATATTTTTGTTTCTCCATTAGTCTGTCAATTATGTCAATGATCTGCACTGCCCCGGCAAGTTTTTACGTTTTCTTTATCGAGTTTTGCTTTTTATGGTTTGTGCTCAAGTCGGGAACGGCTTACCTACATCAGGGGCGCCACTGTACGCAAGTCTCGCTTGAGTCAGGTGGATATGTAGTTAATCAAATGTTCGAAACATCATCGATATATTTACCCTGTTTCGTTCTTTGCTTGAAATTGAAGAATAATAAGATCCTTAGCTACAAAGGGAATCATATCCCTTTTCTGGTGTAATTATTTTCTTCTTATCAAATGACAACTTACATATACTTCCAAACCAAGCCTACAAATATCCCCAAACAAACAAGAGGGGTGACAAACAGATCGAAATCGTACAGATACCAGCAACCGGAAAAGTAGAAAAAAAGCGCCGCGCTTTTCAGGTGACAGCAGCAGCAGGGCTACGGCATGCGCCAAGAGGCTCAGCAGCAGAGCTACTCCATGCATTAAGGAGGCAGCTTGGAACTCAAAAGTATGATTATCACTATCACAACCACCTTTCAGGTGTGCCAATTATGCCTACTTTACGCCTCGACTGGTTCATGAAGCGAAACTCCATGTTTGACGGAAAGCAGGCTCTGCCGTTGCATGGCGGCAGCTGGCATGCCGAAAGCACGAACCAAAACGGATGGTATGGCTTCGGTGCCAACAATAATGCCTCGCAGTTTTCATTTGGTGGCCCTATGAACTTGAACAATGCATTGATGAAATTGGAGAATGCTGAATATGAAGCTAGTTTCCAGCAGGTGCATCGTCTTCCGGCAACGATGAGAATGCAGGAAACCAGATACGAGCGCAGGATTTGGGGTTATTGTGATGAGGATCATGGCCTTAAGTACTGCCATGATTTTATGACAATGTGATGCTAATTTTGCACTCAGTAACTCAATCGCAAGGTCCAAAACTAGAAAAATGGGAGGACAAGCTAAACTTGAGATGAAAGACATCTCCGAAATGTGTTCCGTGAACTTTAAGAAGCTTATGGTTTGACGAAAATTATATGAAAAAAGATTTACGATGGTTTATGTAAAATGTCACAAAAGCAATAAAAACCAAACGATCTTCCTTTGAGTCCCAACATATCCAAAATATCTTCCATGATATTTAAGAAGCTTATAGTACGGTTAAAATTTCATTACAGTAAGTTTTACTGAAAATATGACTTTAGCCCCTAAAACTCAAGTTTCTTTACATAAAACCCGACATAGTCTTTTTATCTGAATAAAACCCAATGATTAGCCTCCACATAAGTAAATTCATTAATTTTGTTTGCCTTTACACATTTTTCATTTTTTAGATACATAAAATACCCCTAATTACCGTTTTGATGTAGACATTTAATTCTATGCATATTTGAAGGGAGAAATTAATAAAAAGAAATGTATTAATGAAGTCGCTATCGTTTCAACTCTTGCATTATTGTATGTCGTCTTCTTGACATTAATAAAGTCGCTATCATTTCAACTCAAAAAAAAAAATTAAATTAATTATAGAATAAAAAATGTTATTTGATTCAAAATAAATTTATCTATATTTTATATGATAATATAGGTAAATTTTTCCACACATATATATTAGTAGTAAAATATGCCCAATATATATAATAATGCATGAAAATAATTCACCAACAAATAAAGGAAATTTGATTAAAAATTAATATATCTATTGCTTTTTGTTTATGAATTTCAATTCTTTTTTTATATTACAAACATAATGTACCTACAATATAATTTACCTATTGTTTAATCTTATAAGAAAATAATGTATCTACTATTTTATTTTATTTATTTATTTATTTATTTTTGTTTTTGTCGAATATGTACTGTTTTATTTTAATGGAGATAATTTGTCTTGGTTTAATTTTTACGAAATTATTTATGCACTGTTTAACTTTCCCAAAATAATGGAACTACTATTTTAATTTACCTACAAAATAAATACTATTTGATTCAAAATTAATTTACTTATATTTTAAATATAAATATAGATAAATTATTTTTAACAAGCATATATGATAACAAACAAAAAATGCCTAATGTATGTAATAATCTAGGTAAAATAATTTACCTACAACATAAAAGAATATTAATTGGTTTTTTGTTGTTTTATAAAACAATATTATTATTTGATGCAAAATAACTAATTGTACAAAGGATTTTTCTTTCCAAACGAAAAATGTGCCCATAAATTGTTTATGAACATAGCTAAATTTATATATATATATATATATTCCTAATATTTAACATACAAGAAAGGTAAAATTTTCATATGGGGTTAATTGCTAATCATAATTAGGGTGGGTAATAATATTTATTGACATAACTAGAGTTTTGTGGCATAAGTTGTAAATATGTGATGATAATTGGTTACATATTTGTCTACATGGTACTCTATTTGAAATTTGGGTTTTATTTGGAAGTTTAATATTATGTGGGTTTTTGCTTGGAAAATAAGAGTTTCAAGGGCCTTTTTCTAAAGAACCCTAAGTTTTATCATAATTTTAACAGAACATCGCGAAAACGATAAGATATCTTGAGTAACAGTTTTTGGAAAAAAAAGGTAATTATCGAGTTTTTCAATGTGATCAGAATACAAAAAGGAATACCACATGTCATTGTACAATTAGAGAGATACTTAAAAAAAATTCCTCTAATTGTATAATAACATGTGTTATTCCTCTCCATAGTCTGGCACGTTTGAAAAATCTCTTTTAAAATATCTACCATATTCCAAATACTTTCCGAACATCTCTTTTGCTAAAACGTGTGATAATGATCGTCCTTCCCTTTATGTTATGCCAGTTACTGTGTCCAGAGATTCCAAACTCCAGAACCAATCAGGGGCTTAGCTTTCAGAAAAGCATATATATCACAACCCAGAAAAACTTGTGGACGATATCTGGAACACGCTACGTACTATAATCAACATACGTGTTAGTTTGAATGGACGACGGCTTCAAACAGTATTAATATTCTATTAACAAAGTTGATGCACGAGACCCAAGGACAGAGCTGTATAGGGCTTAAGGGGGGCAACCGCCCCCACTCAATTTTGTGTGTGTGTATTTTGCAATTCTATTAACAAAGTTGATGCACGAGACCCAAGGACAGAGCTGTATAGGGCTTAAGGGGGGCAACCGCCCCCACTCAATTTTGTGTGTGTGTATTTTGCATTCCAATTCCCAAGCTCTAATTAAACTACAAATAAAAAAATGGATTGCATTTCATTGCATTTCAATTTCAACGTTCGTTCTAATTAAACTATAAAAAAAATACCCCAGTGAAAAAAAGACAAGGTGTATCCGTTAATTTACATGTTTATGACATTAGCACTAACTCTTTTAGTTGCTACTGCCACCGTTGAAAGATCATTTTCGGCCATGAAATTTCTGAAAAAATCGATTGAGAAATCAAATGGAAGTTCAATGGATGAATGATAACATGATTATTTTTATAGAAAGATATCTGATAGTATTTGGTAATGATGTTGTCATGCATCGCTTTTAAACACATGAAAACGCATCAAAGAATATTGTAAGACGTTGTATGAAAAACTTTATGGATTAAAATATAAGTGTTTTGTGCAATGAATTCTTGAGTTTTTTAATTGTACCTTGTTGTGTGAAGATGCCCTCATTCTTACAAATATCTGACTTCATCCCTGACGAGACCTAATGAATTTTGAACGCTCAAATTCCTGCCTGCCCAACTTTTTTATCCAAAGAGAACCCTTCGGTGCTGTTGCTTTGTGGGATTCTATATACCACCAAGTTTGGCCAGAAAGGAGGGCATTCGATTCAAACTTATCCTTCAAGAATAATGGAAACCCTACGCTTCTTCTCCAGCCGCCAGCCGCAATGCAGCTCAAAAATTCAAACCCTACGCGTTCCTCTGCCACTACCATATATAAATACAGCTCCTTCCCCATCCTACAACCTAAACAAAGCAACCGAAAACTACATACAAGAAAATGTCGTATTGGAGCAGTAACTCAAACGACTTCCAGTTCTTCGCATCCACTGTGGATCCTATGAATGATAGGTTCACTTCTAATGCCCAACATCGACCAAGACACCTTGTGAAGTTCAGCGATGAGTACGAGGAACGTGTTGTAGAATCCCCGAGGACAACAAGGAGGGCACCTGTGATAGAACCCCCGAGGACAACGAGGAGGGCGCACGTGACGCATTATGTGGCTCGTGATCAGGCGGAGGATGTCGATGAAGAAGCTGCGGAGTTCATTGAGTTTGAGCACAAGAAATTCCTCATGAACCAGCAAAGCATGCGAAATGATTAAGCACAAAACCCCTCTATTTATACCCAAGGTTAATTATTATATATGGTGCTTAATGGTACAAGTTACCATCTAAATAATGAAAAAGCTAACAAATTGCTTTGAAATTTGTACCTCATATTTGGTTTGTACTGCTGATGATTTCTTATAGAAGAAACCACAGTTTTATGTTTGTACTGATCTGTGTTGTAATCTTCTTCCTCTTTCTCTTTCCATCCCTTTCTATTTTTTTTTTTTTTTTATTGAGTGGATGTTTGCCTTTTTAAAACTTTGTGTAATGTTTATATTAAATCAAACTCCGAGAATAAATAAAATGGAATTAACTTTAATTAAATTTATTTTATGTTATCAGGTTGCGAATCTAAAACCGTAACAGCATTATTTTATAAAGAATAATAATTTGTAGCGAATTATCACAGCGTAGAACTAACTTTGCGATCCATTGCAAGTTCGAACCCTGGCATTATGCGAGAAATTCACATTTTTTGGGTTACACATGTATTTGAAAACTCAAACACAAAGCTTTGCTGTTGAAAACACACAAAGTTTGTGTTTAAACTATTTAAACTTTTAAGATCCATCCGCTTATCCACCAACTCCACCCTTCTTCCTGTGGGCTGAGATAAATCGACGGCGAACGGCCACTGCGATTTAGTTTCTCGTCTCCTTGGTACTATAGATCGCTGGACTTTGAATCCGAAACCGGCGACCCAACGGGCATCTCTTCCTGTCGACGCGAGTTTGGAGTAAGAGAAATAAAGAGGGAGTAAGGAGAGAGACAGAGAGAAATCAACGAGAGATGACTGGCCGGGGTTTTACGGGGTCAGGGGATAGGCCGGCGAAGTGGGCGGCGAGGGAGTGAAAGTTGGGGTTGTCGGGGATTCAGGGATGATTTTGGAGTTTGATATTTTTTTTGTTTTTGAATTTTATATTTTATTTCTTGTTGGATACAATTTTTTTCAAAATTGCTTCCTAAACAAGTTTTTTTTATATATTTTTTAAAGACATGAATAATTGATAGCAAGTCCCAATTTTTAGTTCGAATAAAAACCTCGCAATCCAACATTTATCATTGAAATACCAACTTGTGATTTACTAAATAAATTTTTTAATATTAAAAAAAAAGAAGGTTATGAGAAAAACGAAACTTTTGAATTTAATTTTCAAGTAAGATACCAAACGAAATCTTTAAATTCAATAAAATTTTGATTTCTCCTATCGGTAAGCAAGCATGTCTTTATAGTAGAAGAAATCCAAATATGGGATGGTACTTACGGGATTTTATAGTAGAAGAAATCCAAAAGAAGTTTTGAAGATAATTAGTTTGAACTAAAAATAGCCGTTTGCAAACCATAAAAAGCAAAAAGGAAAGGCATCAACTTTTACTTTTTATGAAAGTATTTACTACCCAATAAAATGGTGTCTCTTTCTCAAATAGCATAAATCAAACATGCTGAAATTTTTGTAGACATGTGTTCCACCCACTTATTCTTTTTAATAAATTATCTGACACCCATTTTATCCGTGTCCAATTCCCAATCCCAAGTCCCATACTTTCTTTCTTCTGTTCCAGATTGAAGATTTTGGAGAAATTTTTATTGAATACAAATAATACACCACGTGTTTTAATATAAGTAGTAAAAAATTTAAAATTTTTTATTTTTTAAGTTATTAACTTTTTAGCACAAATATCTCACTATTTGTATGTATAATAACACGTGTTATGACACCTTATGTACCAATCACACTTAAAAATCTCTCGAATATTTGGTGGCAGAAAACAAGAGCCAATAGAAAATTAACAAACCTTTAAATTGTTCAATGCTCCAATGCCTCTCCCTTCCTTTATTTGTTTATTTTTAATCCTCTTGGTACAAGTACAAAGTACAAACACAAATTAAACCAGAAAGCAAACATTTTAAATTAACTTTCTCTAATTTGTGCTAAAAAATAACAGGATAATATAAGCAACAACAAGAAAAAGTACAGCTGATGAACCCAAAACTCCATAACACAAAGAACTTATCTTTTTAGTCAATAGAGCGGCAGAGAGGGCAAGTCGTACTGCTGTTGTGGTCGAACCACTTTTCCAGACAACTTTTGTGGAAGAAGTGCTTGCAGGACAACTCGCTCACTTCTTGCTCTGCTTCGAACCCGCAGAGACAGACGCAGCACTCTGTTTTTCCCCCGTTTCTGCAGAACGATTTGAACTGGGTTATTGAGATTCTTCTCTCTCTAGGCATTTCCTCAGGACACCCATCAGGGTTCTCGTCGAAAGTGTGGGAATTGATATTGGCACCCATCACTTGGAGCACAGATCTCGCCATGTTCTTTAGCAGAGCCACGTAAAAAACTGTGTTCATTACTAGCAATGGCAGCACGCCCCCTGCTGCACTCGGGAAGTTCGAAAGCCCCATTTGAGAAAGTGCTTATGCTTTTTTGTTAGAGAGCGGAAGAGAGAGAACACAGAAGCCAAAAGCCAAAAGTTAAAAGCAGAGAATAGTTTTAACCATGGGCTTCAATTTTTAGTTGGGCTTGTTGCTGATAAATATACACGGACAGTCAACACTGTTAACCGTGGTTAGATGGAGGGGGGTTAAGTTTTACCCACGGTTTGATGGCGCATGCGACACGTGGCGACACGTGTAGGGTTTGTGTGAGACGTGTTTGATTGATGTAATAGAGTGAGAGAACTGACATTTTCACTGGCACAAAAAGGCCAAATTTGACGTGTCCACGTGTCCCTGGGAGGTTCTGTGAGAGCCAATGAGGTGGTGGTGTTCCGTTGGCCGTGGCAGATTTGTAGACCTTTCAATTTTTTCTGTAACCGTGGGTACTGGAAGTTTCTTGATTTCTGGAGGAATTAAAGGCTGGTATGGTATTGTTGTGTTCTGAAAAAAAACTGTTATTGTTAGACTATGAGAATAAGCTTATTTTTACTGCTTCATATTTTCATATTTTTTTCATCCAAAATTATGAAAATAAGTTGTTTTTAAATGTTTACCAAATACATTTTTGAGCTCAGTTTTTTATATACCCACTTTTATAAAAGCAACTTAATATCAAACATGTACTAAGTGATATGACCAATTATTTTGGGCTGCTTTTGACGAGAAATATTTGATTCCGACCGTTATACTATCATGTAATATCACTAAATAATTAATTGTAAGATGATATAATTGACGTGTCAAGAATTTTAAGTGATATATGTTTTGAAGCATAAACTTATCATATAATATAAAAATACAGTTCAGTACATTAAGCCATTAGTCAGCATACTAAAAAGTCTCGCCATACAAAGTCGGCCCAAAAGCAATACAAACTAAACATGTGCATTGAGTTTCACCTTAAATCAAGTTTCATGTTTTTTCATACCTTTATGTTACTTGTAAATTTTTATTGATCCATAGTATTCTCAATGAAGGAAAAAAAAAAATCTTAAATCTAATATGATGTTCTTCTAGTTTTCTGTGTCGTAGAGAGAACTGGTAGATTGGATCGAAAAGTTTTCTAATTCATTAGTTTATTGAAAAAACCTATTATGTAAAGATACAAAATTAAAAAGATCTCGTCACTTTTGGCTTTCATTCTTAGTTTACATTGAGAGATGGCTCTTATAAGTGTAACAAGACACGATGATATAACAATCACATTGAAAGAAAAATGTCAGTATTTCTAAATGGGATAGGATTAAGGGACAAATATTTTTACACTGCTTTTTAGCCTTTAGATTTTATAACATTCAACGGTCTATATTAAGAGTGATGTGAAGAGTTTTAAACATTAAATGACTTGGATGATGATGTGGGTTATAATTAATAAGGAAAATACTACTCTAAATGAAATACTAATATCTAATAGAATAAAAAAAAATCAGAATTTGAACCCTAATAACAAAAATAAAAATAAAAATCTCTTCTTCGTCGATGAGGTCTGTAATGTTCAAATAATCAGAATTTGAACCCAAACAAGTGCAAAGGTTGATGCTCCTATTTCTACAATTAGATCGCTAGAAACATCAAAGATTTGCCTGCGTAATAGAAAAAAATTGTCAACAAATGGAAATAAAGCGAGGCAAGAAAATCAATGTCAATTACAGTCTAAAACCAAAAGCATACATTCGCATAGGTATCAACATATCAAAAACCCTGCAGGATCGTTACAAACACACACTTTTGAGTTCAATCAAAACCTACGGAAAGCGTATTGAGATAGTTGTTTTTTTTTTTTATTACTCCAAGAGTAATATAACCACCCTACATATATGAACAATAATAGATTTTGGGGTTTTGTTTTGCTTATGTAATGGAGATTCAAGCATGGAAGTTGCAGACCTGGGGAGATGGAGGTTGCAGACCTCCTTTCTTATTTTCACGATTGGGGATTTTTTTTTTTTTTAAATCTTATTTTTAATTTTCTCCCAGATATTATGTTTTTTCAGTTTTATTTTTATCTTTAATATTAGTTAAAATCCACATAAATATTTATGTCATTTAATGAATAAATAAGAACCCTTAGATATTATAAAAATTTAAAAGCTACAAATGAGTGTAAAAATATTTGTCCCTTGTTCCTATCCCTTTCTAAATAGTATGATATATATACATATGACATAATAAATAATAATGGTGTGATTGCGATGACTGATATCTTGCTCTCTCTCTCTCCCTCGGAACCGAGCGAGTGGTCCACGCTTTCGTGACTCAAAAACCATCGTCACAAATTCAGAAAACAAAAGTTGATTCGATTAATTTGATGATCTCATACACACATAGAGCTAAAACTATGATGTATGGTTGCTTGCTTTCATACGGACAGTTGTGTGTTCCAAATTGTTTGTGCGGTTGCAGTGAGACATCGCATTCACACTTCACATGTAACGCCTCGGAATTAATTGCTTGAAATTTTGGGTTGCTACAACAGTACTTTGGCTTCTAGGTTATAGAAGAATTGGGTTCACAGAAAATTCTTGAAATACCTTCCCTACCTTCATTTCACTCTCCTGTATCGCTCTACTCACGTGACATAGGATCGGGATAATAAAACCGGGTCGGGCATTAAGCACAGCTAACGAAGCGTCCAACAGCGAAAGCCAGGAGCCGGAGGCAAGTTCTGTTCGGCCCGGAGAATTGATTCCCCATAACGAATACTAAGCTCTATCAATGATTCCATACCAAAAATTCCAGTTTCAAGCAATTTTTCATCTGCAACATGCGACTCATAGTTCTAAACGACCGTGATACGATGATACCAACAAAGTTCGTGACATGTTTTACGAAACACGAAACCCAGGTGAAACAAGATTCATGTTTTTCCGGCAATGGCCAAATCGATCGCCTCTTCTGAATTCCGATTTATTGGTATCTAGTATACGTTTAACAAGCACAACATCTCATACAGTAGTAATGATACGAATCCTAATACGAATATGTTACACCGAGTCAGAGGAGTTGTCACTAAAGCACTGAAATTCTAAAGGACGATTTAATCGACGCTGTGTTTTTACTCAAGGACCTAATTCTGCGATTTGGTCAATTAATGAATATCACAAATCGTAATGGATTTTACAAATTTATGTAAAACACCAATCGACATGGTCCTGAGTCGTCGATTGTGTACAGTACCTCTGTCATCGCTGCTGTTTCCCCTAATGGGCCTTTGAAGTTGAGGGATCTACCCCGATAGCCTTAAAGTACGCATTTTCTGCATTTGATACTCGCATTTGAAACATCGTCCATTCCTTTCGGCACCTTTCCCTTACCTGGAATCAGCAGTAAAGACAACAGCGATATCAGCAAACTTGATTAGAAAAATTGCGCGTTTTTGTTGTTTATAAGATAACTTTTGTGTGAGTAATTGACGTTTTTAAGATATAAATGTGAAATAATGGCATTAGAATAAGAGTTCTTGTATACCCCTTGCCATGGCGCCTTTCCATTTTCTGATTCACCCTACAGAAAGCCGAAATAAATTAAGCTTTTCGTACCAATATCTAAAATATGTTTATTAAGGAAACGAGATGATGACAGCGGCTAAAAGTGATATTTACCTGGCTCCCCAATGAAGGAACAGTTTGATGAATGATCCACTGAGAATCTACAACCCCGATCTTATCATGCGCAGGCTGTTTGCAATGAAAAAATGCATTTAATTAGGAGTTCCATTCAAATCCGGCCATGTGCAGATTACGAAATAAAGTACAAAACAGAAACATCAAGGAGGTTAGGAAGTGGGTCACCAACCTCTACACATTTTCTCAGGGCAAAGTCAAGACCCCAGCCGTGGACCAAGTCATTCTGCAAACACCAAGTGTAGCAATCACAGAATTAAGTAACAAGACGGCTAATTTAACTGAGTGCTAACAAGTGGTGATAATGGAAAAAGATATCGCGAACTTAATACCTGAATCATATGCCACACACAGCGCCAGGCACTTCGAGAAAATACTGGAGCCATGATTTCAATAAAGCTGAATCAATAAGACAGAAACAAGAAACATTTATTAAACACAAATGTCACATACAGAGGAAGACAAACAACAGCACTAAAATGTCCTCTGTAATTTCTTAGTGTCTTACGCTGCACATGGAGGCAGAAGTGGGTCAGTGCACCAGCCCGGTTTCTCCTCTGTTTGTCTGGAACAATTTGAGACAAGGGTTTCAGGATTACTTCATAGTTCATAAACTAAATCTGAAACAAATAAATAAGTTTCAGTTTAGGTTCCATGATTTTACTTGTGAACTTCACGATCGCCTCTCCTCTTTGTCATCTGCCATGTTAAACCTTTGTTGGGTTCCAAACCAGGCTGTGAAATCTCCAAACCATGCTTCCTCACTAGTCTAATGTATCTGAAATTGGATTGAAAAGGGAGGCATAAGAGATTAATTTCATAGGCTAACTAGCCCAACATCAAAGAATTACTTTGTAATGAAAACTCACTCTTCTGAATTAAAATGCTCTACTCCCAGGTCTTCATCCCAGATAAATATGTAGTCGTATGAGGCCACAATGTCAGGATGCAAAAACCGCTTGGCATACCACCTTTGACAAAAAGTTTAAATTCAAAAACCAGTGAAACTATTCATTATTGAAGTACAAATAGGAGTTAGCAATTGTTCATACCATTTAGTCTGCTTACGAACACTAATATGTATAGCACGCTTAGACCACTCCAAGTCATCCCATTCAGTTGTTTGGCCATCATAATGAAAAAGGAGAATCGTAAAGTTCTCTGAAAACTGTGAGAGAAAGATATTTAGTCACACACATCCACCACCACACAGAGAGAGGGAGGGAGAGAGGGAAACCTTTTTCACTGCCGCATCGATATTCCTTTTCTGATTCAAACCCACAGTGAATGTCACAAGGTACCTTGGTTTGATGGTCACGTCCTGCAATTGTCATCTTAATCAAAAGACTTGCACTTTGAATAACGACGCATTAAAATGAGAAGTATCGTGTGCCATCAAAAACAAAGGATTTAACTTGGCAGTCTCACTGGGACTAGAGAGAATTCAATAAAAAAAAAACTTGGCATGTTATTCAACTGTTTCCCCTTTATCTTTCAACCTAAAATTTGCAGACGACAGACTTCAAATATGACAATGAATACGTATGCTAAAATGACTATTTTCTTTGATATGAATTCCTAGACAAATCAAATGCGTAACACAGAAGATTCCAGTTCCAGCTTTATTTGCAACAAACGTATCCCATTATTTCATAATAACGTCGAAAAGGACATGTCAAATAATATCCTTTATATCCCATATACATTACAAAGAAATCAATTCAAGACACAGAGAATCTGTAATTATGCTGCATTATCTTCAGTATCTATTAGACCATTCCTGGCATTGCGTAAAGTCCAAACTGTTAACTATTTTGCTTGTATAAGTAAAAATAGAATACACACCTCATTAGGATTGCCCCATAATCTGCGCAAGTATAAGTCTGACTCAGCTGCAACAATTCCTGGTGGTAGCATTTCTGCACCTCTGGGATTTGATGGCACCCAAATCTGCAGGAAATGTAAGCTTCAGTCTAGATAAGTAATGACTATATAAGGAGAATTGGCATGGAACAACTGGAATCTGTAAACTATATCGAAAATGACACTCAGATTTTTAGCAATTATAGACCTGGTTCGACATTTGTATTACGAAATAGCCAAGATTCAACACACTCCTCAATAACATACAACATTAATACTGATGCAAGTCATTTCAGACACTACTGTTAATCTCAGGGAGACTGACGTATACCCTCGATGTGCCATTCGAACTCTGATCTTGACTTGTGCTATTTTTACTCCTTGCAGAAGACCAAGAACTTAGAAGTGCTTGGCTGGAGATGTCTGATTTCAGGTCCTCATTGTATGACAGATCAATAGTTGGATGAAGGCTGGATGAGAGATTCAGCTGTCAAAGTGTACACGTATTAAATACATTTTGTAAGCAACAGAGAGGAGTATAACAGACACCCAAAAGAACTGAGTACCCTTGTTAGTGACAATGTTGGAAAGGATGCACCTATCAAGAACCCAAAAACTACTCCTACAAAAGTTGTCACAATAAGCCTCATGGTCTCATTTGGTTTCCTACCACCCGCACTGCAGCCAACATGTAAATGTAATTAGCGGTGATCAGATCTCCATAATAAACTTAAAGACAACAAAAGTTAGCTCGTTGATGAAAATAGGCTGTCACAAAAGTTAACCTGCGCGAAAGGATTCCCATGTTATTTACAAGCTTCTGACTATACATTCACGGAAAAATGAACTGCAAGTAGAAAGCGATAGCTGATCTGCATTATTTAACAGGTTTTCAGTTGCAAATTCCCTTAAATGAAACGACAAACCTCATGAAGGAACAAAAAACCTGGTTTATCGTATACACAGGAACATAAGTTTGAGCACACAACTTCAGGAATTTAAGCAAAACTCTACGACTCAGTAATACAAGAATATACAACTACAAAAATGACCCGAACAATTTTTGTAAATCAATGCACAAACCATATCAATAGATGGGTAGCGCTTGCAACTCACGGCCCAAAGCTGCTGTAAGATGGAAACGCTTTATCTCTTTCCGCTGCATTTCAATTCGAATTCACAGACCACATTGACCATTGAACAGCAGAAACCGCATACTTATAGCCTAACCTACCAAGCAGAATTCTTCAAACACAATATAAAGAAGCAACAAGCAAGAAGTCATATGCCCGTTCCTCAATCCCCGTCTACATACGGAGAAACGAAGCGACCATGTGCTTCCATTTGACAATGAGCAGCTTACACAAAGTCACAAAATCTAACACCCATTCATTGAAATCATCCACGTGCTCCCTTTGAATTAAACATCCCACTACCTTAAATTAAGACAGAATAACAGCTGTTCTTGCTTAATGTCAGAGACAACGAACAAACCGACCAGAAAAAAAAAATATATATATAAATCCAATGGCTCATGTGACAATTCCCGATCAAAAATCTCCAGTAACTTCAAAATCAAAACATTAAACTCCACGACCAAAATCGATAAAAATTTAAACAAATTAAATTGATATATCGGATTGCTTTTAGTTAAACTGCTTGCGATCGAATCAATTCAAACTAAAATATTGAGAAAAATGGAAATTCAGGAAGCTAAATAATAACTTAATCGAGCTTGGCTGAGCAGCACTCTACCTAATTTTCTCGGTAACCAAACAGAAAACGCAACGAGTGAATCGAGAGACAAATGAACCGACCTCATATAGCCCGAGCAAGATCTGCTGAAGAGAAAAGCCGTTCAGGAGCTGGGAATCACGCGGAAAAGCACTTTCTGCGAATCCAAGCTTTTGGTGCTTATAGGTGTGATCTTGGGTTGCAAATAGCGTGAGAGGAAAGATTAAAAAAATCAAAAAATCAAAAAGCAGTTTCAGTTTAACGGCAAGAATACTATGATTCCTGATAGTTCCGAGGTTCGAGGTTCACGTGTTTTTAGGCGGTTGGCTGCGGGGACTTCGGCCGTTACGATTCGGAGGGCGGTGGACGTGGTGGTGGTGGAGGAGGCGGACTTTGGCTGGACTCGGAAGGGAAACACAGGAAGAACCCGAGAAAAGTGAGAAGAAAGAGGGTCTTTTATATTCTATTTTTAATTATGTGGAGATCTCAATAAAATAATAAATTAATGTAGATTATATCGTTTGTTAAAAAATAAAATGGAATTAACTTGGCTACTAAACAATTCAGCACCCACTTCTGCTTAAGCTTCTCGGTGGACACATCCGAATTTTGATTTGTCCATGTGTAAGCAAGAGTGGCTGCGAAAATTCAGGAGCCAAGTCTTGTTCAACTAAAATAAGCCAAGTCTTGTCCAACTAAAATTACTAATTTGTAGTGAGAGGAATGTTTAGGACTCTCGTGGACTCTCGTGGACTATTGTCGAGTTTAAATTTCCTACCTTCAAAATCTTATGTGGTTTTTTTATGGCCTCTTTCATACTGTGACGTCTGTTAACTCACTTAAAATCATCTAGAATAAAAAATAAAAAAATGAAATTAGTGGGAGATATATATATCAAAATTGTTAGTTGTGGACAAGTGTTAGAATTATGAGAGAGGCTATAGAAAATTTTGGAGGCAGAAGATTTGAACTCCTTTTTATCATTTCACAATTTAATATTAAATTACGTGTCAATATTATAAACCATCATACAAAAAAAAAATATTTAGAATTTATAAAAATTCTCACTTTTAAGAGATCTTATTACCATTTAGCAGTGTAGTGATAAGCAGCCAATTTATTTTCAAAACTTCAATTAGAGTTTTGACCATAATCAGACTCCTGAGTCCTTAACAGGTAGCCCAACTTATACTTACTTTTTTTTTTTATTATATTAAAATTTTCTTTTGTTGCTTTTGATGCTTTTGCTTTTCGACTTTTTTCTTGTTTTTAGCTTAATGGTGGGTTTTTCGGTTCTTCGTTTTGATTTTTTGGATTTTTTGAAGAAATTTGTGGGAAGGATGTCAAAGTCAATTACCAAGTGCCCCTATGTCATTGAAGTCCGGCCAAATAAAATGTATTACTACAATTTTATAGGAAAATACAGAGGCTTGATTTCTGTACAATTTTCTCTTTACACAAATTTATAGAAAGAAAAAAAACGTTTGTACAAATCATTTAAAAGATAGTAGAATAAATGACTACCAAAACTTAAATTACTGTATCATTTTTTTTAGTGAAACTTAGTACAATACTTTTGGTACAAAAAAAAATTGCTATATATAGGTGAAATAGTAAAAGCCAAAATAATAATAGAAAAAAAAAAGATTATGTAGATTATGCACAATAACTAGCTAATACTATAAATATGGTGAAATGTGGTAAAATAACTGAAAATACTTTTAATGAAAGTGCTTTTGTGATTTTAAAAGCACTAGAAGAGCATTTTAGAGGAAGAACTAATTATGTGTTTTTTGCATAAAACACTTCAAATGTTTTTTCATGATTTACTTGCATTTTTACTAAAAATTTCAAAATCGGTTTATCAAATACGATTTGGTCATTTTAAATGCACTTGCAAACATAATAACTACAGCCTCTCGTCACGAAAAGGTGTTTGTAATTGACTTTTTAATTAAAATTTATAGTGGCGATCCACATAAGATAAGAATATAATAGCATTTTGTTTCCACCTTTGTCTTTCCCTCCAATGGTATTCATAATTATTGATTAGAGAATTTTTTCGAAACCAATTCAAAAGATAATAATTAATGAAGGGAGGCAGCATTCTTTCGGAGATACGCTTGACAAAGGCGATTTCTATCAGGCTGCCTGAATCGTTGACTATTCATGGATTGACGTACATCGGACGGTACAGAAGATTCAATGAACAATGGGAAGCAATCACGGACCTTCCCTTTGATTGACTTTGAAGTTTTACCCGGCCTAATAATAAGACCTGTATGTCCCACGGCTACATCGCAATTTACATTGAGGGGGCAAGCACCCAGTCTGGAAGGGGCCACTTCATCTCAACCGTCGCCGTGCTTACACATGGTACCCTAATACTATGTAGGTGGGACCAACAATGTCATGTTCCCAAATACTTTGGCCAGAATCCAGGTCACGCTTGGATTGACATGTCGTATAAACATGTACACATGTCATCAAAGTTTGTCTAACCCATACTTGTAATAGACGTTTTGGTTTGGTAATTTTTTTATTTTTTTATTTTATTTTTTATGAAAAAGAAGAGACTAATCACTAATTTTGTCACGACAGTCTATCATTTTAAAAAATCAGAAACCAAGTAATATTAAAGAAGATATTGGATGTGGTCCATAGCTATGAATATTTTTTAACTGAAACCTTATTGGTTTTCAATTTTTTATTGAAGTTCCTGAAATTAATATGATAATTTATTTTTATGTATGTTACTATATTTTTTAATTAAAAATTGAAATTTATAGTTGTTTATATTAATGAAATTGTAAATAAAAAACCATAATTTGTGGGGAAAATATTAAAATATAAATTATACTATTGTGACACACTTCGACCGAAATCAAGGTGTGCTGGCCGTCATGTGAGGGTGACGTAACCATGTGCATAGTGCAGAAGCAAAAGATAATAACAAAAGTACAAAAAAAAATAAAAACCAAACTACACACAAAGTAGTTAACATACAAGTATAAGCGTAAGTGTGAAAAATAATATTCAAAGCACAGAAAACCTAGTGTAGTCCAGAGGAACAAACACTAACTAAACACATCCAGAGGTGGTCCTACACTGGTGATAATCTGTCAGATATGCCGTAGATTCCTCGTAAGCCACCAAAAGAGCAATTCAACTAGAACCTGGAAGGGTGCAAAACAGAAAGTGTGAGTGGGCAAAAACAAAGCTTTTCAAAATCATTTCAATATCAAAAGTTCTAACCCCTCGCCGTAAAACTTGTATAGTTTCCCAGAAAATAGAATATACACATATATCGAAAACATGCTCAGAAATATGCCATGTCGAATGCCTCCACATAAAATGTAAGTAATCCAAGTAATGTCAATCAATGCAAATAACATGTCAGCCGGAGTCACCTAACGTGACCTGTATGGCTGAATCTAGAGCTCAAATCCCAAACTCACTAACTATATCTGCACACGAGTCAGAACCACCTAAAGTGGTCTATACGACATGATTGGGTGTAAATAAATACGCTCAACTGCTACGATCACATGAAGACTGGGTGAATAATCGCGGGTCACCTAAGAGTCGAAACCACCTATAGTGGTATGTACGACAGGACTGTGCACCTAACTTGGATTCAAGATGAGCATGTGGTGCGGGAGGTGAACATCACATGAAGGATTGTGCCATACTCTGAGCAGGAGCACTAACACCGGGAGTGCAGGTTATGAGCTCTCAATGCATCTCATATAACCACTAATTCACAATCATAAACCATAAACTTACCTGGCACTTACCTGTGCGTCTGTAGCACCAAACATACATATATACAACTACTAATGCATAAATAAATAGGCAAACACTATGCATGGCATTTAAAACATATCAACATTCCATTTCATTTTCTAGGAAAAACCACAATTATATAGGTATATACGGAAAACCAAAAGCCCACTTACTGGTATGTGGAAGGGTCGTAACCCCCTTGCCTCGAGTGACTGCGCTCATCCTCGGGATAGGTCTCACTTATATGCGAAACAACTATAAAAAGGTCAATTTAAAGCACATAACCAAAACTAGGTAATAACTTCTCATAAAATGCTCAAATAGGGTGTGTGAATACACCAACGTGATATACTCAACCTCATGAACATCCCAATATTTTTAAAATAATTTTCTGACGTCACACGCGCCTCCACACATCGGCCACGCGCAGGCACACAGACGAAATCCCTAACGGCGTTAGGGAATATTCTGTCCAAAAGCAAGCATATTCCATTAAAACTAACTTGACGCCGTTAAGAATATTCCGCTAACTTAACGAAATATTCCCTTGTCTTCTCTGGTGAGTCTCGCCGGCCGCCGCCACCCGCCACCGTCTGCGTTGCCGGAAACTGGAAATTTTTTCAAAACTTCATATCTTCTTCATTTCTCAACAAAATTCCATGAAATTGGTACCAAATTGAAGCTTACAACAAGTAGAACAAAACCTTACCACTTTGAAAGCCCTAAAACCAACGGAATCTTGCCGTAAAAAACCATGATATTCTAGCCAAACCTGTAACTCACTGAAACTTGCCTTCTCGACGTCCAAAACGCTTCAACTTTCTTCCGCGAGCTTCGTGAGAGTGATCTAAAACTTCTTATGACCTTAAAAACTTCTAAAAACTTCATGATCACGTGTGCATGAATAGTGCACAAAATCGGGATTCCCTGGTTTTCAGGTTTTCGAGGGTTTCACGTCCAACAATTGGTACGGATGAGTTCCTGAGCTTGCTAAGAGTCCAAAACCCACCTTCAAACCTTCGATCCGTGCGTAGATAGTTGTCTTCGAAATGGTCCGTACACCTTGTAAAGAAAATGGAAGAAGTCCGAGAGAAAAGAGAGAGAAAAAGGTCACGGGAGTGTGGTATGGGTGTGTGTGTCTGTGTGTCCTGAAGAGTCAACCACCAAAAACAACAAAACAACACCCCACAACACCAATTACGTCATAGGGCATTTTAGTCTTTTCGCACCTACGGTACAAATAATCTAGGACGGGTTGTCACAATTGTGTGTGTGTGTGTGTGTGTGTGTGTATAAACATGGGTACATTCTTTAAAATCATAAAAAATTATTGTACCAAAATATGGGTACATTCTTCAAAATCACAAAAAAAAAAAAAAAAAAGAAGAAGAAAAAAGAATAACATATTAAGCTTAATAACATTAGTAAATTTCTTCGATTAAACTTGACATGGATACATTCTCAAATCAAAGAAAAAAGAATGTACCCATATAAGTTTGAAAAAGGATTAGAAAAAAAATGCATAGATTTTATTTAAAAAATGGTACATTTTACGTATAACAAATTGGTATATTTAAGAATGATTACATTTTAAGATTAAAAATTTCAAAAAATTACATGAACGGGTGCATATAAGATTAAAAAATTGAAAACATTTTTTTTAAAAAGCTAATGGGTACAAACTTATTCTAATTTTTTATTTATTTTGGAAATGTTTTGAATTGAAAATTAGTTAGGAGTTTAATAAAGGTGTGAGTATTAAAATTCTAAATCAATTATTAATTTTTATTTTAAAAAATTATGTAAC
Organism: Pyrus communis; assembly: GCF_963583255.1. NCBI lineage: Eukaryota > Viridiplantae > Streptophyta > Magnoliopsida > Rosales > Rosaceae > Pyrus > Pyrus communis. The sequence continues at coordinate 5,732,559 of NC_084806.1, read as the reverse complement.
TGACATGTAAATTCATTATTACATTAATGCTAGGAACTTGGATCAAAATCTGAAAACTAATAAAATTTCAGTCAATTAACATTAGTAACTAGAGATCAGATATTGATTTTTCCAATATTAATTATGCGGATATAAACAAAGTAATGTGAGAAATACACTGCTATGCTTGCTTGCAAAGTAAATAAATTTTAATGGGTCAAAAACAATGTTATGAGAAAAGTCTCATTCTTTGAAATTGAGATAAGGGGGAATTTGAGTGGCCACCTATATGATTGTGACATCAATGGCATACACCCTTTCTCAGAATTTATTTGAGGTTGTTCTAGGAATGAAATTAGTACACTAGAAAAAAGTGTTAAATTAATCACAAGATAGTTGATAGGAAACAAGATGGTAAGGCTACAGTTAGACATAGTTGAGTCATAAACTGCATGAAAAAAAACTCGTGTTACGATTTTATGTACTTGCGTTCTGTCTCTCTCATCACGCACTTAAAGTAAATGGCATATACCAACTATTATTACTTCTCTTTGTGTAAAAGAAAAAGCAACAAATCAAATCTGCCAAAGCCAAGCCCTGAGAATGGCTTTTGACGTTTTAAGATGTTGGGCAATGACTTTTGACGTTTTAAGATGTTCGGCAATGACTTTTGACGTTTTAAGATGTTGGGCAGGTGCGCATCAGTGTGGGGGTCTGGTCTAGGTTTTTTTTTCAACTATTTTTTGGTAAATGGTAACATCTTTTGTCATAAATAAGTCCTGTGTATTCAATTAGGATCCTGAAAATTTTTAATTTTTTCTTACAAAGGATAGTACTCTTTAAACACTCATTTTTACTTTTTACACACCATTTTCAATTTTGGCCGTCAAATCGAATGCATTACAAATGATTAATGAACCAAAACTAACAAGGGTGTGTGGAAGGTAAAAAATGATGTGTGAATAGCATTACCTCTTACAAATTCAATGGGTACAAAATTAGAATTTTAAGTGATTATCTAAAAATTTATGTGTATTCAATTAGGATTTGAAAGGAGTTTATAACCTTCTAAGTATGTATATGCAATTAGAAGTTACTTTTAAAGGATTTTAAAAAATTGTGAATTAGAGAATTTGAGAGATTTCATAGTTTATTTTAACATTCTCAAATCTCACATATTCCTTGAGAATTTGAGGGAATTCACTCAAAGTTTTACATAAAAATTTTAAAAATCAATTAAACCCCATCAAAATCGATGGATTTAAAAATTCATTAAAATCCCTTAAATTTTTAATTAAATTCACCCTCCGTAGACTACTCAATCCCTTTTTACTTTTTTTTTTTTTTTTTTTTTTTTACTTCCTTAAATTCCCCTGGTTTTGGTCAGAATTTAATTATGTAAAAGCCCAAAAGGCACAGAACAAAGCAGGGCCCAAACGCATTAAATCTAATCAATCATTAGAACATGAAATCTTAAACTATTCAATCCTTAAAACTTGCATCCAGACTTGAACCATATGACCAAAACTTTCATTATAATATATGTGTAACTCCACCTAAAGCAGCCTATCCAAATAAAAAAAAAAACAAAAAAAACTTTCCTTTCTCTCTCCGTGAGAGATCTTCCCTTTGTTTGGGGGTAAATCTCACCGATCTGTGTGAGCGTTTCCCCATCGAGTCCAATTCCCGTGCCGCCGGTCCTAGCTTTGGCTGGGATCGGTGGGTCTTCTTTTGTTTCTGTCTCCCTCTCTTTCTCCTCTTCCATCCGTTGTTTTATTCCTGGTTTTATTGGCCGATTTACCTTCTTCTCTCATCTCTGCTATCTTTCATCCATATTCATTCAATTTTCAAGCTTCGGTCACCCTTTGCAGCGATTTGTTGTGGTGTTTCGAGTTGGTGTGCTTTGATTTGATGCTTGCACTGGGTCGGGTGTTCCTTGCACCCCCACATTCTCTTTGTTGTTTGCCCTTGTTGGCAGTGTTGCTCGTGGACTGCCATGAGCTTCTTTCACTTGGCTGCAGGTTCTCTGGTGTCTGTAGCTGGGCTAGGATTGAAGCTTGGAATTGGTTGCTGGTATCGGTGAGGCGAGGCTTTGTTTGGGGAGCGAATTTGGCCAGATCGACATGCATGGCTGCTGTTTTGGTGGTTGCAGCGACTGTTATGGCGAAAGACACAGCAACTCCGGTTGTTTTTGTGTTTTCTTTGTTTTGGTCTCAACTTTTGGTTGGGCCTCTGTTGTTTGTTTGTGTTTTTTGTTTTTGGGTCTCTATGTTGTAGTATTTGTTGTTGGTAATGCATGTTAGCTTTGCTCTCAAAAAATAAATTAATAAAAAAATAATAATAAAAATCTCCACCTAAAGCACTGCATAATAATAATGGGCAAATTCGATTTCGAAATGACATTATCTGTCATATAACATGAAATCATGTCTGTTATTTTATATGGTAAGTTTGTAATCTTTATAGACAACTTTACATAAGACTGATCCATATATGCATGCGGCTTTCTATAGCAGGTTCGACCATCTCCAAAAGAAATACCAAATTAAAATTGATGGCTGATATCATTTTAATTGAGCATTCTCGATTAAAATGCTCAGTTGATATATAATTGCATGAATTATTTCTTGATTTTTCTATGTGATTTAAAATAACAATTAGACCCTAATTTTCCAACAGGTTCTCCTATAGCAACTTGCAAAGATTTTCCAAATTCAATCAGTTCGATCACGCGCTGCTGGTTTTTCAGCAAGAGGTGTTACCGCTTCAACCAAATCTACCAGTATAACAGAAACATTGCATGGTCTTCCTGACAGCATCCTTGAGTTGCTGAAGGTTATCCCTCATATGATCGCCTTGCACCCGTATATCTTCATCAACGTCATAAGAAATCTACATAAGCATATTATTCCAGAAAGCTAGCTATAGAGAAAGCTGTGCAGGTACCATAGCCATACGTTAGATTCTTTAACTGCAAGTAACACTTTCTCTCTTTCCAAAAGCTCAATGATAGCACTCGTGGACCACCAGTCTTTCGTTAGTGCTTCTTGCTCACCTTTGATGTATATGTTGTGTGCGCACATGAGCGACTGTAATTGCCCTACTGAACGTAAGTCGTGATAAATGAAGCTTCAGTAGGCTGCTCCCGACTCTGCAACTTCAGCAGTCGATCAAACTGACTCTTGAGAAAGGTAACAATCGATTCATTTAATCTGTTCCTTAGTCTTAATTGTATCACGGAAATGTTGTTCTTTCCATTTCACCAAATTTACTATATACAGACTGTAAATCTCCCCGCCCGCCATAATCCCTTAGAGCTCGTTTAGTGGAGACTCTGAGTTGGAGCAAAGCAGATTCCTCTCATCTTTCTGCACCTGCCAACAAGGATTCCTGCTATCTACTCACTTCCCACACACAACTCGCTCCCTACCGTTCAATCCTGGAGTAAAAAAAGACGTGGTAAAACAGTAGAAATTTTAATTAAAACACGTAAACCATGTGGAAACATAATTACCGACATCGTTAATCCAAATTAGTCTCCCTTACCCCACCCACATGCCCTCCCTAACATTAACCTGTTGAGTTGTTTATTTTTCTGGTACGGTGTCACATGAACTTCGTACGTGATGGAAAAGGTGCTCGTTTGCTTTTTTCCATGCATGAAAAAGATAGATTTTATTGAGATCGAACTTATCCTCCATACCCAAACCACTTCCAAGACGAAATAAAGTAGGTTTTGTTATAAACAGAAAGCCAGTAACAGATGGGAAAAAAGCTCGCACAGTTTACATGAAACGTAAGCGCTTTACGTTTTAAGTTTAGTGTAGAGTATCGCTTGTACTATCATAATATAAACTGTTTCCTCTCGGCCTCGCTTCTCTCTTCCTCTAAGTCTGCCAGTTTGGGTTGGATGCCATGTTGTAAGAAAACCTGCGAAATTCTTTCCGGGAGGATCTTAGCTAATCGAACGCATTCCTCTTTCGTTCGTTAAATCAATTGGTTTTCTTACATTTCGTTCAGTAACCATGCACGATTCAATTGGAATTCCGGCCTGCTTCACAGCCGGCACTCCAAGGCCGGCCGACGATCCAACCCCAACCGGCGTGATCAGGTCGGGGCAGAGCGTGTTCATGTCAGTGTACAGCACAAAGATAGCCGGCCAGTGCCGGCTGATCACCGTCACCTGGTGCAAGAATCTGTTACTCCACGGCCTCTCTGTTTCGGTGCAAGGCCAAAACAGAGACGAAGAGTACCGGTGCAAAGTTGAGCTCAAGCCGTGGTACTTTTGGCGCAAGCAAGGCTCCAAGCAATTCACGGTGGACGGCAGCGCCGTGGACGTCGTCTGGGACCTCAAGGCCGCCAAATTCAACGGCGAAACGGAGCCACAATCGGACTACTACGTCGCCATTATCTGCGAAGACGAGGTGGTTTTGCTCGTTGGCGATCAGAAAAAAGACGCATTCAGAAAAACTGGCTGCCGGCCGTCGCTCATAGAGCCAATTCTGGTTTCGAGGAGGGAGCATTTGTTCGGGAAGAGGAAGTTTTCGACACGAATCAAGTTTCACGAGAAGGAGAATTTCCATGAGATTTTGATCGAGTGCAGCAACGGCTCAGATGGGTCTGATCCGGAGTTGGAGATAAAGATTGATGGGATCCAAGCCGTTCGTGTGAAGCGGCTTCACTGGAAGTTCAGAGGCAATGATTGTGTTGACGTGAACAGAAACAGAGTTGAAATTTTCTGGGATGTTCATGATTGGCTATTTTGCTCCGGTCCGAGGCACGGCAAGTTTATATTTAAGCCGGTATCGGCGGAGCATACGGCTGAGCCCCCGTCGCTTTCGGCCGTTGATCAACCTTTGACCGAAAAGGTAGGTTCTGGTGTGGGAGACGACCATGATAACGTAGGTGGGGCATCCTCTGTGTTTACCTTATTTGTCTACGCGTGGAAGGTAGAATGAGGTGATTAGCGGCATGATTGGATTAAGTTAAGGTAAGTAATTAAGGATAAATGTGGGTGATTAAGGGTCCACGTTGATGCAGATTAAGAGTGAGATTTCGAGATATGATGTGAATTATGAAGAGGTGGGGCCAAGTGGTTTAGGAGTTTTTGCTACAGCTGGAATTGGGCAGCATGGAACATGATTAGACAAGGACACATTGGATCACTGTCCCATAATCCTCCAAATCCTATTTATCCAATTGCCTATTTATGACGTATATATTTGTTTTTTTTTTCCTTCTTTGTTTTTCTTTTTGTACTTAATTTTATTATTGGTTTTTTAGTATAATTGTTTTTGATAGTTTGTGTGAGAGTCGAATTCTTTTCGTGCGACAGTCAAATTCTTTTCGTGATTATGAGATAACTGTGTTTGTATCACTTAAATTTTATGTTCAGGTGTTGGTCAAACGTCGGGCAGAGACTTAGTGTCGAGGCGTCTAAGTGGAGTAGATGAGATTTTTTTAATTTTAGTTAAATTTATTATATAATACCTCTTCTTTTATAGTAGATAATATCGTTTGTTAAAAAAAAAAAACTTATTTATATTAATTGTATTGAGTTACACAAATTACAAAATAGAATGACGAATAAATTATAAAGTGCTAAAACATATTAAAAACATTAAAAACAAACATATAATTAGTATACATCTAAGCATTTAACAAGTTTCTTATAATTTATTAAAACTAAAACAAAAATAAAAACGATCTATTTTATATTTTTATGAGAGTTGCAACCTAGATGGTATATTTATCCAAAACCCTAGGATATAAAGTAATATTCTTATTCAAGGATCTGACCGTTGAATCTTCTGAAAAGTGCAAGTACCAAAGTGAAAATAAGAAACATATAAAAATCTAGGGTTGGCCCATAACGGCATGCCAATCACGTGACATGCATGCAAACCCCTAAAACGACAGGAACATAAATCCTCGAGGGCATGGGATGATGGGCCTCTTTGGTGGCCCATCCACTTTTGTTTGATATTCTTCTGTTTGGCAAAAATACAAGCCCAATAATACATTCCAAGTGAAAAAGCAAAAGGAAAAAAACACCCACAGAACACAAGCGTGAGTTTGGTGATTCAGTGGTCCTCCCTAACTGCAACGACAGGCCGTTTTCAACGGGTTTGGTGGGTCCGAAAAGGAGCCATTCACAATTTGTTGGAATATCCACTTGTTGGCTGCCTCCGTGAAGTGGGTCCCGTCCCAGTTGATCCGAACCGTTGGATCATCGCACGATTTGGCTATCAACGTCTCTGTGCCGTTGATAATTTTCTTGGCCCCGCACTTTGCGTACCGGTCGAAGTTATATTTGCCACCGTGACCACAACATGCGATGAGGGGATTCTCAAAACCTACAGATTCAAAATTGTGAACTTTTTTTTACTAAGAATCGGTGTATAAAATACATTACTCAGTTGGACGGTCAAATTTTATATGAAACCAAACGGCAATGTGAGCAATACATTGATGCATCGCAGAACTTTTGCTTCCAATCATATAAGCGAAGTGAGGTGTTACCATATTTTTTGGCTTGGGTGATGAGGGTGTACTTTACTGAGTAGACATCCACATAGTTGATTGCAGCCAATGGAAGATCTTTCTTGAGTTGAACCACAGCTTCCTTTAATCTTTGATTGAAAAATTGGGCCACCTCATTGATCTGATCCGCACACCCATATTTATTTATTTGGGCCGGATCAATGACGAAGCGGACCAAAACATAAGGGAGGCAGCCCAGTGGGCCTGTGTTATGTATCCAAAACGATCTTCCTCCTTGACCATATACATTCTGTAAAAGATCCATATCAAATTGTAAGTAGCGTTAACATCAGCCGCTCACGCGCCTGTGAACCATTTCTAATCGTTGATAGATTGCAGGTCTCAGATACATTTACTATCAACTCATCTCGTGCGAGTGAGCTACTAATGGTGAGAATATAAAGAAAACATGAAATGAAAACGAAAGAAAGATCAACCTTGATGGCATTTGAGAGCTGGGTGAGCACATATGGAAGATATGCCTTGACTTGTTCTGCGGTCCAATTGAGTTTGTAGCCAGCAGTGATATCATTTTGGCCGATGTCAAAGGTATATAGGGCTTGAGAAAAGTACTCTTCCTTCGGCAGCGATTTCTCAAATAATTCACCTATGTCAAGGGTAGACATTCTATATGGCGTTAAATATATATTACTGAATTTAACGGTCAGATGAAGGCTCGAGAAGTAAAAGGAATTCAAGGCTGGTAGAGGAGTAACCAACCTTTTGTGCGATAAATTTGGGATCGTGTGCGGAAGTCGGAGAATTGAAGAAGCTGCACGTCCAATGAGATGGGACTCGCCCCACTTTGGGAAATGGTTGTGTTTGGAGGTATAACGGTTGATCCAGCTGTGGCAAAATTGGCTCCATGGCTGAAGTTTGATCCCATCGAGTCAAGAAATGCACTCAGATGAGGCAACCCCAAGCCTTCCGCTTTCAAACGACAGCAAGAAAATAACTTCTTAATTAGTATAATTTGGACATGTAAATAAAACTGACTTCATGAGTCAGGTCACAAGTGCAGCGGTGTCTTGATCGTGTTATTTGTAAGACACATTCTACATTTAAGATCTTTTTGTATTTCATCTTGTTTGATCTCGCGCGGCCTCCCTCCATTGTAAAAGTTGCTCTCGCATGTCCAACGGGGGACCCACCCTCCTTTTCAAAAAACACACAGCACTTTGACGTGATGGCCAATAGTTAGGTTCCGATGTCCTACGGTACAGATCAAAATTCTTTTTTTTAGGGCAATTTTTTAATTTAATTTAAAAGTTCAGATATATATTTTTAAAATCTGATAGTAAACCTATCTAACCGTTAAAATTTAAATCCAAAACGATCAAAATAACAAAATAAATTTTTTAAAAAAGTACAAAATTTTAATGTATATTAAAACCATTTCACTAATTAAAATATTTTAGGTCATGAAATTTAAATCGGGATGGTTGGGTGACATTCACTATCCAAAGACTTAAATTCTGTGTTTTAATAGACCTAAATATTTGAGTTTGGTCTGTTAAGAGTTGCTAATTGAGACAATTGAGATCTATGCATGTGACATTTTCACATTAATTTTACAGTCCTCAAGTGAAACAAACATTATAGCAAAGGAAAACAGAGACATTAAAGTTCCTAATTGAGAATCTGATCATAACATCATAGCTGGCAAACAGAAAGATGTTGCAGAAGCAGTACCTATGAAATCGATTACAAGACGGCCGTCGGAGAAACGGCCGGACGGGACGTGAAAGTAGGTCTCTCCGTTGGGGTAAGGGGCTTGTCCGAATGCTGCAGATAAACCCCCGGTGTCCGAGTTCGAATCTCCGAAATTGAATATGGCCGGAAAAGAGCATGGCCCTGTGCAAATGCCGGGACTCGGAAGCAGCGTTGCCCAAATTACAAGGCCGAAGAGAACATGATGTTTTAAGAAAACAAATTCCATGTGTTGAGTGTGTAGAGAGAGAGAGAGACAGTGACTCAAGGGGAGAAGTATAGAAAAGCAGACGGCCTTGTTTTTATAGAGAGACGACGAAAGGGGGTCTTTCTTTATCTGTTTCTTGCCAACTGCATTGACCACTTTGATGGAATTGGATCCTCTCCTGAGCAGCCCATTCGGACCGTTGAAATTTGATCCAACGACTTAAAACAGGAGGTTCCTCTAAAAGTTATAATAATTATAACCATTTAATCAAATTTGAACAGCCTGAATAAGCTGCTCATAAGGATCTCCATCCTGAGCTCAGAAAAGGATCCAGTTCCCACTTTGATAGCATGGTCTTGAAAAAAGAATTTAAAAAGAAAGATAGTACTTGCGTGTGTATGCGTTCATTTGCTTGATAGATACTCATGATTAAACGATTTTAATTTCTTTGATCTTTTGTACATGTGATCCTTAAATTATGATTAAGAAAATCGATGTTTTCGGTTATGACCAATATCAAACGTGTACAAAGCGCGAGAGATAAGATCTTTTGCTTTAGCCATTAGCTGTTCAAATACTCCACCTACATTGAAGTTTATAAGGTCGAAGTATGAACAATATTAGCTTGACAGTTGACACATTTGCTATTTAAAAGGCTACAATTAGCTGCACTAGAGAAAACTAGATATTAATCCAAGTAGTACTACGAACGATTTGGGATCTCGAAGAAGGAACATCGTAGAACTCGTCGTATTGGACGTCCAAGGAGATTGGACTGATTCCACTTTGACGAAGAGTTGTGTTCGGGGGTCTTACGGTTGGGGATAACGTTGCAAAGTTGGCTCCATGAGTGTGTTAGCGTAAACACAGCACCAGGATCATGCAAAGCAAGTTACCGTGATCAAAACACAAAACCATAAACCATAAAGCAATGCACAAAGAGAAAACATACCCGCAGAAGAGTTTGAAGCTGCTGCCATGCTTGATTTCTGATAAGCTCATATTTATATATATTTTATATCAAATTCACTTGTCTTTTCTTAGTTAGTTCCTTATATTTTTGAGTTATTTACTTTATTTTTGTGTTTTGTAGGATTTGTCAAGCAAAGAAAAGAAAAATAACACAAGTGAAATTTTAAGTAACAAATTCGTCAAAACTGCCCGTGCAGGTCAGCTGACTTTGGAAGAAAGTTGCGGATAGCTCAGAATGAATTAGAGAATGAGCCTTATATGCTTGGAAAGCTACGGATGTCTATTTTCTGAAGAATTTCACGGATTGTTAATATCATTTTTTTAGAAGAAGTTATCACCGTTTTAACACTGAAAGGTTCCCAAGAGGCTGAGCAGTTTGTAACTGACAAGAAAGCATTGAAATCAATAAATCCAATAAATCTAGCAGCCAAAACTGATGCAATCAAGAACAAACCAGCTGACACCTATTCAAATATCAGAGGAAATGAAATTAAAGATGATGATTAAGAGGGAGTAATTGGCATAAAGGCTACCCAAGGAGTTACAATTGTTTTACATTTCCTTTCACTTATTGTCATCACTAAATGGCTATTAGTGGGTGAGTTAAGGAGAAGAAAATGATGCAGCAAGAATTGTTTTAAAAGTAGTGTTGGGGAAGGAAGGAAAGAGAAAGCCTTAGTTGAAAATTTTTGGTTCTATTTTCTCAAACTCATGTCTATTTTTTGTTTTAACTTAAGGATTGTGTAACTAAATTTTTAGTAGTTAGGGGTTGTTTGAAGCCCCGAATATGATTGCAAGTTTGTTATGACATTTCGTTTGAATTACTTATAATGGATGAAAATTGGTTCACTACTTGTCTCATTGATGAATTCTTTATGTGTTTTCTATGGATGCATACTTAGTAAGCATATCTAGGATTCTAATGCTATGAATATATGTGTGCCTGCCCTTGTTGAATGAGGACCTACATATGTTCTAGAGTAGTACTTGTTAATTGCGATTAACTTGTGAACCAATTTCTAGGATAAGTAAGACAACGTCAATACTTACGATACCTTGTGATGACTCAAACTCTTTTCGTTCTTAATGATTTCTACTTGTTAAATCTATGAACACTCCATTCTAGATTGCATGCTAGGGACTAAGTTAAGTTGAAAACGTCATTCTCTTAACATACTACATAAGAAAAAGTAATATGTTGAGTTCTAACATTGAGCCAACTTGAGCATCTTCATCCGGAAATAAAAGGAATTTGAATTAAACATAACATGTTTGTGTGATTATTTGGTGGTGGATAACAATTCCCCTAACTCGTTTTTCTTAATTTGTAAACTACTTAAAAATCTGTTTTTGTTCTCTTTATTTATTTATTTATTTTAAATAGCAAATCAACTCCAAAAATCCCAAAAATTTGTGTGAGTGTAGCTCTGTGTGTCTAGTATCTGCATATAAAATTTCGTAGACTTTAGATAAGTGTAAGTCAGTCTAATAATTATTTTTCGGTAGCTAGTCAGTAGGGACAACAACCCAGTTTTTGTGACATTTTAAGTAGTTAGATAAAACAATCTTCTGCCATTTTAAGTAGTTAGATAAAACAATCTTATGCGAGAAAGACCCTTATTTTCATATGCTACAATTGGCAAATCTTAGTGTTAGTAAGGAAAATCAATAGGATATTTGTGTGCTACTTTGTGGTGTGCTTTTAATCTTAACAATTTCTGCATCAAAGTCGTGGTGCACCTTCTCCTCTCTTCAGTGAACGAGACTCTCAACTAATAATAGGTTTTAGTCTTATATCGAGTACACACTGCGAGAGCAAAGGCCACCATATATATACTATACAATCTTAGCCAAATTCTGTAAGTATTCCCCTATTAAAATCCATATAGAATTCCAATTCATTCCAAATAGCAGTCCAGTTACAACATGGATTTACAAATCCATTCCCAACAAGACTTCCTACTTAATCTCTAATCCTACAACCAAGTTTACCGATTCATACTCATGCTCATATTCTAACAGAGTGAAGTTGCTGCCCATTGAATCAAGATATGCACTAAGAAATGGAAATCCGAGGCTTTAGCTGAAAACAAAGCGTTCAATCGAGCGTTAAATATTAGATAATTTTTCTTGAGCAATTATTTAGAGATGTTATTAATCCACGTGTTATAATGTAGATCGTTTTCAATCACATGGCACAACGGAAACTAAAAATAAAATAAAAAATACAGTAAAAAGGTCAATGAACTGTATATTCGTTGAGGTTAAAGTTTAGGCAATAGCTACCAGTCCAGTAGTCTACCGTACTCACAAACTGTATGGATGAGAAGATGGAAAATGGAGTGTACCTATGAAGTCGATGACAAGGGGGCCATTGCAACAACGACCGGGCGGGCAGTGGAAATAAGACTGCCGTGAGGCGGACCCGCCTGGCCGAAAACTGCAGAGAAGCCGCCGGTGTTGGAGTTTGAGTCGCCGAAGTTGAAAATAGCCGGAAACTTGCATGAAGTCGAGGCCAAAACCAATGATATCGGTGCCAAGCTCGACGTGAGCGACACCAAAGTGGTCACAACTAGTATTCTTGAGGAATGTGATTCCATAGGGAATGCATATACACACAGACCGAAGGAGAAAGCAGATGAAAAAAATGAATTTAAAGAATTTGGAGAGACATTAGGTCACCACTTGGTCCTTAATCCTAGCAAAAAATAAAGATTAAATTAACAAAAGATTCTGATGACATAAAGTATTTTATTTGAATTTTTGAAAAAAAGATAGCATCAGATCTAAATTCTAATGAGGTTGCTGCTGCTTTCTATGGCAAGCAAATTTCAATGGAGTTGGTGGGTCTGAGAGTGAACCATCTACAATCTGATCGAAGACTCTCTTGTTAGCTGCCTCAGTGAAATGCACACCATCCCAATTCACCCAAAGTGATGGGTCTTGGCATGCCTTTCCCACTAACACATCTTTTCCATGAACCCTAATCTTTCCTCCACATCCAATGTGCTTGTTGAAATTGTACTTCCCACCATGACCACAACATGCTCTTATCGGTTGCTCGAATCCTGCGACATTTTGTATTACATGTCAGCAAACCGTCGAAGAATACAAAACACGACATCATAAACTTGACAAAAGTGGTTTCAATCTAGGAAGGCTTACCATGCTTTTGTGGTTGGCTAATGAGGGAGTACTTGGCTGAATAAACATCAACATAAGTGATTGCAGCCAATGGTAGTTCTTTTCTTAACTGAACCACCGCTTGTTTCAATCCCCGGTTGAAAAACCGAGCAAGTTTATTGTAAGGCGTGACGCATCCGGCCTTGTCAAGCTGCGCGGCTGGGATTGGTAAGCGGTCCAATACGTAGGGAAGACAACCAATGGGACCTGTATTGTGTATCCAAAAGTATCTACCTCCTTGACTGTATACATTCTGCGTGAGTACACATAGAAAGCACATCACAACCAAATTAATGACTAATTAAATCCAAATTTAGGCACAGTTTGAATTGCTTATTACCTTAACAATGCTGCTAAACTGGTTTAGCACATCAGGAACATATGCCTTGACTTGGGTAGTGGACATGTTCAAGAACAAACCGGATGTTAAATCATTCTGGCCAATATCAAATGTGTATAAAGCACGAGAGAAATCTTCTGCTTTAGGCATTAGCTGTTCAAAAACTCCACCTGCATTGCAACTGATCTTCTGGATTAGCCTACATTGATACAAGTTTTCTCAACGAATAAACAGTGTAGATGTGCGTAAGGACACTGCTCGGTTTCCTTACGTGTAAATCATAGTTTGCCACATATGCTAAACGCACAAATGCAACCCGCTAAAATACAGAAAGAAAAGTATATGTGCACATGTCAAATTGTGACCTCGACTACGAGCGGTTTGGGATCTTGGTTGAAAATCGTAGAACTCATTGTACTGAACGTCCAGGGAGACGGGACTAAACCCGCTCTGGCGAATGGTTGTGTTCTGCGGCCTGATGGTTGAGCCCGCCGTGGCAAAGTTGGCTCCGTGAGTGAAGTTGCTTCCCACAGAATCAAGATATGCGCTAAGATACGGTAATTTGAGGCTGTTCGCTGCAAACAGAACATTCAATTAAAATATTATATTTTTATTATACAATTATATTCTACTTTAAATCGATGAATTTAAGCTTAACCACACAATATGATTAAAAACCACACAATATGATCAAAATTTTAATCAGATATCGAACTCAAAACAACTATAAACGTCAACGTCGTTCATGTGAGTCGACCAAGAACCGCTAAACTAGACCCGTAGTACTAATATTACAGATTCAGTCCAATTACTAATTGTCAGATAATCTGATTTGGTTAGATTCTTTTCCTGTATAAAACCATGTGATGTCATATAAGTTAAAACAGAGGCGGGTTGGCGTTTTTGGTAGCTTCCCACACTGACTCAATTATCTTATCCACATTTACACGTCACACTTTTTTTTTTCGGAAGGGTTAGGCAAAATTAGTTCTTCATTGACAATCTATGTCCGAAGCACCAATCTTCTCTTTCCTGAAAAAATTGAAGGTTGCACTAAGAACTTCCCGCACGTCAATATCAAAGAAGAATTGAATTGCAATTACAGAATTCTAATAATTCTGTTCGAACTTGAGACGTATTTCAACATTAAAAACGTAACATTAAAGTAAGAGCAACTTTTGATGCCTGAGTTGGGACATAATATTTTATTTCACTCTACAATCAACCTAAGCGTCGGTGGAATATTTCTATTCAAATGATCGACAAACAAGTACATGAAATGAATAATTGCACGACCAAAAAAAATAAATGAATAGTTAAATCGATCATCATGGTAAAAAAAAAGGAAGAGCATCGTCTTCGGATTCATTTTGTAGGAATTTTAGAAATTCATACATTATAATCATTTATCGTACATCATGATGTTAATTTTCGTCAGATATTATTTATATTTAATTTTAAATAAAAAAATCAAATAATTTCTAACTAAAGTGATCAAAATGTAACTCAAAACTTAGGAGGTCTAGGCGAGGCGAGCATCTAGACATGTTTAAGCGGGACGTTTTGGAACACTGCGGAAGAAGATGAAAAGTGTGGAAAAGTACCTATAAAGTCAATGACGAGACGGCCATCGCAGTAACGGCCGGCGGGGCTGTGGAAGTAGGACTCACCGTGGGGCGAACGCGCCTGGCCGAAGAGAGCAGACAAGCCGCCTGTGTCGGAGTTTGAGTCGCCGAAGTTGAATATGGCCGGAAATTTACATGGAGACGATGAGGCTGCCAAGCTCACTGATAGTAAAATTAACATAGCAGTCGCAACTAGTAGTTTTGAGAAATGAGATTCCATACCGTCTGAGGAAACAAAGAAGAAGAGAAAGAAAAGACAATCACTTATCTTGCTGAAATCGGCTTTTGGCTTTTGGAGCCGAATTTGTCGATTTGTATTTGTTTAGTTTCCCTACAACTCGCTTTTATCGGTCTTGACTGTAAGCGCCTGGCATTTTTCACGAGGGGTCTACTCGGATTTGAGATGATTTTAAAGACTTTAAAATCCTTAGTGCAGTGAATTAAAAGATTTTAGAATTCATTTAAATTTAGGTGTAGTCAATTAAAATTTTTTAGAATCCATTCAAATCTAGGTGTAATCAATTAAAATATTTTATAATTTATTCAAATCTTGGTGTAATCAATTATAAGATTTTAGAATCCATTTAAATCTAGGTGTAATCAATTAAAAGATTTTAGAATCCATTCAAATCTAGGTGTAGTCAATTAAAAGATTTTAAAGTATTTTAAAATCCATCCAAATCTAAGTGTATTAAAAAAAATTAAAATTTTGGAGGATTTCAATAAGTTGTGGATTCTATGGGATTTAAGAGTAAAAAGTATATATAGCCAAGAGTAAAAAGAAACCAACCTCATCCTCTAGGATTTCAAAACCTTCCACCACAATCCATCACAATCCATTCAAATTCTTTAAAATGCATATGAATTTTGTAGTAGTTTTTAATCTTCTTAAATCCTATCAAATCTATCACTTTTAAAATCCTTTAATATCTTAGAGGGTGTAGTCAAACTCAGATTTGAGAGGATTTTAAAAGATTTTAAAATCCTAATGTAGTCAATTAAAAGATTTTAAAGGGTTTTAGAATCCATTCAAATTTAGATGTAGTCAATTAAAATCATTTTAGAATCTATTCAAATCTAGGTGTAGTCAATTAAAAGATTTTAAAGGATTTTAAAATCCATCCAAATTTAAGTGTATTAAAAAAATTAAGATTTTAGAGGATTTCAATAAGTTATAGATTTTGTAGAATTTGAGAGCAAAAAATATATATAACCAAGACTACTACAACCCCCCCCCCCCAGTTTGACTACACCCTCCTAATAATTTGCTTTCAACTGTTGGCCCTTTTATGATTAAATAAATTAAATCCTAGCCAAATCGACATCCGGACTTCATGGGCCAATGGATAAGGCGCTGGTCTACGAAACCAGAGATTCTGGGTTCGATCCCCAGTGAAGTCGTCTTTTTTCTCTATTTTACAGTTCAATTTTTTTTGCTCTTCCCTCTTTCAGGTACCCAGATCTGTTCATGAAACACAAAAAACTATGCTCAACGTTAATTGAACGATATTTCTGGTTGATTTTTTACAGAGTTGATCATTAAAGGTGACCTTAAATTTCGATCAGAGTTCATTCTATAAAGTAAATCCTGAAAATGTGTCATCGCCATTGCTTCAAATTTGAATCACTAAATTTCCAGTTGATTAGAGATTCATTTTGTTTGTTTCTTTTTCGGTTGAGTATTCTTTGACGTGCCAAGATTACAAGACCGGAATTGCGCCATGACTCGAAGCAATGCTACAACCCCAACCGGGATACTTGAAGTAGAATCAAAACTGTGGAGTTTTGTGACATGCTTCGGTGATTGAAACCGGAGGATCAGAGAATGCGCCGTCCATAATGCGGGTGGCTAGCCACTCGTTCGCAGCATCAGAATAGTGCCCTCCATCCCAGTTAATGTGCTGAGAAGGATTGCTACAAGGACCTCCAACTTTAGTGCCATTAACAATAGCTTTCACCCCACAACGGACAGGGACATCACCGTAGCTTCCACAGCATTGAGCTAGAGGACTCGTAAAACCTGCGCATTCCACACAACGGAGACAAAAGGGTTTAGGGTTTTGGATACGCCGAAGAAATGAAGCACAGAGACACTAGCTAAATGCATGAAGAGGGAAAAGACTTACCATACTTCTCCGCTTCACTGATAAGTGTGTATTTTGCTGCATAGATATCGACGTAAGTAAGGACTGCTTCTGAAAGTTTGGCTCTTAGTTTAAGCACTCTCTCCTTGAGCTGCCTGTTAAATTCTTGACACACCTCATTGTACCGCTTCAAGCAACCGTTCTGATCCAGGTCGCCGGGTTCTGCCATCTTATATGCAAGAGTTGACGGCAAGCACCCGAGCGGACCTGTGTTGTGAATCCAAAAAACTCTTGCTCCTTGTTGGTAGAGTTGCTGCACATATTAAACAATCTGTTTATAGAGCCATCGGGATTTTAGGCATTTCATATGACAACTATGACGGAAAAAAATCTGGAGAGAAATTGTTTCTGACTTCGTGTTAATAAAGTTAACCCGACAATAGTGATTCATGAAATGAATAAGAGGAAGATCGAAACTGGTTACCTCGATTGTCAAGGCTAACTGCGCTGTTATGCTGGAGACGTTTTCCAGCAGCTGGTCTGCCGTCTTCCAGCTTAACCCGGCACTAAGATCGTTTTGTCCAATGTCTAAAGTGTACAAGGCCTTGGAGAAGTCCTCTGCTCTTGGGAGGCCGGCCTTGACGTATGACCTTTCATCTGAAAATCAATCCGTCATTCAGTGCAACAGCAGCATAATGAACAAATATTATTCAAGTAAAACGTCTTCAGCAAACATATATCCTTACCTCGAGGGAAAAGCTCATTTACACGTGCTTTGAACTGTGCAAATTGCGAAAGCTGTACGTTAAGAGAGATGGGGCTATATCCATCTCCAAACGTCCTGACATCTAGTGGCTGAATCGTAGATGCTCCAATCGCGAAATTCGCTCCAAAATGGAAGTTTGCTCCGATAGAATTCAGATAAGCACTTAAAAATGGAAACCCCAACTTTTGAGCTGCAAAAGAAAGGCAAATAAAAGTCTATAAGTAGCCTTAAATTTGAAGACAATGTAATGACAACAGATGATGCTCTAACCTATAAAATCGATGATGATACGCCCGTCTGAGAACCTGCCAGAAGGTTTACCAAAGAAGGTATAGCCATAGGGAGAAGGAAGCCGATAAAATGTCGCTGAGAAACTACCAGTGTCCGAATTTGAATCCCCAAAGTTATACATTGCCGGGAATTGACAAGCGCTGCACGATTTCTTCTGTGGTACAAGGCCGAAGGAAGTTGAAAGAGCAGCAACTAAAACAACTCCAACCGCCACTGCTTCCACACTCTTCTTCAGTCCCCATTTTCCTCTCCACCACCTGCCGATGGAAATAAACCTCGCACGGTCCATAAGAACTTCGTACTTTGTGAAATCGATAGAATAGCCTTACAGATTTGAAGGTCAACGGGCAGGCAAGTAGCATAATCTGGAAACATAATTTTATGAAATAAAAGATGAATTGTGATATCATCGCAAATATAATTGGATTTCATTTGTTAGGTGTCCACATCGGTTGTTTAAATTTATTCAAGAACAAAACAAGGTTGGATCCTTAATTTAAACACTCTCACCTCAATGATTAAGTACAATATTAAAGCCGTACCAAACTTATAGAACAAGTTATCCGCTTGAAGTTGAATCAGAACTGTGGAGGATTGCGACATGCTTCAGCGATTGAGGCTGGAGAGTTGGACAAAGAGCCGCCCATAGTTTGGTTGGCTATCAAGTCGTTTGCAGCATCGGAATAGTGCACCGCATCCCATCTCAACTTCAGTGCCGTTAACAAATCGCTTTCCTCCCACAATGGATATGGTAATCGCCATAGCTTCCACAACAATCGCATTCCTCCCACAGTAATCGCCATAGCTTCCACAACAATCGCATTCCTCCCACAATGGATATGGTAATCGCCGTGGGGACCTGTGTTGTGAATCCAAAGAACTCTTGCTCCTTGTTGGTAGAGTCGCTGCAAGACTACCAATATCACTATTTTGTTCAAGAGTGTAATCTCTTTAAGAACATTTACAAGTTCATGCGAAATAGCAACATTGTAGCTGTTTTCATGGTTAACAATTTTCTACTCAAAGAAATTACAGGTTCCGCCCGAAGCACTTGTCATTGATGAAATGAACGTAGCCATATCCGAGACCGTAAGACTTCAAGGCTTAACAAAGAATGTATTGCGGTAGGGAGAAGCAAGTTGAAAAAATGTAGCTGATAAATCATCCGTGGTGGAATTAGAATCGCCAAAGTTAAACCTTGCTGGGACTCGGCAACCATTACTTGACGTGTTTTGTGGACTTGGCAACCACTCCAACTGCCACTGCCTCCACTCTTCACTCCCCATGGCCCTCTCCACCACCTATTGGTACAACCTAACCTTGCACGGTCCATTTGAACCTCCTCCTACTGCTGTCTCTCACTCCCTTTTCATCAAACAAGGGAATAAACGGCCTCTTTGGAATTGCTTCTGAAACGGTTAAAAATGTTTTCAGACAATCAAAAGCGCTTCTAACACAGTAAATAAAAGTGTTTCAAAGTTACATAAGGATTTTGACATGATACCAAATAAAAGCACTTTTAGCAAAACCGCCAATGACACGGATCAGACTACGCCACATTGGTTTTTTGACAACGAATTAGACTACGCCACATTGGTTTTTTGAAATTATTTAAGCCTACCACAACTGATTCTTCTCCAACACAGCCGCAGGAGTTTCTTCTTATCAAATTTATGGAATCTCCATTGGACTTCAATGTCACTGAATGGAGAAGAACTTCCTTGAGACGCCATGGTGACAGTGTCCCAATGAACTGCCTTTTAGAAAAGTTTAAGCATAGGCTCCGGATACCGCTTCCACGGCATCGCTTGTATGGTCAACACAGAAAACTTGGCTTTAACTTTGACTTGTGAGCTAAAAGTACAAAACAAATTTAAACACAAACACTGAGAAACTTCAGATGGAATTTGGATCGAGGGTTTATCCCATAGGATTCAGAGTTAAGCATTCGCGCAACAAAAATTGAGAAAATTGAGTTCCGCAACGAGGCCATGCACAAAAGAACCAAAATATCTGTATAATTCCCAGACGATTGTCACAAAAATAGACTAGTGAGTCCCATGGTGTTCAGTAAAATTGGATCCTAAGAACAATACAGGCTCCTTCACATAAAAAAACAGACAACAAAGAAAACGGAAAACTGCAATTTTACATAGTTTCACGATGCAACAATAGATCGTCAACGCAAGAGTTTTCCCAGTGCCGGTAATCAATAATGCTTGCTCCATTTCCCAGAGCAAAATGAAGAAAACAAAAAGAGTGAGGCAAAATATTATTTGGTCCTGTTTGTCAGAAGCGCAATTCAACGAATCCATAGAAACGGCGCAGTTGTTCACCATCTTTCTCTTGACCTTGCCCTGCCAAATAAACAACCACCAAACGTCATATGCATTTTGAGGCATTCATAGACAAACATTTAGCTCTGAAAGTACATATTATGCTGACTACACAGGCGTAAATCGCCGAGAATGGATTGTTATTTTGAGATGTCCCAATTCTTTAATAATCAAATGGTCATTCTTTGAAAGTTTTTGATCCAATTTTAAACTTTTTCTTACAACTATTAATCAACTTTGTCCCAATGCATTCTTGAGAGTTCTGGGATCAGGCTACTAAATAGCATAATGAAAAAATTTATTTCCTAAGCATAACAGATCAAGTTACTTCTTAAACAGGTTAACATCCTCCATAAGACTGTAAACAGGAAAGCACAGAAGCACATTATTCTCACCTGCCCATGTCTCTGCTCCCCAGAAATCCTCCTCTTTCCCTGCCACCATGGAATGACCTTCTGTCATCAAAAGGCCTAGCCCACGGATCTCCTTTGCCTTGCAAGGGAGACCTATCTACGTATTCCACGCTTCTAGAATCTTCAAATGACCCGGAATAAGACGGCGTCCTCTCATGAAAGTTACCGGCCCTCCCGGTTGAAGACCCAGGCCTTCCTGCCCCAGACCCAGGCCTACCAGCCCCAGACCCTGGCCTATCGATGGCCTTCTGCCCAAAGCGAACTTTGTCATCAAATTCTCGTATCAATGCCTCCAATTCCCTTTCCTTCTGTAGTACTATATCACGTAGACTTGGCTGATCACCACCAGACTCTTGCACAGTTTCACTGTTCACTTTATCCGTAGATTCTTTCTCAAGTTCCTTGTTTAGATGATCTATTTCCTCCTTCAATCTCTTTTCCTCCTCTGTTTCAGGTCTGCAACAAAAGGCTTAAGAGGTCAATTCGACAGGACACCCACAGGTTACATATAACCACGACAAGAAAGTTGAAAATAAATAGTTTGCCTACTGATTACGAGGCAAACTACTTGAGTTTATTGGTAAGGTTTCATCTGCCTACTGCATTTTGCAATGCTAAATTACTGCCAAGTGGAAAAGGTAATCCAGTGAATAATATATTTGACCAATTAAAATGCAATTCTAATAATTTCCACGTAGGTGCAATCAGGTTTGAATATTTATAAAAGAAAACAAAATTAGTACCTTGTGATTAGATCAGACTCATTCAGCAAAGAAAAAGACACCAGGCTGTTTCAGCATAATATCCAGCAAAGAAAAAGACATGGCCTTGTGCAAGGTCTCTGACCGCCTAGTTGTATGCAATGAATATCTACTTCATCGGGGAGGGGAGGAAAAAAGTTTATGTAAACTCATTTCACCCCCACACCACAAACACACAATAAGACAAGAATGTGCCCAAGAGGAAGCACTAACCCAAATATAATCTACTTGTTTCAACCATACACTAGTCTACTCGTTTCTATAGACCCTTTTCAATTGAAACATAAACTCAATACACATAACCCAAAGGTGGCAAATGGCACTAACCCATCTAGCATCTTTGCATGCACTTGGTAGTTGTTGGGAATAATTCCAGCAGTATTCTCCCGATTATTAACTAGTAAGACAACTTATGGCAAGTAAGTAGGGACTAAGATGAAGAAATGAAGAAGCCATGCAAGTAACAAATGAAGTCGAGCAATAAAAAAAAAAGTTCGAAGCGCTACTTGAAGGAAATTCAAACAATAGCTTAACATGGCGAACATTCGAATTTTAATACAGGATCTCACAGGGGCAAGCTTAGAACAGTCCTCATGACAAATCATGACATAGCATTTTGTTTTTAGTGTTAGCAAAGCACTAATGACTTAAAAGGTTCCCCATTCCACTTGAAGAAAGTAGACAGATAAATTTCTCCTAAAACTATACATGACTAATATTCTAAGCATCAGCAACTGGGCAATTCTTAATAGCAAAAAAAAACAATCAACCAACCATTACCAATTCACCATACTTATTGAAACCATTACTTAGCTGAATGCACTACCTACAAATTTAACAAAATAGAAAGCAAAACCAACCTGTCAATACCCTGATGCTCCAGCTCGAGATCAATCTTCCGCCAATCCTTACCCCGCTCCTCCAGCAAAACCTCCCTTGGCTTGGCATCACCAAAGGGGTTTACTTTCGGCCGCGGCTTCACCACATTATCACTTGCATGCAGCCCGGGCCCTTCAGACCGGCTTGACTGAGCACTCGAAGGCCTGCTTGAGTGGGCACTCGTCGGCCTACTCGTCTTCTTGGCTTCAATTTCCGACTCCAGCTTCTTCCAATCCATCCCTTTCTCAGCCAAAATCTCCTCCCTAGGTCGAGCTGCTCCGAAGGGGTTCGGCTTATTGGTCTTCACAACCTGCGATGGCTCATTCACGCCGGACTCGACTTTCGGAGGATCCAAAACCAATTTGGGTCGCTCTCTCTCAACTCTGTCGACCTCGCGTCCGCCTCTCGCCCAGCGATCCGGTTCCGGACCCGAATGAAATTCAGACCCAAATGGGGATGACCTAGAAGGAGCAGGCTTCTTCCCAACAGCCCAGTTATCAACCTCGTCTGCCCTAGACCAAGCTGGGCCGCCCATACCACCACCAACACCACCACCACCCCCACCCCCAGCACCAACACTACCGAGCGAGCTATACCGGTTCTGCCTACCGGAATCTACAGAAGGAAGAGAATTTTTATTCATTGCCCAATTGTCAACCTCGTCCGCCCTTGACGGTTGATCTAAATCAGAAACCCTAGAAGGCGGGCCGCCCCTCCTGTCGTCGTCGAATCCACCGTAGGATCTTCTTCCACCACCACCCCACGACCCGTCCCCGCCCTCTCTGTCCCCGCCCCGACCCGGATTCGTACCAGAGCGACCGTAGGAGGGAAACCCGCCACCAAGGCGACCGTACTGCATTTCTTCGGCAGAGCGCTCCTTGGGGCCTGTAGGGAGGCGCATCATCTCGTCGGGAGTGAGGCCGACACGATTAGAGGCGGGGGTCGCGGAGGTGTTGTGGAATTCAGTGAGGCTCATCTTCTTCTTCTTGGTCTTGGCGCTGACGGCTTCCTTTAGGCTGGGGAAGCTCTGGGACTCAACCTTGGCGGCCGCCGCGAGCTCCTCAGCCTCTTCTCGCTCAGCCTCGGCGGCCCAGTTGCCGACAGTACCCCAGGGTTTGTCCATCTTCGACGGTTTGCGAGATCTGTGAACGCAGTTCGAAATGAAAGGGAGAAAAATGACCAGAAAAATTTGAAAAAAAAAATGGAACGAGGCGAAGGCGAAAATATAATAAAAAGTGGTTTTATTTAAAAAAAATTAATTAATTAATAAAAAGAAAAGAAACTAGAAAGTGAGATGCGAGCTGGGGCTCCGTTATTGTAGCCGGAGCTCCGAGGACATGCGAAGAAGAGGGAAGAGCAAGGAGAGTGGGCGCGTGAGCATTTGGGAAACGCAACTCACCAGCTAATATCAGCTACGTGGTGATTTCCTGAGGCGGTCTGATTGTGAAAGTGGGCCCGCGAGGTAGAACTGTGAACCGTTGATTTTGTGGGCCCCGAGTAAGTCGTGGGCCTCATGCAAGTTGGAGCGTTGGGGTGTTTGCGTGACTTGTTGGGTTTTGTGGAGTCACTGGAGTGTTTATGTCGACCACCTTGAGCATCCCGCTGATTTAACTTCTTGGTAGTTGACGGTTGTGATGCTCTTTGCACTGCACCTTTTTCTGAACAAAAAAAACCCATCTATTTTCAGAAATTCAATGAGAGTTTTTCTTTTTCTTTTTCTTTTTTTGTATTTTTTTTTCAAACGATAAATTTGTTAAATTAAATGGTAGATTTATGAGTCGATTATAGGTTTTGGGCAATTAGCCATGAGAAAGCAGATTGTATAGTATGTTTCCTAAGAATTTTTCAATGTACATGCAAAGAGAATAAATATTTTCTAGTATTTTTTAATTAAATAATGTTATTCACACCTATTTTTATATTTTTCACTCCTTTTAATTTTTAGGTAAATTACAAAAAATTACCTCAACTATAGGTCCAACGTCAATCTCATACCTCATATTTGAAAAATAACAATATCATACCTCATCTTACAAATTCGTGTCAATATCAAACATCTGTCAGTTTTTCTGTTAAATGCTAACGTGGCTTAAGATGGACTCCACTCCTTAGTCCAATTGGATTAGAAAATTAATAAATTAATAAATAATATTTTTATAAAATAAGTGGGACCCACCCCTACAAATTCATCTCCCTCACCAAATTTAAATCTGTAACCAAACACTCTCATAATCCCCCTCTTCTCCATCTCCAGACCAATTCAAACAAAAAAACCCCCCTAATTTCCCTGAAACCCTAACCCTACCTATTCCCGGATCTTCCCTTTCAGACCCATCGGCAGCTCTCTTCCTCCCCACCACCTCCACCGCCACCGCCATTACCTTCTTGAAATTCTTAGCCTCCTTCATTTTTGTCCCTATTCGTTTGCTTCTAAGAAGCCATGCGCCACACACTCCCTGCTTTCCTCCTCTTCACATACGCTTCCCTGTTCCTCATCGCCTTCTTCTCCCTCCATTTCTCCCGCACCACTAACTTAATCCACCATTTCCCCATCACCCTCGCCGACAACCGCCACCATTTCATCCTCGTAATCCGCGATTAGCCTCCTTCTACCCTTCACCGCACTCGCCACGACGTCTCCTCCCTCACGAACCTCCTTCACTGCCATATCCACCGTCTCCGTTCTCCTCCTCTCGTGGGAAGTACTACTCATTGTCTTTCTAGAGACTCCACTTCCATCCACCAAAGGCAACAACTATGTTTGTCTCTTCCAGAACAACTATACCTTTGATGCCAGGCTCTTCAAAACGTTGTCGTTTACGAACTGGACGACGCTGGCGTGCCCCATGCCTAACTGAGTGAAGCGTCTCCGCCCGTTTCACCAACCTATGTTGGCGAAGATGTAACATCTCATATCACTCAGGGGAGTAGATCTTGTAAGCCTTATATGTATATTCTCATCTCTACCTAGCACGAGACCTTTTAGGAGCTCACTGGCTTCGGGTTCTATGGGAACTCCGAAGTTAAGCGAGTAGCACGCGAGATCACTCCCATGATGGGTGACCCATTAGGAAGTTCTCGTGTGAGTTCCCAGAAACAAAACCTTGAGGGCGTGGTCGGGGCCCAAAGCGGACAATATCATGCTATGGTGGTGGAGCGGGCCCGGGATGTGGTGGACCCCGGGGCGGGACAATTTGGTATCAGAGCCTAACCCTGGCCATGGTGTGCCGATGAGGACGTCAGGCCCCTAAGGGGGGGTGGATTGTAACATCCCACATCACCCAGGGGAGTGAATCCTATAAGCCTTATATGTATATTCTCATCTCTACCTAGCATCCCACATCACCCAGGGGAGTGAATCCTATAAGCCTTATATGTATATTCTCATCTCTACCTAGCATCCCACATCACCCAGGGGAGTGAATCCTATAAGCCTTATATGTATATTCTCATCTCTACCTAGCATATGGCCTTTTGGGAGCTCACTGGCTTCGGGTTCCATGGGAACTCCGAAGTTAAACGAGTAGCGCGCGAGAGCACTCCCATAATAGGTGACCCACTGAGAAGTTCTCGTGTGAGTTCCCATAAACAAAACTGCGAGGGCGTGGTCGGGGGTCAAAACGGACAATATCGTGATATGGTGGTGGAGCTGGCCCGGGATGTGGTAGACACCGGGCCGGGATGTGACAGAAGAGCTTCGACAAAGACACGCTGGTGCAGGGTTTGAATTCACCAGAGCTGATGGTTCAGTGGAACTTCATGGTTTACGAGTCGTTCTTGACCAATTGCCAGTGGTCGCTCGACATTCTAGACGTCTAGGCGCCGATGGGTCCGAAGAGGAAGATGGACGAGGTAGGGTTAGGGTTTTGAGGGAATTAGGGGTTTTTTGTTTGAAATTGGTCTGGAGATGGAGAATAGGGGAGATTATGGGGGTGTTTGGTTACAGATTTAAATTTGGTGAAGTGATGAATTTGTAGGGGGTGTGTCCCACTTATTTTATAAAAATATTAAATAAAAATATTATTTAATTATTTAATATTTGATTAATTTTTTAATCTTGTTGGACTAAGGAGTAGAGCTCATCTTAAGCCACGTCAATATTTAACAGAAAAATTAACTGAAAATTTGACGGAGGTCTGACATTAAGACGAATTTGTAAGATGAGGTATGACATTGTTGTTTTTCAAACCTGACGTATGCGATTGTCGTTGAACCTATAGTTAAGGTAATTTTTTGTCAACGAATAAAATGAATTAAGAAAGTTTAACGACAAAAAAATTAACAAGAGTGTGGAAGGTAAGAAAGAGTGTTCTTTTTTTTTTTTGAAAATTTTTATTATTATTAAGGGGAAGGGGAGGGATTCGATAATATTACAATGATTTAGGAGATGAGGAGTTTCGAACCTAGAATGCACGGGCGAAATCCACTAAGATATTGGATCATATGCAAACAAAAAAACATAAAGAAAAAAAAATTAATATGCTTATTTTTTAGGGAAAATTTGAAATAGGTCCAATTTTATAAGTCACATTTTGAAATAAGTCCAATTTTTAGTGACTTTTGACTTTTGAAATATGTCCAATTTTTAGTTACTTTGGACCCATATCAAAAGACTTTTTTTTTTTATATTGGTGATACATCATTTAATTTGTAAATTTAGTGCACTGCAAGTTGGGCCCCACTGACCTTGTTTGTCTGCCAAAACGCACCACCCACTCGTGCGTTTGTGCATGCACCTAACATAAAAAAAAATTTAATAATGTGACTAACGTTATGCTAACCTGACACATGCGACATCAGATGGCACTCGGAGAAGTGGTCGGGTCAGATTGATTGATGGGTCTGTTGGCCCACTATTTGCCTGACTTTTTGGGTCACTATTTGCGTGACTTGCTCTAAATGCCACCGCATGTAAATAGATGAGTGTCTGTGTATTGCATGAAAAGGGCTATTTGTTTTGAAGTCTTTTGGGCCCTCCTTGCCGCCTTGCCGAACAAATTAAACGTCTGGAATCCATCACCATCGCAAAAAGGATGGAAGAAAAGAAAGGTTGAATAGAGTCCGATATAGTTTCAATGCTACGTAGATTTGACGGTATAAATATTTTAACCGTTAAATCTCATTTTCACAATTGCTTAAATTTTTTAAATATTTATTTTTTCAGATTACTTAATGTTACTTAATATTGAAGGAAAGTGGGATAAAATCATCCAATTTCAATGTATGTTTTCCATTATTGCTTAAATAATACATCTCATATACAAAAAATAGAAACACCTTTATTTCTGGGAACAACAATCATTATTCCTACTTTACTTATATTCCCCTAATTCTCAAAAAACCCTACTTCCCCACATCAACAACTCCACGTCTGTATTCTAATACGACACAATAAATTTGATTTAACGCAACATATTTCAGTAATACACAGAAGAGAATTCTTTAAATGATAATTTTATTCTTCTCAATGAGGCGTATTTATACAAGGTGTACAACCCTAACGTAATAGGAAGAAAACTAATTACACGAGATTATAGGAGATTACATAGAATTGATATCAATTAGGAATCCTACCTAAAATACAAAGCCAACACTCCCCCTCAAGTTGGTGCATATATGTTACTCATGCCCAACTTGTGTAAGAAACATGAAAACTTATGACTTGAAACAGCTTTCGTGAGGATATCTGCCAATTGATCATCTATTCTTATTGTCGGTAGTTTAATTATTTTTTCTTCTAATTTTTCTTTGATGAAGAACCAATCAACTTCAACGTGCTTTGTTCTATCATGTTGTACCGGATTATGTGCAATGTCATGGGCAGCTTTATTATCACAAAATAATTTCATGGGCTGATCATGTAGTATACCCAAATCGCGAAGCAGGAGCCTAAGCCACATAATTTCACAAATCGCTAAAGCCATACCTCTATATTCAGCTTCTGCACTAGAACGGGTAACCATATTCTGTTTCTTACTTCTCCATGTAACCAAGTTACCCCTAATGAATGTAAAATAACCTGATGTTGAGCGTCTATCGTCAATTGAACCCGCCCAAACTGCATTAGTGTAACCTTTAACTCTAAGATGATTATTCCTTTTAAACAAAATTCCTTTGCTGGGACTTCCTTTCAAATATCTCAAAATTCTCATCACTGCATTTATATGTTGTTCTCCGAGATCATGCATGTATTGACTTACTACACTTAAGGCATAAGCAAGGTCCGGTCTTGTGTGTGCCAAGTACATTAAACGGCCTACTAACCTTTGATATCTCCCTTTGTCAACTGGTACTTAATTAGGATTAACACTAAGCTTCAACCCTTCGTCTAATGGTGTAGCTACTGGTTGGCAAGCTGACATGTCGGTTTCGTGCAACAAATCAATAATATACTTCCTCTGTAATAAGAAAATTCTCAAACTGCTTCTCGATACCTCACCAAAAAATATTTCAAGGATCCAAGGTCATTCATCTCAAATTCTGTAGACAAATATCTTTGCAAGGCCGCACGTTCTTCCGGGTCATTACCTGTTACCACCATATCATCTACATACACAATAGGTGCAGTAAGTTTCCCATTTCGTCTTTTCAAGAACAAAGTATGATCGGAGTTACTTTGTTTGTAGCCAAATGCTCTCATAGATTTTGTGAATCTTCCAAACCATGCCCGAGGGGACTGCTTCAAACCATATAAGGATTTCTTCAACCTGCACACTTTTCTTTTATATTTATCTAGAGCATTACATCCCGGTGGAAGATCCATATAAATCTGTCAAGTCCCCATGCAAAAAGGCATTCTTCACATCGAACTGCTGTAATGGCCAATTAAGATTTGCAGCCAAGGACAACAAAACACAAACTGTATTGATCTTGGCTACATGGGCAAATGTATCTGTATAGTCAATTCCATATTTTTGAGTGTATCCTTTTGCTACTAGTCTTGCCTTGAAGCGATCCACTGTCCCATTAGCTTTGTACTTCACCGTATAGACCCATTTGCATCCCACAGGTTTCTTACCGACTGGCAAGTCTGTGATCTCCCAGGTAGCATTCTTCTTCAAAGACTTCAATTCTTCATTCATTGCTGATTGCCAACGTGGATTAGCTAAATCCTGATGCACACTGTTAGGAATAGATACAATAGATAATTGATGCACAAATGACTTATTTGATTCTGACAGGTGACTGGTAGACACATTACTTAACGGGTATAACACATTAGACTCAGGGTTGGGCTTACTCATCAGATACCTAGTTTTGCATTTAGGGTCGGCTTCATAAGTAAGTTGAGGAATACCTCGGCTGACGCGATCAGGGAGACGACGTGGTGGTAGTGCATCCAGGATCGAAGACAATTGATTATGGTTATTGGGACTCAAGATCGACTGTGAGATAGCTGGTGACATAGGACCGTCCGATGGTGAGGAAACTGGCAGTGAGCTATCAGGTCGTAAGTTATTTGGCGATGTCAACTCGTCTCTTTCAAGGTTTTCAACATTGTTTCCATGTGAATGATCACCATTTGTCTCCAAGACATCACCACTTAGTTCCAATCCATTCACATCATTGATCTCGTGTGAGCGATCACTACTTGTCTCTAAGACATCACCACTTAAATCCAAATCATTCACACTATCTATATTTGGAATAGGATAATCAAGAGTTTGAACTTCTGTCTGATTCTCCCCCTGAAGTGAAGACTCGAGATGGGCAAAGTACATATCATTGTCATGAAACGCAACATCCACAGTGACAAACAATTTTTTTGTCGGAGGTGATAACAACGATACCCCTTTTGATTTGAGGCATACCCCACAAACACACACCGTAAGGCCCGATGCTCAAGCTTACTTTTCTGTTGTTTATGAAGATGAACGAAGACCGCACAACCAAACACGTGAGGTGGAAGATTAGGAATTGTAGGAGCATCAACATATGAAGAAAGAGTCTGGAGCGGTGTCTGAAAGTCGACTAATCGGGATGGAACACGATTTATGAGATACGCAGTTGAGGTGAAAGCTTCTTCCCAAAAAGATAATGGGAGATGCGTCTCAATCAAAGAAGCACGAACAACTTCTAGAAGCTGACGATTCTTGCGTTCTGCAACACCATTTTGTTGTGGAGTATATGGACATGTAGTCTGATGAACAATACCATGATGATCAAGAAAGGCATAAAGATGAAGTTCATAGTTTATATATTCGACGTCATTGTCACTCATGAGAACCTGTATTTGTGACTTATATTGTACTTGTACCATTTTATAAAACACTGAAACAAAGAAGTAACTTCACTTTTGGACTTCATCAAACAAACCCAAGTCATACGTGTGCAGTCATCAATAAAAGTAACAAACCAATGAGCACCACCAAGTGTAGCAATTTTAGATGGTCCCCAAACATCAGAATGAATGATCATAAACAGGATTGAACTTTTATTCAAACTAGGCGGAAACGAAGTACGATGACTTTTAGCCATTTCACAAACACCACATTTAAAGTTAAAAATATCATGCTTACCAAACAGGCTAGGAAACAACTTCCGCAGATAGCCGAACGAAGCATTTCCAAGTCTACGATGCCACAACCAAATCTCCAAAGCTTTATTCCTATCCCCCAGATTTCCTTCCACTGCAAGAGCTTGAGTCAACATTCGGGAACTGTTTGATGTCAGCTCCAAGTAGTAGAGTTTCCCTTTCCTAATACCATAACCAATCGTCTTGCGAGTCCGAATGTCCTTAAAAACACAAAAGGAAGGCCAAAAAATCACAAGACAATGCAAAACGATAGTTATTTGAGCAACATATAATAAATTATAGTCAAGAAAAGGAACAACAAGTACGATATCAAGACTAAGGGTATTTGAAAGGGAGACGGTTCCTTCCCCGATAATAGGGGTAGAATTACCATTGGCAACACTGACGACAGTTTTGGTGGATGGTTTTAGGGTTTCTACTAGAATCACAAGTCATATGTTCAGTAGCACCAGAATTAATTATCCACATATTATTCATAATAGAGGCAGAAACCTTTAAAGCCTTACCATTGTTACCTGTATTAGTAGAGGCAGACACTTCCGCAACTATATTTTCAGAATCAACCTTCGTATCAGCAAACGAGGTACGCATGGTCGTATTCTCATGTCCAAGTTGGTCGGATCGATTTGGAGACGTACAAGTCCAGACTGCCATTCCCAAGCAACTTTAATCAATACGTCACTCGGTGATCGGTAAAACCCAGATTTTCAAGCAAACCAAGCCCAATAAGCTTCAATTTGCACGGGTCAACAAGGAGGATAGCCCAATAACAATTAAAAAAAATAATAATAAAAAAAAAACACAATTTTTTTCTTGGGCCTTAATCAAACAGCCAATTTTTTTTTCCTTTTTTTTTTTTTTTTTTTTTTCTAACACCACCAATTTTTCTCTCTTCCGTTGATTCCCCTTTTTCTTTTTTCCTTTCACCTTTTCCTGTTTTGTTTTCTTCTCACTTTGAAACAACAGCGGTGGTATGGTGGTTCAAGGCTCTAACAAGGATAATAGCAGCAAGGACATATTCCAGTTCAAAGTGCGAGATAGAGGTGTAGTAGTACTGAGGTGGATTGGTCAGATTAGCGGGTCGGATGGGAGCAAGTTCGTGGGTCGTCGAACCTCAAGTCGGGTATGGCGCAGCAACACAAGTCAGTTGGGTTGCAATCTATGCAATCCTTCACGGCTTCAAATCAAATCAGAAGCAAACAGGCTAGTTGGTCTGTCGTGTCACATAACAGAAAATGAAACGATTCGATGAATGCGGGTCAGCAACGACGGCGTCGCTCACTGTTCGTTTCGAATTCAGAGAGGGTAGCAACGACAACAGTCGCTCGCTCATCAAGGTCGACGCACCACACACGGCTGAGCCACAACAGTGCTATCGCAGCTATGGGTTTTTTTTTTTCTTCTTTCGACCTGGCTCTGATGCCAAGAAGAGAATGTTTGAATGATAATTTTATTCTTCTCAATGAGAGGTATTTATACAAGGTGTACAACCCTAATGTAATAGGAAGAAAACTAATTACACGAGATTACAGGAGATTACACGGAATTGATAGCAATTAGGAATCCTACCTAAAATACAAAGTCAACACACACAATAATGTGCTTCAATTTCTGCTAACTTGATTCACAAGTTAGCAAAAATATTGAAGGACTCGTATCACTTACCCAACATTTGAAGTCTCGTGTTCGATTATCGTTTTCACCTGTTTGATTTACCCTTAAACGCCACTATTGCTTGTATAAAAAAAAAAAATTATATATACATACATACATACATACATGCATACATACATACATACATGCATACATACATACATACATATACATACATACATATATATACATACATACATATATATACATACATACATATATACATACATATATATATATATATATATATATATATATATATATATATATATATATAGAGTAATGGCTTAACCGCTGACCTCATTACTCATTAGTCCCCCGTATCCCCTGCTTTCGCTCCGTCACCAAAGCCTGAGTCTTCCTCTGCATCGCCAGCAGCACGTTGTGCCACGTGTTCACTCTCGAATTCACCTTCCCGTACACCCCCACATTCACGTCCTCCAAATCCCGCGTCTCCACTGCCAAAACCTCACCCGCCTCCGCGCCGTCGAGCATGCAAATCAGGCACGAGCAGAACCCCTTCGAGATCTCCGAGTCGCTGTCCGCCCGGAACCTAATCCTCCCCGCCTCGTCCATCTCCGCCTCCACCCACACCTGCGTCGAGCACCCCTGGACTCGGCTCTCTGGCTCCCGCGCCGACACATTGTCCGGCGGGAGCCTCGCTGCGTAGTGTAGTAGCCGCTTCACGCGGTCGATTGGCTCCACCAGGGACTTGAATTCCAAAACGAGCCGTTTTATCTTGTCAGCCACCATCTCCGTGGCCTTCGACGGAGGCGCCTCCGCCGCCGTCAAGGCCAATGCGCTCGGGTTTCGAATTCCTCGAGTGGGGATGCATTTTATGGATAAGGGACATCTGTTGTTTTGTTTGTCGAGTTTCAACTTGGCCGGTATAAGGTTGTGGAATTGGCGGTTTGAGGATGATTCGGCGGCAGCGGAGCGGGAGGAGGAGAAATGAGGCAGTGTTGTTGTTGTAATTGCCGTGGAGTTCATGTTTGGATGCAGAGAAAGCGATGGAAGGTTAGATAGAGAGAGAGAGAGAGAGAGAGAGAGAGAGAGAGAGAGAGAGAGAGAGAAGTGAGGGAGTTGGTTAAACTGGAAGGTGGAGAGCAAGAAAATTGGAGATCCTTGAAGTGCGCACCGTCTTCCCTCGTTGTCTGCCGCGAAAGTTTCACTGAGGATAGAGGAGTGAGGAATTTACGATATTTATAAATGAGGGGTTGGTTCAATAGTTCGCCACGAGGGAGAGTCTATACGAGGCGCCAAACATTACAAAATTAATGTCGTAAGGTATCTTGCATGTGGTCCAAATATTCCTGTCGACAGGGTTTTGGATTGTCCCTATTGAAACTCATCATCTTTAAATTATTATAATCGTTTCGAATTTTTTTTATTTTCTAATAAGAAAAATGTTATTAGTATTCTAAAAATTTTATTTTACACTCTTCATAAGTGTATTTTTCTTTTTAAAATAGAAAGTTAGAAGTGTAGAACGAGAATTTTGGAGTGCCAATAACAATTCATTTTAATAATAGTAAATTTCTAAAAAGGATTATTTTTTTGGAATTAGATTGATTTTTTTAGTAGAGTTACAGTCTTAGTGGATTAAATAGTTAATTTTTAGTGATGTTGAGAATTATAAGAACGATTCTTCACATAGTGTATAGACATAATTAATTTTTACTACTACAGTAAAAC
The DNA here is from genome assembly GCF_963583255.1 of Pyrus communis. Taxonomy (NCBI): domain Eukaryota; kingdom Viridiplantae; phylum Streptophyta; class Magnoliopsida; order Rosales; family Rosaceae; genus Pyrus; species Pyrus communis. The sequence continues at coordinate 5,698,585 of NC_084806.1, read as the reverse complement.
GCCATTTCTGGAGATTAAATTGATTTTTTTTTTCCATTTTCTATGGGTAAATAGAAAACAATTATTAATACTAATTAAGTGATGCCTCCTTTCATCGTTGACGGATATGAACTCCACGGCAATTACAACAAAATAAAAATATTCATATTACAAATCAACTAAATAAAAATTTGACTATTGTCCAATTATCAAATATACGAATTCAATGTTTTTGGATTGAGTTAGAGATCGTTTGAAAGTGCTTAACTAACTGAAAATGATGTTAGAGAAAATATTTTTGAAACCAATTCTTAGTATAAATGCAAGTTAATCTTCAAAAAGCATCTGAAGTGCCTTCTGCAAGAAACACAAAACTTGTACTTCTTGAAAAATACACTTATGTGCTTTTAATGTTTTTGCAACAAAAATTATTTACTCTTAGGCTGGTTTGGTATTGCTGTGCTTTGAAAAAAAACTGCTTCTACTGTGTTGTGAGAATAAACTCATTTTTGCTACTTCATATTTTTAGCTTTTTTTCATCCAAAATTATGAAAATAAGTATTTTTAAGCGTTTACCAAACACCTTTTTGAACTCAACTTTTTTTATACCCACTTTTTATAAAAGCACCTAAGTACCAAATCAGTACTTAAAACACTTTCAATCATCAAAAAACACTTCTCAAATGCTCCCTTAATTTACTGCAAGAGATTAGACCAAGCAACCCAAAGAGGTAGGAAATGAATTAAGATATTACCGCCGCTAGTGACAGTAATAATTTTAATAAATATAATATTCCAAACTCAAAGTTGGGGCTGCCGCACGTGATGATATGATATGTATGTCTTAAGTGGAACTAAAATGTGACAGTTAATTAACTAATTAATTTTATAAAATTATCTTTACACAGTGTGACTTGTGTGCTTACGTAGCCGAATAGAATTAGATATTTTTCATCAGCCACCTCTGTTGCTTTAATTATTTCATGCTTCAAGCTTTGTTCATCCACTAATTATGTGCACGTATGAGAGATGATCGTGAGGTTATATTATTAAATGACACTTATTTTTAAATTGTACCGAGACTTTCTGAATTCAAATTTCATATCTTAAAAAATTTATTGGACTTTACTCATCAGTCATCATGCGACGGATATGAAATGCGAAAAAATTGGCGTTACGCTCTATTCTTGTTCAAATTATTTTCTTTTTATCATCGTTTCAGATTAGCGTCCAATGTACCGTAATTATTCATGTAGTTACCAAAAATATCCCAAAATGTACACGATGAAGTTATATGTAGTTGCTTGTTGGATATGTAACGTGCTTAGTGATGTAGCTTTTGGAGTACAATGTGTGTTTCTTTCCCTTAAATTTGTATCCATCAGTGGTGGTCTTGCAATATCATTGAATTATGTTCGACGACCAAAATTTAAAAATTTGGCATTTATACTAACAAGGAAGAGAGAAATTAAAGAAAATTTGGACGTAAACTGTAATTATGAACAAAGTTCATCACAAGTCTTTAATTGACAGTTTTGAACCACGATAATCAAATTGAAAGTGTGATGTCATCACAGGAACCATGAAAAAAGATAGCCTATTGTTATGTATTTATTTAAATTCGCTTGGCACTTTTGTATTTATATTTGTTTTCTTTGGAGTGGCAGGTATTTCAAATGAACTACGGAATCGCAATTCCATCCAAATTTGAGGGTGCAAAATATAATAAACGGAATTATCATTCTCACTGATTCTTAAAGATTAAATATTACAGCATATGCCACATCCCTTTCCCTCTTACTTGCTGAACAAGAAAGAACATGAAGAACAAGCAGCAAAACTACACCTAAAAAATGGTTTGGATTATCCTGCACCTAAATACAGTGCAGGACAATCAGTGCAGCCCCGTGCGGTACGACCGAAAAAGAAATTGCGTCGCCTATTACCCCTAAGTCTTGTCCGGTCCATACTTCCGATCCCGTGCAAGAACCTCTGGCCAAGTTTGTCATTGGAAGTTCTTTGACTATGTCTGCTCTTTGTGCAGTTATAGTAGCCCAATCACCGAACAAATTGAAAAACGCTATGTATATTTCTCCTGTAATTGCAGAAACGCAAACAGAATCAGAATTGACAATCGAGAAATATGCACCAGTTACGTTGAGAATTGAGAAATATGCTAAACCTTTTGTTCCAGTTGCAATCCACGAGCGAGCAACATCAGTGACGGCTTTAGCTGACCAGGTGATCAACTTGTAAGTTAAAACCATGATTAAACATAATTTCAAGACTCACTGACAGAATCAATGTACGAAAAGGCACTCGTGTTTTAATTTATTACCTTCAAATAAAGAATCAATTCTTGCACAGAGGCCAGAATAACTATTCACCAAGGTTCCGTTGGGGTTCAACTCCCACATCTGTTAAGTTCAAATACGTCATTTCAAAAAGTCACTCATTCACGATACAATTCATTCCGTACAACTTGTTCAGATTAGACACTCAATGGTGTATGCAAGATATCAATTCTGTATAGATTAAGTCTATGTATTGGGACTGAAGATACCTGGTTTGCATCCCATCTACAAGGTGAAAAGAAACCTCTCTTAACGTCCTTCGAAGTAAGCTTTTGTTTAGGAGAAGCATGCAAACAGCGATCCGTTCCATCATTGGCTAATAAATTGACCTTCCCCTGATATTGCTGTTTGTCCGTTATGTCTTCATCTCTATATCAGCATTGAAACCAGATTTATCAAATTCGTAACAGCGCAAGTAAACATAATAAAATTGAGAAAAACAGATCAGCGAAAGATAAAGAAATGTTACATTGCCAGGAGAGATTCTCTCTTGTTTAAGCAAAAAGCTGCCTGATGTTTGCCCCTTGAGTTTTCCGTCCAGCAGATGTGTTCAGGATCTTGGTCAAGAGCTTGAGAGGACCAACCAATTGCTTTTGCATCTGCACAGGTAGTGAGACCAAGAGCATGTGTATTTGCAGTTTTCGCATTTGTCAGATGTCTTCTTGATTGCCAGGTATGAACCTGATCATCATTCTCAACGGCCTTTGCACTGACATTACTGGTAACGTATGAAAACTGTAAATGCAAAAAAATAAGATTTTACATTGCAACCACGAACAATTTTTTTTCTTATGATTTTATGAATTGTGTATTCAACATACCTCCCTATTATTTGAGCTAAAAGAATTTATCTCCAGCACAGTAGGATTTGCAAGGAGTTCCATTGTGACATCATTAAGCTGTCTCATATCCCCTCCAAACATAAGAGGAGACCTGGCCATAGACCACAAAGTCATCTGTGAAAATAAATACACAAGGTCAAAAACATTGCTCAGCGAATAAAAAAGGACTTAAAAGACTCAATCGTCCTCATGTAAGTACCTGCGTTCTTTGCTCCATTAAACCGAGATTAGTCCATCTGTGTGGACCGTCATTTGAACCTAATATTTCAAAATATGAAACAGAAATTATGAGAACCACTCATCAAATATAAAACTCAAAGTGCATTTCAGATTTTCTAAATTTCGAGGAGATAAATAACCCTGCAATGCCTTATAATGATATTCTAGAACTATCTGGTTGAAGTTGCTCAGCCGAATTGACATGGATACAGTTGGTCCTAGATATTGAACTTGATCGTTTTCGCACTCAAATGCAGTGCGATGACAACCCATCAGTATGAAACCAAGCACATCAGGCAAGCGTCAATAGAGCTCAGTCATCTATCTTAGAATCTTGAAAGGAAATAAAAATGCTAAGTCCTCTGACCTGGATCACTAAGCCATCCCAATGGAAGCATATCTAAGTCCGGCCATGACTTCCCTAGCAAGCCCTTGGCTCCTATCATATCAGCAGCAGCAAAATCCCTGATACGGAATTTATTGTGTTAAGCACACACGAAAAACAAAAAATATGCGAAAGTCAATCTGAACGAAACCTTGTACTGAAAAACAAGTCAATCACCTGGTTACATCAAAATGGGCTAGAACATCTCCCCATGAATCCCAATCATCCCCAGTTATACGGTACATGTTGACCATTCCACTTATAGCCTTGGCCATATCAGGTGTTACTCTGGTTCCAGGAGATAGAGAATACAATATAGGGCGGTCAAGTTGCTTCAGAATCTGGAGACGTATGCATTATTTGTTAAGCACCCACTCTCCATCACAATATTGATGAAGATGCATGTTTTTGTGTGTGTGTGTGTGTGTGTATGTGAGAGAGAGAGAAGAGAGAGAGAGAATTACGTCTGAAATGTAGGTTATTTCTGGTACATCTAAGTCTTCACCAAACACACAGTCATTTTTCACTGCAAGGGGGTGGGTAAAAGAAGCAACCAATGACAGAGTTAGCAAGAGATAAAGCATGGACTTGGCTAATAATATCAGAGGAGTATCCTGATGATTTACGTCGTCATCCATAACTGACGCAATCTTAATATTGAACAAAATACGGGAACTTTTGTTAATTACCAAAATCAACACCCCATTCAGCATACTGTTTATAGAGTGACCTCAAGAAGGCCTTTCCAGCGCCCAACTCAGTATTCACACTCATGAAACCATTGTGCATCCATGCACAAGTCCTCTCCTTGATCCCTATATCTTTTGCAGTCCAATTTCTTCCAGCCTCTTTGTAAGCAGACCCCTGATAAAAGACGAGAATGAAAACTAAAGCACTGAGATCAAATGCCGATACCAAGACTTCAATTTCCCCCATTGCACCACTTATGTTTTCAAAGATAAAAATGAATTCCATATGTGTGTGCTTTCTGAATCTTTGTTAATGATAAACTAGTACATTAATTGATGCATCCTCCAAACTTACGTAAAATATAATCACTACAAAAATGAGAGGCTATGTACTTTTTCAGAATCTTTGTTGGTGTGATTAAGTAGTATTACCGTGTTGGTGTCCAAGATCAAGGTATTTGCATTTACTGCCTGTGTACTTATTCCTCTCATGACATGAATCCCGAATTTCAAACCAAGGCTATGTACTTTTGCTGCCACTTCAGCGAACCCTTTCCCACCTCTCGACGAAGGCCACCTATCTGGATCAGGTATCGGCCTCCCCCACTCATCGATCACATCAAACCCAAGAGAATCAACATAAGCACCTGGAACTTTTCTCCTATACCACAGGTAATCCACCACAGCATACTGCATTGAAGTGAAAATACAAAGATATATAAAAACACTCTCACACATACAAATGAATGCGAAAAAAGAAACAAAAAAACCAAATTCCGATCGTATTCCATCAAACACCTCATATCCATGAGGAAGGAGCTGCTTTGCCATAATTTCGGCATTTTGGGAGAACTCTTCCTCTGAAATAGTCCAGATAAACGAGTCATACGAGTTCCAACCTCTCGGCGGGGTGCTAGCGCGATCTTGTGATGACACCCTGAAATCAGCATACATTTGCAACCACCATTTGCATCACAAAACCAGAAACATTGAGATCATCGAATAAAACAAATTAGCAACAGAAAAAACCAAAGTAAAAAAAGGTAAAAACAAAATAATAGTGATAGCATTTAATCCAACACGCAACATTCCTCAGTTCCACACAAATCTTCAGATTAGTAAATTTGAGCTCAGAAACCCAGAAGAAGAATGCCACAAATGCAAATACTAATAAATGAGGGGGCAAGTTGCAATTAACAATTCTGAAATGGAATCTCACAGAAACACTGAAACAAATTCTGGGTTGTCGAGTAAATGATCATGCTTATCATCAACAGTAAACACAGAGCAAGTGAAGAACAGAAGATGATGAAATGGTAAATAGTAAAAGTGGGTTTTTACCTCTGGGTGAACAGACCGAGTAAGAAGCAGAGAAAGGTGAAGAGGAACAAGGAGACATTCATGGCTGAAGGCTGAAGCTTTGACTCAAGCACTGGGAATTCGATTCCGACCAGACCAGACCGGAATTCAGACGACGGAATCAAACAGCCGGCAATGGAGTTAGGTATGACACCGACATGTTACAGCCTTGATCCTTCTTGGGTTATAACCACTTTTTGGTCTCCATGAAGAAATGACGAAATGCTATATAAAAGAACAGAAATTTTTTGGCGTTGATATTCTACATGTCATAATACATGAATATATACGAAAAAAAAATATGTCAAAATTTTTATTTATATAATTATATATGAAGTACTGTTTGAATAGCTGATACTTACTATTACAAAAAAGAATTTTAACGAAAAGTTTTCAGTACTGTTCATGTTTAACGAAAAATTATATTTTTATACTAAAAAGTCAAATCTTGTAGTATTTACTTTACATTTTATTTTATCCTTATTGTTTAAATTCAAAATTTTCAAATCATTTTTCATTAGTTTTTCTTTACAAAAATTCATTTGGGAAGAAGAAGATTAAAATATTTTTTTCTTATGGAATTTTGTTTGTTGCGCCTCGCTTGGTGCTGACGTGGGAAACATGTCCTTTTACCGATATGAATGTTCGATTTATCTGTTAGTGTAGGTCAATGCCAAGTGCCAAATTCCAAATATTTTGACGGGGCTCTTTAGTTCCAAATTCTTATTGTTTACAAATTGAATGTTGGCCACTATTTTTGTCTTTAATCCTGCCTTTTTGAGATGGCTTAGAATCAATCATTCATTATCTAATGGATTTTTTTCGTTCTAATACTTCATCCGAGAGTTATCAGTATTTATCAAAGTTGTTCCTATCTACCGAAAATGACTTAAATTGATTCTTATCGTTCTACGGTTATAGATTCTCTAGTATTTTAGCATGATTATTACATACTTGTTTGAAAGTATTTTTAAAATAATTAATAATATTTTTGATGAAATTGATTTTGAGTTACAAAAGCACGCTTCTAGAAAAAAACATCAAATATGTGCTTCTTGCAGGAAACACTTAAAATGTCCAGAATCTATTTGGATTTTTACCAAAGATTGGTTTTCAAAAATATTTTCACAAAAAACATTTTTAATTATTTTAACGGCACTTCCTAAAGGGTTGTATATCTCAAGTTCAAACACTTCTCTCACTTTTAGTGCAAAATATCACTTTGATTTGAGAAAAAAAAAAATACAAAAATTCCTACTCATGCCCACCCAAAAATGAAATTGATTATTGAATGCTTTTTACTAATGTCACGATCACACTTATTCAGAGAAATAAGAGTGTTCAAAGACGAAACTTGAGTATACATAAATTCCCTCTTATTTAAAGCAAATATATGGTTATCTTATTTAAAACACATATATGGTTTTGATCGTATTAAATAAGTTTAGGTGATCTTATTTCTGATTTTATCACATTTCATATTACCACTATTTTCAAAATATTAGATTTGGATTTAAGCCGAAAAACAAAATATGGACCACTCTTAACAACCCCATCTGACTAGGCACGAACATCTCCTTGCATAAATACACATCTGCGTGGACCTTCATTTGATCCTAATTTTTGGGTAATTTATTTCTTTTTTACAATTTCGTGATAATTACAATTTGATAATGTTTGTATTTTTCTCGGTACAAAAAAGTACAGGGAATAGCAAGACTACTCCATCCGAGGACCAATGCATAACACAAGCCTCTTTGAAAACTTACAAAGGAGGTCTTAGCCCCTTTAGTGAAAGTTTCAAGTTCGATTTTTATAAATAAAGAGCAGGAAGATAAATTTTCGATTAACAAAGTATTAAAATAAACTAAACACCATGGACCAGGCTGCTAGGTGCTAAAATAATGGATCAAAAAAATCAGCATGGAATGATTCAAGCAGCGTTCATAACCCGAAAAACATCTTTCACATTTCTCTAATAATTTACACAGTTCTGATGATGATACAGGCAAAACTATTTGACATTCTTGACACAACCCCAAATGAGTTTGATTCATGCCCTGGTTTTCCCTCAATTTTCTTCATCACATAGTGCAACATTCTTTCAAACCTTCCGGGGAGAAGTTCGCGATTTCATTTCACAGGTATACATTCTCCGGGCTCTTGGAATGATCAAGTGTATTAAGTTTGCCAACCATATATTTTGTTCAAGCTTTACACATGCAAGGAGTTAGAGGGTTCTCCCACAAGTCATAGTTGGGGAAGGTCGCTTCTGGTAATCCAGTTCGTGTTTCGTGGGTGACTACTACATCGTCTGCAAAGGTTGCCCAGCCCATGTAAGGGTCCCCAAAAGATTTAGACATCAGCCCCTTGTCTGGTTTTATTGATTTTTGACGATGACCCATGTACCGGCGTGCCCCTATGATCAGCTTAGCAAAGTTGCCTCCATGGGTCATCACGAATACATCAGACTTCAAGCACACCAGGAAGTCAAGCGCTGCCAAGCTAGTCACATGCTTCCTGAATTTATCCAATTCCTGCTTAGCCGCCAACTCCTCTTTCGTTACCTTTTATGGATAGTGAAATGAGTGTATCAATCAAGAGGGAGAAAAGAAGGATTTCAAGTGAAGAAGTTTCCACATATCCCCTCAGTTTCCTGTTTTAGAAGATTATCTAGTTATCCGAAGTAATCCCAGCTAGAATTATTCGAAACCTCATTTTCTGAATTCAACTAGTCATCCAAGTGAGATATTCTTAATAACGGAAAGGGTATAATCTTTTAGATCTGATTTACTAACACTTAAAAACTAATGGGCTGTCTTCACCAGACAAGTTCAGTCAGTAGTGCTATGGTAGAATAAATAAGAAGTTCATACCAGATTTGGGAACATGTTCCTCAGCGGCGCCATCCTGTTGTGGCCACCATAAACTTGTCCTGAAGCAACATAAATTTGAGTTTCCTTAGGATAGCCCATTGCTCGAAGAATGACAGCCACTTCCCCAGGCTCAAGGGGGCATCGCCCTTCCTTTCGCTTCTGCAGGGCTAGTTGCCATAGATGGGTACCATTCTGCATACCAAAATCACCATCAAAAGAAAAAGAAACACAATAAGACTGATATTCTTTCAAAGTTCTGACTCCATAAAGTTGACCTAGGTATTCTATTTACCTTGTACCGTCTCGGCCATTCTTTATGTCTGTATTCTGCCATTAGAGCTTTCTCTTCCCTTGTGCCCACAAAATCACAGAAAGATAGGCCTACCATCCCTTTCTCAAACCTAAGATGAAGAGCCCTGCAGCAAGTGTAGAATTGTTAGTGAAGTTAAGGTACAATTGACAGAAATTTGAATGGATTTAAGCACAATGTTACATACATGTAAGGATTGGAATCTCCAGTGCGATTTCTCATCCTTGACGCCAATAAATCAGCCATCTCCTCTATCTCAGGAAGAAATTTAAGAGCATGATAATTCACCCTGCACCTTAGCCTGTTGATTTCTTGAGGGACATTGTCGTACCTGAAACCAGAGAGGTATGATATTATTAGCTTGTTATACATTGTTGATTTCTAACAGATATAAACACTTACATTTTTTAAAGACAAAAGAAACTTTCAGTCCTTTTCTTTCTACAAGAGTGTGACTTGTGAGCTTTGGACAGCACCTGTATAAGAATTCCCAACTTACCCGAGTCGATCGACAAAAGGTTTTAGGGCCATTATCTTCTTCTCCTTGATTCGCGGCAGAACATTGTCTATGTAAAATTGAGCAGGTGCATATTTTGGAATGTTCTTTACTGTTCGTCTAAAGAAAAAAAATTTACAAATCAGTGCGAGTTGCAGAGAAAAATCTATACAAATTTGGGGGGGGAGAGAGAGAGAGCTTAACCTTATACTTGTAAATAGCTCAGCTTTGTCAGTAAACCACTCAGGAATATCACGAACAATTCGTACATCATCCTTCAGGTAATCAATGAAATGGTCAACATCAAAGATATCTTCAAATTTCCTGCAGAAGTTGTAATACTCAAATCAAGAATTGCAAGCATAAGAGATCCCAAAACAAGATCTTATGAAGCAATTTCAAATAGGGATACTCTCAAAAGATCTTTAAAAGCATGAAAGCAAAAAGATTAGTTTTTCAAGATCTGTAACAGAGACCATTAACATCAAAATGGTATTTGCCTGTTATTTAATTGTGTATATAGTTATATACTGTTTTTATGACTTTACACTAATATGACAGTACGTATAAAAATAGAGGCAAAATCTCACGTTTGGTCTTTCCAAATCTGGTCCTGCTTCAGCACAGGCAAAATAAGGGTGGCATTCATTATTTTGGCTACAGCTACGGCATTGCATATCTGCATTGAAAACATACACTTGACAGTTCACATACAACGATAAGGCAGAATCATCCAGCTATAACTTTCCAAAGGAGTAATACAAATAAACTTACAGAACCATATCTCAAACTAATATGCAAATAAGCAATCAGACTAGCGCAACCATTATAATCCAATGGAAAATTGCTTTCTGTAAACCATAGAAAAGCAATGGAAAATACGGGGTTGAAAAAGTAGCTAAGTGAACAATTTTATATTTGAACAAAGAAATTCAGCCAAGCTACAATGTTGCATAAAAGATCAGTAAAGCTCTTATGACGAAAACAACAGCAGAGCAAATGTAACGAACTTAAAGCCATTGAAAGAGAGACAAACTAACAAACAAACAAATCAACCGCAGCGCCGCATCGGCAGACAAGCTATTGCCTTAGTCAGACAAGCATCCCCAGCTGGACACCAAGCACGAAAACATATTATGGTCGTTGTAACAGATTAACTGTTACAGCAAACTAATTGTTACTAATCTGTAACAGTCTCAGCCACCATTTAACATTGCAACCAATCTGTAGGAGCTCTTGAGAAAAGTCTCGGTGCAATGCCAATTCTAGAACTTTCTTGAAAAAGTGAAATCTTTGTCTTACATCTTCTCTAAATGACTCTTTCACATCATTCTTACAATGTGCACAAATTAGGGGAAATAAAGATTTCTTGAACAGATTAACAATAAGACCGAGTAGAACATACCGCAATTCTTTGCTGATTTAGGCCACCCTCAGCATGAATAAATATGTACCCAGTTGTTTCGTTTTCAGGTGGAAGATCTGCACAATGCCGGAAAGATTCTAAATTTAGAAAGGTAGAACTAGACATAGTAATAAAGAAGATCATAGATCTAGTGCAACACGTCAACAACAAAAACAAGAGCTCAGCTCACCTGAAATCCCACCAAGGCGGCGCTCGGCACAGGGCTTCCAAGACGTGGTTGCTGAATACGGATTCTCCCAAAGCGAAGGCGACTCCTTGACCTAGAAAAGTAAATTCACATTAAAAAATCTCACAATTACATCACCGAAATTCTAAAATTGACCAAGCAAACAGCTTTCCCCAACTTACAAGAGGACAGTGAAGAGTAATGCCATCTTTTTTACACAAGTAAGGAGTATTCTGCAACACAAAGCCAAACAAACCAATTGAAAAACATCGAATTGCACAGCTCTAAGCAAGACTGTCTTATCCCAATTGCCAAACACCAGAAATCCGAATAGAAAAAGCACCAAGAAGCCATACCACTCGTTTCACGATCGCCAGAATCGAGACCAGGCCGAAGACTGCGACGACGACGATGACGATGAAGAGTGAGATCCTGGAGCTGTTGGAGTCGTCGGCAATTGAGGGGCAGATGGATTGGAAATGGGAGAGAAAGGGACGGTCGCGATCTTTGTGGGGAGGGCGACCGCGGCCGTCGTCGTCGTCTTGGGGCTGAGTGTCGAAGATCAGAGGGGAGGAGTCCTCGTCGCGCTTCATTGGAGAAGAAGTGGCTCGAGCCCCCACCGCGATGGAGTGCCTGAGCTCCGCCATGGCACGCTTCGGACTGTAAGTCATGTTTCTGGCTCTTGGTTTGTTAAATGTGGAGAGTGGTGTAAAGCCGAAGCCGATTTAGTTTTTTATTATAATTTGCACGTTGTGTAATTTTATACAAATTTTTAAATTTTTTTTAGACAACAAATTTATAAAAAAAAAAAAAATAAATAAATTAATATTGAGCTCATTATTTATAAAATTTAAATTTAGTCATCTTGTTGAGACACTAAATAAAATCGCTTTGGTTTGATATTTGCCTCGCAACTACAGTTGCTCTTGCTCTTGAGTTTTTAAATTCTTACTTTTAAAGATTAAGGTAGCGTTTCAAATTAAAAATCGAATTGAACAAAATAATTGATTTGGTTCGATTTTGATTAAGTAGTTGTGCTCGAACCCGTTATCAATTGAAACTCAAGTCTAAAATCCAACTTTCGCCCATGAATTTTATCAACAAACTCAAATAAAATTACCCGTAAAATTAGAATAATATACATTTAATATAGTTAATTGGGTGAACTTAATTCAATGATGAGGTCAATAAAAGCAGTTTTTTTAATCAATGTATGAGTTTTTTTCTTTTTCAATCAAGATTTTGTAATTAAGTCTAAATCCAACAACAACAACAAAAAAAAAAATTAGATAGATCTAAAACAAATTAAAAAATGATTAAAAAACTAATATTTTGCGCGACGACGTCGTGCAGAAATGGGCATTTTCGTACATTTAAAACTATAGCCTTACACCGGTGACCAACCAAAGCCGCCACGCAGACACAGCACCGAGCAGCCCGGCGCTCTACTAGCACACCAGTGACCGCCACATGGCGGCCACTCGACCTCTTCCGCCATCCTTCCAAAACCCTAACTTTCCACCCGCGCCCAAATCTCCCGATCCCTCCTCGGCCGCTTTCCATATCAAAGCCTCCACCTTTAGGAAGAAGAAGCAGAACAGCAGCAACATCATCAGGTGCGAGATCAAGAGCTTCGGCCACAACCTGACCATCGAGCCGGACTCTCCGGTTCACGTCTTCCGCGACACTTCCGAACCCCAATTGTCAATGGCTTCCGATTCGGCGGTGAAGAAGGCGAAGAAGGTCTGCCTCTTCTACTGCGCCGAGACCAAAGCCCTCGCCGAGAATGTCGCCGCCCAGTCCGACTCCATCGAGCTCCGCAGCATTAATTGGAGGTGAGAGCTCCGACTGCAAGCGTGGCAATTGGGCATTTGCCTCGAAAATTTTAATTTTTAATTTGCGGAATTTGGCTCTGTTGTGCTTCAATTTTTGTAAATTTGGATTCTTTTAGGAAATTTGATGATGGGTTCCCCAACATTTTCATACCCAATGCTCATGGAATTCGAGGGCAACATGTGGCGTTTCTCGCCTCGTTTAGCTCCCCGTCGGTGATTTTTGAGCAGCTCTCTGTGATTTATGCATTGCCCAAGTTGTTCATCTCCTCATTCACTCTGGTGCTTCCATTTTTTCCGACGGGGACTTCGGAGCGTATGGAGGATGAGGGAGATGTCGCCACCGCTTTCACGCTTGCCAGGGCCTTGTCAAACATTCCCATTTCGATGGGAGGGCCTACTAGTTTAGTTATCTATGATATCCATGCCTTGCAGGTTTTTCTATACCACATTTAGTAAACAAATTTGCCTTCTCTTAGCTCTTAGTCCATTGATGAGCAATGTGCAACGATTACCTGACCTTGTTGTTTTGATTGTTTGTTGCGTGTTTAGGAGCGGTTTTACTTTGGTGATAATATCTTACCGTGCTTTGAGAGCGGGATCCCCTTGCTCAAAAATAGGCTCCAGCAGCTCCCTGATTCCGACAATGTAAACTGTTTTCTCCTCCCCTTTCTGTTGAGTCCTAGGAGTTTAGATGTTGATAAGGAGTAATTATTCATTAAAAAAATTATTTCTGACATTGTATACTGATTATCTTCACAATTTAGATATCCATTGCTTTTCCTGATGATGGTGCGTGGAAACGATTTCATAAGCAGCTACATCATTTCCCTACGGTATGATATGTTTTCCTTTCTCCCTAGTAACGAGGAGGATCAATTACCTGTGCATGTTTTTGTGTTTAATTCTAAGAGTCATCAAAATATCATCTAAGAGTCTTCATTAAAACAGCATAAATATGATAATTGTATTATTTTCGTCACGTTTGTTCTGATTGTTTTGACTTTAAGGATCTGACTATTCATGCCTGTGCAATACACCTCATAGATATCCATCTGAAAGCCTATAGTCTTGTGTAAAAGGCACAGCTAAGCAGTGTTTTTTTTTTTTCAACTAATGTTGTGCGATCTCCTTCACTGACACTTTCACGAGCCTTACGTTTACTGTATAACGGCTTGCTTTAACTATGTTTCTCACAGACTGCCTAACCTTTAAAGAGTTGAATGCAGATTGTCTGCGCTAAAGTTCGGGAAGGTGACCAACGAATTGTACGTATTAAGGAAGGAGACCCTAGAGGACGACATGTTGTGATTGTTGATGATTTGGTTCAGTCTGGTGGTACCTTGATCGAATGCCAGGTATCCAGGTCCTGAGCGAACTTCTTACTTGCTGCTAACTCTATAATATTGGCCATAACACAATGAACAATGTAATTCAGATAGAATACGGTTATTTGGCATGGGAAAGTATTAAACTTGTCCATAGGTTGGGACTTGAACTTAACTTCTTGGCCAGTAGATGGACATTTGACTTATGCTGCATTTCTTGCCACATAGATTCCTGCTTTAGGTTCATTTTCAGAGAGGAAAAAGAGTCCTTCCATTTGTTCACAAGTTAATCTGAAATGCCATATTACGTTCTCATCTTGTTTCAGAAAGTTTTAGCCGCCCATGGAGCGGCAAAAATCAGTGCTTATGTAACGCATGGGATCTTTCCTAATCGATCATGGGAACGCTTTCAAAGTGATTATGGAGGTATTACATCCTCTACTTACTACTATTTGGTGCTAACTTGTTTGAGACTTTCCAAGTACAGTTTCTAAATCCTGTGTGCATTCCTTCCTTCTTTTTGCAACCAGGGCACCCCGAGCACGGGCTGACCTACTTCTGGATTACGGACTCGTGTCCGGTGACAGTGAAAGATGTGAAGAACAATCCGCCATTTGAAGTTCTTAGCCTTGCTGGTTCCATAGCGACTACTCTTCAAATGTAAGAGTAACTTAGGAGCACTAGATAGAAAGTGTCCTCTTTGGTTTTTGTTATGTTTTTGCCCCACCCTTTCTTCCAATAATGGGGTTGAATGGACTATAGAGGAGTCATCAGGCATAGAGAAAGTTAAAGCACTTGAGAATGCGGATGCGGTGAAGAATTTTTCACTTTGTTTGGCAGATATGATGGCCAACTTGAGAACTTGGATAACAATAAAACCCCAAGTTCAGTCAGTCGGCCATAATGTAGCTCTAGGAATAGGGCAAGCGCGAATAACCGTTGATAATGTACAAAGTGGTTCTTGCATATACTTTCTTTAAGTTGTGGATTTTCGTAGTGTAATTCTACGATCCGAATCAGTTTTCTAACTTTTTCAAGGATTATTCATGCCAATTTGGCGAAGTCAATAATTTTTAGTCTTTCGATTTGATTGTCTACATTTCAGAATGAGGATGCTGGGATTATCTCTCAAATTCTGTCCGTACATCGTATAGCTAGAAATCATTTTAAATACTTTTATTTAAAATTAAACATGAACAGTATCAAACTGATCGTACGATCACGATTTGAACATCTCCAGGATTCTCACAATGAGGATCCAGAGAGGATCCTCATTCTACATTTCATTTAAGCTTTTATCTAGTGAATTGTGCCTTTTTTGTAGAACCGAATCCCCTCCGGATCCAAAGGAACTAAGCCCAATGATCAAATGATCTAGATCATTGAAATTTGATCCAACGGTTACAATTATTATAACTTTTAGAGGACCCCCTGTTTGTAGCCGTTGAATCAAATTTCAATAGCCCGAATCATTTGATAAGTAAGCTTAGTTTCTTTGGGTCCAGAGGGATCCGGTTCCCTTTTTGCACATTTCGAATGACACGTCAGTTTTGGATTTGAATGTGTTTTTGCAGGATGACCCGCGAATGAGGACGTTTGAATTGAGAAAAGCGTCATGGGATAGCTTAAGAAAGATATCTCTCGAGTTATGGACATCCTTATTAGTTACTATACAAGCCTCTTTGACCGAAAACAAAAAGCCTCTATGCATACAATATATATATAAATGCTGGTTCGTTCTGCGGTTACAAGTAAAAAGTAATTCGTTTTACTCAGATTCATCCCTCGCTTTACAAGTCGAATCAAACGAGAAAGATTTACATGGCACATGCGCACACAGAAAAATTTACAACTCAAATGACAAATCAAAATTTTGTAACAATTTATCCGCCACACATACATTTTGAAGTAGCCTTCCTTGGACCTACAAGATAACAACGACGTGTATCACAACTCACGTATAACATATAACATTCACATTAAAGTTTCAGGTGGATGCATGATAAGTTGATAACCTTGTGATGAAAGCGAAAAATGAGCACAATTACCTCTAGTTAGAGCAAAACGAAAACACATCCCTCCTCTTCTCCTCCTTCATCACAACATCTACCTATCTTCAATTCCGGGCCTATATCACACTTCGTTTGAAACTCTTATGTAATTCAAGACCTTTTTTAGAGCCTTTCCACTGTCAATAGCCTCTCTGGCTCTATCCAGGGCTGAGGTTATGTCTTCTGCACCATCACATCCAAGTAAGTGATCAGTCATTCCAGCATTCAACACTATTCGATCATAAGCTGGTCCCTTGTGACCACGAAGCGCTGTTAAGCCCAACTCTATATTCTTCACAACCTGAAGTTGCAGAAAATGCAACTATTCGTCACAAAATGCTGGCTTGTAAAAAAAAATGAGAGTGCAAAAACCTGTGTTTGTATGTGTGTGCATGTGTGTGGGTGCGCGCGCATGTGTGTGTGTGTGTGAGAGAGAGAGAGAGAGAGAGAGAGTGCATGACACAAGATGGGAGGAATTACCGATCTATCAGTTCTTGGAGTGTCGGTGGGTTCAAAACCATAGTCTACGGCATTAACCTCTAGACTGAAGCTCTGACGTGAAACACCTGCAAACCAAACTTTTGAGTCAGTTTCGATGGTAGGATACTTTATGCAAGAATCTCAACATTTGTGGCAGCTACATGCATAACGCAGAGCTTTAAAACTACTATTACAAGTGGATGAGAAAATGCAGAAAAGAACATAAGGACTTGATGAACAAACCATCAACTTCACAAGAGGATACAAGGCTTGTTGAACGAAACCCTGAACAGTAGTTTACAGGAAGTCCTTTTGATGAATTTACTGACCGCAATCTGGTTGTCATTGAGAGAGCTCCTTCCTCACCCTTCAGTAATAGTAAAGTTAGACGGTAGTAGTTTATTTGAATTACTCGGTTGATAAAAGAATAGTAAAGTTAGACTATAAATTCTTATATCTAAGATTTCAAAAAGATTGATTAAAAATATTAAACACTGTAGTATTTGAAGCACCATCCTCTTCAACTGCATAATCAGCAAAGTACCAACCTTCACCACCAAGCCAGCATTGACACCTCTTCTTTTCATAAGCATTAAGAGCGGCTCCTCAAAACCTTCATGATAAAACCCAGCAACAATTGCTTCCTTCCCCCGGGCCTGTTGAGAAAGCAATAGATTTTTCATATTTCGGTATGGTGCAGCCCAAATTTGTATAACGATGCTAGGGTACTTATCACTTCAATCAATAATTCGATTGGAGGTATTGCATGAGCAAATTATGTTATTTGTTGATGCCTACTAAATTTTCAGAATTTAAAGTAGATAAATCAATTGCATGGTAGGTAAAGAAGTATTCTACATGCATAATATTTTGTGTAGTTTCTAGATTTTACACAGATTTCTCAGCATCAAAATGCCAGTCGAGGTTTCCATAAGAATAGAAGGGATGAGCCTTACGAACAAGTTATTAAAAGATAACAGTGATGTGGCTTACCTTCACAAATTGCTGAACCTTTTCGGTTGTCGCCAGTGGGGGACGTTTCTTAATATGCTCTCTCAACTTAACTAATGAATATCTGCAGAATTCAAACAAATGTTATAATCAGTTTCATCCCGATTAGAATAAATACTAAGAAGAGCATGCCAAAATGTTGGCTAGAGATTCACACAGAGAAGGGCGGGCTTCACGTTGACTTATATAGGCAAAACCAATGTCTTCATCCTGAAATAACAAGATAAAGAATTTAACCGCAGCCCGAAAGACATAAAACCAAGGGGATGAGTAACCATAGCAAGAAATATATGGGAACCACATATACCTCAAGAAGTACTTTTGCTTGCAACGGGGTTAAGCTCGTATTTGCCCCCATAAACTTAAGCATCTGTTCTTCAGTAACTCCACCCTAAAAAACCAAAAACTTTATCAAACCGGCCGGGTCAATTGGTTGAGCAGAGCTGAAAGCTCACCTTAGGCGGCATCCAATCCAAGCCGTGAAGCAAGCAAGATTCGGAATAACAAGATCGAACCACAGCAACGAACAATGTGCTTCTAAAGAAACGCGTGTTACCATCGTAAGGTTCACCATAGTGAGTAAGTGATTTAACATCAGCAATTGGAGTATCACCTAATTAATCAATCATTAAGCAAACAATTCATCCTCTGAAAAAAAAAATTAAGAAAAACTAATTGGGATTAGACTAGAGCTTACCGAGTTCATCATCAAATGCAAGGCAGTAAGCTTTCAGCTCACGGACCGTTTCTCTGTTCATCCGCTGACCAATCAACAATGCCGAAAGCAACGCTTCACTCACACTATCGGACGACGTCGCATCATCCACTGATTTCAACGGAAGAATGTCTCGCAGCACGCCTTGGATTTCTTCGAATCCTAGGTGGCCGCCGGCGAGGACCTCCCGGAGGGCGCCGACCAATCTCATCTCGCTAGCGCCGTTCCCGACGAATTGGGGTCCGATTGAGCTTCCCGCGCCCATCAACGACCCCTCCGGATCGGCGATGAACACCACGTCCGCCGGAAGAGCCCGAACCAGAAGCGGCCAGAACTGGTTCATCGCCCGGATCTCGCCTTCGCTCCACTGCGTCGCCTCCGGAAAAGCGTTGGCGCGAATCGACATAGCCGCGAAAAACGCGCCGAGCTGCGACTTCGACACCGGCTCCTCATCCTTCAGCTCGCCCTTGACCGATCTGTAAATCGTGTCGAGCACCTTGAAGGCCTGATCCTCGCCGAGAGGCTTGGTCTGTGTGGGGCCCGTGCAAACCCTAGTCTGAGCGTCCAGCACCGTCTGATTCGGCTTCGGAATACCGGACCTCCGATACGAAGATGAAATCGTCGGGTTTCGGGTATCGTATTCCGGGATGTTTGAATTTTTTACGGTGACGGACTCCAACACGGATTTGGTGGTTAAGGTTAGTTTTCTTCCGGTAAGGCGGCCGTTATATGCGGGGAGGTTGAAGAGTGTTTGGGTGAGAGGGTGAGTGAGGCTGCGATGCTTGGCGGTGGTGGAAGTAGTGGAGATGGAGGTGAAAAGAAAAGGTTCTTGATTGAGAAGAGCTTTCATGGTTTGCTTTTCTCCGCTGCTGTGTTTTCTTCTTCCTCCTTCTAATGGTGCTGGTGCTGGTGCTGGTGCCGCTTCGGGAAGAACGCAAAACTGAGATAGTGCGGTTGGGTACTGATGTTTTCTATGCACGCCAAACCTTTTGTTTATCATTTATTATTTTAAAAATTCAACGTTCGGACGTGGTTTTTAGAAATGCAAGATAATTTTTTCGGACTTTTTTTTATAAATTCTCTAACACTTTAACATTTAATGTTAATTTTCGTGAGAATGGGTACTCGGTTAAACCACATAATAAGTAATTTAATTTGATATCGAATTCGTTATTCACGACATTTAAATTTAAGACTTCTCACTTCTAAGTAAAGATGAATATCATCAGATCATACCAAGTGACAACTGTTTTTCTCTTTTATTTTTATATTTTAACACTGGAATCAACAATAGTAATTTTGTTTGAATTTATTTTTTACGGTAAAAATATTACTAAACTATAGTATTAAGTGACAAAAAAATATCATGTTGAAGTTGTATATTTTTTGGAAAAGGATCCGGTAAGGATCTCGATCCGGTGATCTCACCTGTACAACATCGTACGATCAGATATCATTTCAAAATTTACAATTAAATATAAATACTGAAAAGCCACACCCTTGCCCTTCTGCATTTATTCCGTTTCGTTTCAATTCAGCTGCGTTGGGGCCAAAAGCATAAACCCAACAACCAACAGAGCCTCGAAACAAACAAACAAATGGCGGGCAGTGGCGGCACTGCTATTGCTTTGTTACTAAGGAAACGCAGAGGGAAGACCCGGGGAAAACGACTTCCGGCGCCGCCGTCAGAGAGCGGTGGGAGGTCCGTTTCTCCCGCTTCTTCCGCTACCATCCGGCCCGCTCCACGTGTCCTGATCTCATCCCTCTGTCCACCAGAATCAGAAATCGATCGACAGCTGGCAACTGGGTCTCCTCCTCCTCCTCCCTGGCTATGCTCCATCCACAGCTCGCTCACGATCACTCCTCCTCCTCCTCCTCCGACGTCCTCCTCACCGTCTGCTTCGCCGGCAAAGTTGTATTGTGAGCCCACGTTTTCTCTCAAGGACAATCGGGACTCAATAAATTTGCCCATTTTCCATACGTACACTACGCATTTTCACGGCGGCCAAACGACATTTAAGCTCAAACAGTCTGTGATATGATAAATAAAACGAGTTCAGCAAGTGCTAGATTGTTTATAGCTAGCTTCTGCCGGAGATTGCTACGAAGTCGTTCTTTGCTTCTTCCCAAAAGGAGTCTTGTAACCTTGCAGTCAAAGTATTCGATAGACGTCAACTGTTTAATATTAATTAATTAGCTGTTAAATCCCCATTATTTTCCTTAGCTCGTGTTTGGTTATTTCCTTTTCGATTCATAAAATGCTTGAGCATTCAATTTTTATGATTTTCCCCGCTTTATTGTTTCTGTGGCTTAATCAACAAGTAATGCAGTGAGGATTACTGGGTTTTTGGGTTGTTTTTCTAGCCTCCAGGCCAAACTTTCTTTGTTCCCAATTTGTTGGGTTTTTCGAAGATTCATAGATTTCATCTGGCAACTCTTTGAATGATTACGACTTAACATGTTGCAGGAGGAGCACTATGTTTCCAACCTGCAGTATGTTTGGCCTCACGTTTCATGCAACCCGCGACTTCCTTCCAAGGGTACCAGAGCCGTGCTTGTCAGCTATCGAGACTCTGTGGGCGAGGCAAGCTGCGCAATGCTTCTATTTTTTTTTTTGCTACAAGAACTCACAATGCCCTTGTGTTAACTAAGATCTTGTTTGTAGGTCGATGAGGCAGAGAGATTTATGATCTCTTTGAAGAAGAAATCATACTGCAAACAAAAGCCAGTGTGTTAGTAGATGAAATATCTTTTCCTCTGTATTGCAATGGAAATAGAGTTACGATTGGTTTTGTTTTTCAGGGGATCTTCGACATTGAACCTCTTAATTACTGACATGGAATCTGAAGTTTCTTCACAGTGTGAGTTCATTTATTCGGCTAGGCCACCCCTCGACCAGTAAATACAAAACCTGCAATCTCCTAAATTCTTCATTTCCCCTTGAGCTGCGACGGTGTTTTTCTGTGTTTCCAGGGTTTGTACACACTTTGTCATGACTCCGGTTCAGACTTATACCACTCAAATACTGCCAAGCTTCGGTAATGCAGCTGAGCACTACTCATATGCTCCTCCGATGATGCATATTCATAACTTTCAACAAAACTTTCCAGCCATTCGTCCAGGTTTCACTGCATTGCTGAATGACTATCGCGGCACCATTGAACAAGGTAAATTATATTTATTTTTAGACAATTAAACAAGGTAGAATGTACGCCTTTGCAGATAACCGGAAATTTTGCTACCATTAATCATGATTAAATGTGCGCGCAGCTCAATCAACTGTATCAGAGTCTGTCAATCTCAACTCCCATATCATGCCTCCAAATTTCACCTCATGACTTGGGAACTCCAACCTGTTTTTGAACAAGGTACATTCGCGACCTTAGCAGTAAACGGAAATTTTATTCAACGGAAAATTTGTCCTTGATCGAATGATTCAATGGCAGCACAATCATTTGTATCACAAGAAGTCATTTCACCGGAAGCCATTCTCATATCCCAACTCGCGGTAACTATTTCTAACACCTCAAAGTTTCTCGTCATAGACAATGTTCTTCGTCAGTAGAACAATGTGATTCCATGTGATGAAGTATTAACACAAATGTTTGTTATGTATCAGAGTTACAGGGGAGATGCTTCCTTCCAAGGTAGCTTCACTTTTACGTACCCTTTCATCTTCTTTTTTCCTTCTCTGAGAATTATTTTAAGGTAAGTCATGATCTGCAACGCATGAAATGCTAATTTGTTTCTAATTATTTATTTCTTCCCTGTTATTTTCCAGATATGTTGAGTAACGTGGAGAGTCATCAGTGAAATGGGGGTTGATATGACTCTCTAGTTTATTTCAAATTTTTTGTATATAAAACTTTAACCATTTCATTTTATTTTATCTGTTTTTTCTTCTCTTTTAATCATATGGTTTAGGTTGAAAGTTGATATTCAAGGTATTTTTAAAAAAAATTCCGGAAGTTTGTTATTAGTTATACAATCTAATGATATATCAGTCGTTTGTGAGTAAAAAATTTTATATTTGACTTCCGTATGTGGTAAGTGTTGGAGTGAGTTGACTTTTGTGTAATTAAGGGTATTTTATTCCCCGTTTATATAATTAGAGTAAATATTATTGCACATTCTTACCTTGTAAATCAAGTCAGTAATATATATTTGCCTCCTTAAGAAGAATTATATCAAGAATTGGAACCCTAAAATAAGCCTAAATTAACATGGTATCAGAGGCATGGAGCATGCATGTACTGACACATGATGGGTGGGTCCCATTGGCCCAATGCGATGATGGTGGGTCCCTTGGCCTCGCTTGTAGGGTGAATCTCCTAAGTTGGGGACAATATCGCGGTGTTTTGGAAGTGGGTCTTTGGCCCGTCTCTTTGATAATTCGACAAGATACAAGTGTTGTAACATGAATGAATTGGTAATCCCGTGATTAGCCATGTTGTAATTATTAAGCTAGGGATAACATCGGTGTTGTTGGAAGTGGGCATTTAGCTCTCTCACTGATAATTCGACAAGATACACATGTTATAACATGAATGAATTGGTAACCTCACGATTGGCTTCGCGAAGGTTACACGGAAAAATCAATCAGCAAATAAGTCAGTTAACAAGAACAGTAATTGTTACAAAAATAGAACAAGGTTCTTCGCGAAGGTTACACGGAAAATCAATCAGCGAACATGTGCTCTTAGTCATTTAGATAAATTTCCGACAATTTTTCCGTATCTCTCCTTGATCTTCAGTGAGAACATTGATTCTCCCCATCTTAATCATGGCGTTTGCAAATGCCCGAGCAAAAGAATCAGACCTAGCCAGTTTCGCCACCTCCCCTCTGGTGCGAGGATCGATCGCCAGAACCTGATCCGACTCCATCAATCCTCTCCCCTGCATCAGGCTCGAATAGTAGTGATTGTCCAGGACGAGCGGTGTCGTGGGGTCTGAGTCAACAACCCTCTTTTTAGCCTCCTCCGCGGGCAATGTGTTGGGTGCAGGGCACTGTTGAGCAAGCTGAGCCGCAAACACTTCGTTTAGTGAAGGGTCTTTCGGCTTGCCTGGTGCGAAATTGTACATCCTGTAATCGAAGAAGCTGCAGTGGACGGTGCCGATGGAGTGTGCGCCAGACAAGGCGACCATTTCCTCAAGGCTCAAGCCTCTTCTGGAGAAGAAGTCTATGAGCTCGTCCAGAGGTGTTGTGGGAGAAGGAAGTATGACATCGGAGGCACGGGAAGTGCGGCTGTCGCGGCGTCCAGCAGGGACTTCGTAACGAGGCAAACCGGACAGAGCCACAGCTTCCCGTGAGGCAAAAGCTAAAATGTCGGCACAGGAAACGGTTCCCGGGCACTCCTGTTCTACCCTAGCCTTGATCTGATCAATGACTTCTAAACCTCGGACCCCGAAGCTGGCCGGTGATAGCATCTCTACGGGCTCGCCAGAGGGTGTGACATCCAACAGAAGTGACGCATCGCAGCCCTGTACGTACATTCACGAATATATTTTAAGTAATAATCACAATTTGACATGCATGACCCTAAACGACATTGCCACAAATGATATATTACATGTAAGGAATCAAGGCGTTATCCCAATAGGCACAGTAAACCGTATTTACCTTGACAAAGCAATCGTGGAAGAAGAGGCGAATGAGAGCAGCAGGAAGCTTTCGGTCCTTCTCTACCGCCTTGGCCACAACGTCAATCACGATTTTCTCCAAATTGGGACATTTCCGATTGTAAAATCCAACGTGCAACCCGTTCCCCGGGTTGTTCACATCTGCCGAATAACCAACGACGATCATGGAACACAAGGTGACAGCAAAAACCGCCGCGGTAATTAAACGACGACCCATCTCCCCGGTAGAAGATCGGTGACTGTTTGTGACTTGAAGTGGCACAACCTCTGCGAGAATTGTTTGGTTTCTTTCTCTTTTTGTGCCACAGTCACGACGGAGACATGGTGCGGAGCTGTGTTTATATACAAGTGAGTGACTTAGGTTTGCCACTGTTTTGCCTCGTTATTCGTGGTTAAAATTGCAATACTATAGAAAGATGGTTTTTTTTTTTTCACCATTTGTTCGGCTCTTTTTGGTCAATGGATGGTATATCGTTTATAGCCAAAATTTAACTCCTAAATTTAAAAGTGTTGCCATTTATAGTCAAAACCTCATATCAATTAAACGAAGTATCCTTAAATTGAAAATCAAACGCCACAGAGATAGGCTCTTTCTGTCCGTTCCTTTTTGTTCTTTTTTTTTTTCTTATTTGCGGTTTGATTATTTTCATATCCCAATCCGAGAGCATAAGAAAATATTAAGAGGTATTCATTCTGATGGAATTTAAGTCGATCAAATTGTCAAATTAATTTCTTAATTGAGAGACCTACAAGGCTACAATCAAGAAGACCATGATGAAAATATCACATAACTACACCTTCTGAATAGTTTTCTATAATAGTTAATTGGTATGTTTCAGAAAATTTCATATAACTATAACTGATGCATTTTTATTTAGAAAATGATATTATAATATTTTGCAAGTTTTTATTTTGATGGAAACTGACATTACGTGTTCTCATGCATTCTTCCGCATATGAGTCCTTAAACTTAAGGGTTACCCTAATTAGTTATTTAATTAAGTGGTAGAATTTGAACATAATATTTATAACTAGTGAAGCAATTTTAACACCATGGATCTGAAAAGGAAGAAAAGAAAAATGAAAAACAAAGGAGACAGAGGAAGTTCTTTGCGGCAAATCGGCGTTCTCCCCAGAAAAAGGGCGTTGGAAGAGGACCATATATGTTTTTTGCCCCTTTATAAATTTGTGTGCTTTTTTTTTAATTTCCTCTAAAGGATGGGATTATAGTGGTTCACCGATCATTCTCATAATCTTATTAAAATAAAAAGAGAAATACAAACAAGGAGAACATAAAGCCAAACCTCATTAGGGAAAAAATATAGCAAGTAATTAATACGGCCAGGAAATCAAAAATCAACCCCACGTACAAATAAAACATATAATAAAAATTATCTGAAATGATATTTGGTAAAAGCAGAAAGATCATGAAAGCAGAAGCTGCACATGAAGGAACATTTGACGACCAGCAATATGTAGCATGATTTGCACCAAAGTTAGCTAAGGCCTAAGCCACACAATTGTCATTGTGAAACATATGTGAAACAAAAACACGCATATGCCTAACACACCATAGGCAATTGTTCCAATCAACACGCATATAGCCTACACAAACTATAGACTTGAATGACCCATCAGTATTTATCTTGATCCACCCTACCATAGGAGGTTTCCATACAACAGGGATGAAACTCTAGTCAGTTAGTGTTTTTGCATGCCTACAATAATGAGTAATGTTTCACTTATCATTTATTTGTATCATCTCTCTAATGGAGATGGAGCCCGTTACTACTACATATGGGTCACACTCTATTAAAGAAATGATAAAAATGATAGTAAAACCAGATGATAAGAATAACGTCTTTATTAAGAAGAACTTCAAAGTTTCTTTTTCTGGTCAATTGAGTCCTTCTAAATTACATTCTTGATCAATTCCTGTTTCATGTATTAAAAATAAAATCTTTGGTCGTGACATGCACGACGTCGTAGTGCATGACTAAACTTGCAGGGAAAGTGCTCGAGTGGATTCGATGCACTCCATGGATAATATATACATAATTACTATTTACACTATATGGATATACACAATTGGTCATAATGTTAGTTAAAGGTTCTACAATTTTTCCTTATCTCTCCCTCATCTCGAGTGAGGACGTTTGTTCGCCCCATCTTGATCATGGCCTTGGCAAACCTTCGACTCCAAGCTTCAGAATCCGAGGCCAATGTCTTTACCAACGCGCTGGTGCGAGGATCGGAAACCATTATCTGATCCGACTGGAGCAAGGTTTTCCCTTGCAACAGGTTCACGTAGAAATTGTTGTCCAGAACAAGTGGTGTTGTTGGATCGAAGTCCACGGCCCTCTTTTTCGCTTCGTCTGCAGGCAATGTATTTTGTTTCGGGCACTTTGTGGAGAGATCAGAAGCGTAGGTTGAGTTGAGGGCAGGGTCTTGGGGCTGAGATGTGTTGAAATTGTAGAGTCTGTAATCAAAGAAGCTACAATGGGCCACCCCAATGGAGTGTGCACCACTCAACACAACCAGTTCGTCGAGGGTGATGCCTTTTCTGGTGAAGAAATCTATGATATCGTTGAAAGGTGTTGTAGGAGCAGGGAGGCCAACATCGGAAGCACGGGAAGTACGGCTGTCGCGGCGTCCAGCGGGGACTTTGTGGCGGGGTAGACCGGCCAGAAAAACAGCTTCCCGAGCAGCAAAGGCTAGTATGTCGGCGCAAGAGACGGTTTGCGGGCACTCTTGTTCTAGCCTGGCCTTGATCTCATCAATGAGTTCAAAACCTCTAATGAAGTCATTTCCTTGTGCTTTTTTCTCTACAGGCTCCTTTGAGCGAGTGGCCTCCAACAGAATTGAGGCATCGCAGCCCTGTAAATTGTAATTGTTAAAAGCCTTAAGGGGGTGGACTCAACTAATCTAGACAATAAATACTACGCGATATTTGTACCATCTTAACTGACTGACTACGTTTTGTACGAGAATCGAACATGTAGGTCTCGATGTAGGTGGATCTCGCCCTTATTAGCGAGATGTCTGGCATGTCAGTTGAGATGATATAAATAGTACAATGCTGTGCGTACCTTGACAAAGCAATCATGGGAAAAGAGGCGAATGAGGGCACCGGGGAGCTTTGGATCTTGCCGGTTAGCCTCGGACACGATGTCAGCCACAATTTTCTCCACATTCGGGCAACTGCGACTGTAGAAACCTACATTTAAGCCGTTCCCAAGGCCTTTTCCAGCTGCCTCTGTACAAGGAGCGATGACGATGCATAAGGTGAAGATGATTGTCTCGTTGATCATTAGACGACGCATAATGTCTATGTGTGTGTTAATTAATTAATGCGATTGATGGCGATTAGTGACTAATGCTTTTCTTAATTGCAAATGTCACAACCAAACTACGTACCGGTGAATCATGGATGGTTGCCTGCCGTCCTTGGCGAGAGGGTGGTAGAGTGACAAGTAGGAATTTTGTCCACCGCTGCTTCTTCTGTTGCCCCCTCGCCGGTCACAAGATGAGAGCAAAGTCCAAAAGTAGCAGAGGTTTTCTTACCTAGGCGGGAAAATAGCAAATGTTTAGGGCTCAAATATTTTCCTGTAATTAGTTAACAAACGTTCACAAGTTGATTTTCTTTCTATTTTCTTGTTGTATACTTGTTTCACAAGTTTCCTTATTTAAGGCTTTTTAGTTAAAATGATATCTGAAATAGTCACTAACTCCTCACTTTGGTCTCTAATATTTAAAATCAATATATGATCTTTGAGATTGCCCACCGTCAATTATTTTGGTCTTTATGTGAAAAATCTCCGTTAAATTGAAAAAACCACTAGTTCAAGGAGAGGGGTTAATTTGACAAAAATACTCTCAAATTAACGAAGATTTCTCATATAATGACCAAAATGATTGACGGTTGACAATCTCAAAGATCACTTCTATCGATTTTAAATTTCAGGAACCAAAATGAGAAGTTATGCCATATTCTAATATCTAAACTATGAGAATGAAGATTTGAACATAAGTACATTGTTCTAACCAACTTACTTACATCGCCTACAATTCATGCTTTTATTATTGTACCATGACTGTGACTGAGGTAAACGCATGCCCCAATGAAATGGATTATAGATTTTTAAACAAATTATAATTGACAAACTTGACAGTAACTTGGCTAATTAAAATTGCCAACCTGCTTCCTCCCTCCCAAAGACGCATTGACTTCTTTCGTCAAAGTCTCTAAATATGTTTTTTCTTAGCCGGCACATAACTCCGAAGAACTAATCCCTAACTCCATGATTACCTACCCTAACCATCCACAATTAAACGTTAATTAGCTCTTCGTATCGCTAGCTAATTTCCAGTCGAACGACACCAGATAAAGGTAGAAGTAG
This sequence comes from Pyrus communis, assembly GCF_963583255.1. Taxonomy (NCBI): domain Eukaryota; kingdom Viridiplantae; phylum Streptophyta; class Magnoliopsida; order Rosales; family Rosaceae; genus Pyrus; species Pyrus communis. The sequence continues at coordinate 5,670,027 of NC_084806.1, read as the reverse complement.
ATACGAAAAGGACACACCAGTGCTTAGCTAGCTCTAAGCAGAGTTCTCAAGGTATATAATTCTGATTAGTGATTAAATTAAAGCATAAGCATATATTTAATTGCTCAAGAACAATATTCTGTTTCAGAAATCCAGAACACATGGACGGCCGCGTGCCCCGTTAATTAAAAACAAAGAAAGAAAATCCAAAATCTAAACGGCCAAGCATGCTTTACAAACGGCAAGAACAAAGCTGTCTACTATTTAATGACTCCGCATGAGCTACCGACTCACAACTTTTATTAATAATTGCTGCATAATAATGTCATAAGTTACACTGAAGCAACAAGCTAGTTCTAGCTGTCTATATCGATCGGTGGTTAATCTTGAACCGTCAGATCACATCTGTTATTAGATTTATAAAGAGTGACATTATTCGACATGAATTAGGTAAGTTAATCAGAGAGTATGTTAGCTCGTTTGTATTTAAGATTAAAATAGTCTTGTAACAAAAAATCACACTAGTTATGGAATGCTTATTAATAGAAACGGTGATTTTCGTCACTTTGAGACTTATTTTGTCACTTTGCTCTTTGAAACTATGATTTTCTTCCATTCCATCATACATAAGTTAAATTAGAGAGTAGTATGGACATTTTATTGTTACTCAAGTAAAGATAAGCCTCATGCTTGACGACGTGGCACTTACATGAGAATTTTGGTTGATCACCACATATTTACCAAGCCGCTTGGTAAATACGTGGTGATATAAAAACAAACTTTAATTTATTGGCGAGAAAAAGTGGAAAAACAAATTAAGTGAAAGGGAAGGAAGAAATTTAGGCTTGTAAATTCAGTCCTTAAGTTCAGTTGATAGTCAATGTTTATATTACTTTTTAATTTAAGACCTATTTGACAAAATTGACGAAATCGGGTAAAATGAGACTAAATATGATGAAAATAGCAGTGTCGAGAGACAAAAGTAAGGCAAAATAAGTTTAAAAAAATGACAATTTCAAGAGCAAAATCAATTGATAAGCCTTGGTTGGAACGGTGCACATATTCATTCGGTCTAGCAGGCGCAGCACCCAAAATCCAAAAGGGTTCCGCGTTTATCTCAGCATGACAGTCCAAATAGTTGGTATATGTTGCAGTTGAACATGAAATAACTAATATAACCAAACTCCCTCCAAAACCAGACAAAAATCTGATGAAAGTCATAATTTTCGTCGATGCTTACAAAAATATGAACTCAGCTCTCTTTGCAATTACATCTCTTTGTGTTACTTGAGAAACAAACAAAAATAAACTATGATTTGATTCAGTTGTTTTGATTCTTTGAAACTATGTTTTCGCCCGTCTCTCTGAAATCTTGACGGTCCACCATCCCACAGCCATGGCATCCCCCCATCTCCTCCTTCCATGCATGCTCCTCTCCCTATTTCTTAGTCTATTTTCTGCAGTTTTCATTGCCGATGCATCCATCAGGTCTGCTCTCGTAAACCCTTTGAGTTGCTCTGCGAAAATCATGACATGTAATGCCTTGCTCTACCACATCAACATCGATCTGAAGGTAGAAGAAATTGCCACTTTGTACACCGTGAATCCATCCGAAATCAGACCTATAATGCACAACAAGAAGCAAGATTACCTGATAAGTGTGCCTTGTTCTTGCAAAAACATATCCGGCACTGTTGGATACTTCTATGACACGACCTACAAGGTGAAACAACATGACACGTTTTATAATGTGTCGACGATGATTTACAGTGGGCAGCCTTTGTATATCGAAGAAGAGATACCGCAGTTTAAAACAGGCTTTGATTTCCCCATCCATCTCCCATGCGGTTGCCTACAAAGCCAGTCTCAGATTGTGGTGACATATACAGTTCAGGAGCATGATACACTGTCGGATATTGGCATGCTACTGTCTGCAAAGATTGAAAACATCGAAAAAATGAACAAAAACTTGACTGAGAATCCTTCATACATAGCTGTGGGTTGGGTGTTGTTTGTCCCGATGGAAAAGAATGGACTTAGAACATCAAAGCCAGGTGAGAGCTCTCTTTGAGAACTTGAGTTGAATTCATTTGTCTGAAATATCTAGATATCTGTATCCACAGTTTGAAACAACAAATAAAGATTCAATATTTCTGTGTGTTAAGATGTCGGATAGACGGACTGCCCCTAACCCTAACTTAGCCACCTGCACATACGAGCACATGCAGAGTTTCATTCATACATAAAGGCTTTGATGCAATTAGCAATGGTGGAATCACTCATCATATATTATACTTTAGTTTCTTGGGTTTTTGATGTCGAACTTTTACATTTTTCAACAAAAAGTAAGTTCTGAATCAAATCGTAATTTAGTAGAAATCAGATTACTTACGTACAAGGGTTTGATATAATCGTTTTATCTTCTTTCAGCCTTCCACTACAGATTTGATGTAATCTTATCTTACATAAGTTTATACAAGAATTTCAGAAAATTCATAGATTATTTTCTGTCCGAGTTGATCCATGTTCCCTTTGTTTTGATCATCAGGATTCAGACACAAGTGGTCAATATTGGTTGCAATTTTATTAGCTGTGACATTGCTTTCTATCAGCACATTGATCTTTATCCTTTATCGGAGAAGAAAACCAGAACAAAATATGGAAGTTCCAGATAAACCTGTATCGACAAGCTTGAAAAGCTCAAAAAGCTCGGCTCCTCACCGATCCTTGTCGTTGCATAATCAGTTGCTTCATAAAGAAAACAAGGAAGGTCAGATAAAACCAGCAGCATCTCTGTAATGTAATAATTTGTGCATGTTATTATGCCTGAAAGAGAGAAATTTCTGCTCTTGACAGTAAATCTACATTGTTTATTTCACAGATGGGGCAATTTTTGAATCAGACGGACCGGTCATATTCAGCCTTGAGGAGATTGAGGAGGCAACCGGTTACTTCGATGAAACTAAGAAAATCGGAGAGGGTGGATATGGTAGCGTGTTCCTCGGAGTAATAAGGGGGAAGGTACGGCAAGAACCCCACAAGTTTTCTCCGTTTCTACTCGAAAAAAAGCTATGAAACTAAGCTATAAATGTTCAACTTTCAGGAGGTTGCCATAAAGAAGATGAAGTCTAATAGTACCAAAGAATTTTTTGCAGAGCTAAGGGTCTTGTGCAAGATTCATCACATTAACGTGGTGAGCAATCATTTCGGAATAAATTGACCTTTAACACGGTGCGAAAGGAAGTGCTTTTAGTCTAATCACTTGTATAAAAATCTGTGTTAGGTGGAGCTTTTGGGGTATGCCAGTGGAGATGACCACCTCTACCTGGTCTATGAATATGTCCAGAATGGATCACTGAGCGAACATCTTCATGATCCGTTACTTAAAGGTACTCAAATCATTGCGCACACACGCCTCTCTAGTGTTGTGCGAAGCTAACCAAACGAATTAAATCAGGTCATCAGCCGCTTTCTTGGACTGCAAGAACACAAATTGCACTGGATGCTGCAAAAGGTATTGAGTACATTCATGACCACACAAAAGCGCGATATGTGCACCGTGATATAAAGACTAGTAACATTCTACTTGATGAGGGGTTCAGAGCAAAGGTATACCTGAAACAAGAATCGTTATATCATTTCTGTTAAAAGATAGAATAAGTTCTTTCTTCTAATTAGTAGCTTAAAATCCATTTTCTGTAGGTAGCAGATTTTGGCTTGGCAAAGCTTGTTGGAAGAACCAATGAAGAAGATGTTATCGCAACACGGCTGGTTGGAACACCGGGCTATCTTCCCCCAGAGTAAGCTTCATTCGAGTTTACCTGCACATGGAAGCAAGTTTGCCCTAGTTTTTCATGTATCTGACTGTGTATGTGTTTCTGAAAGATCCGTGAAGGAGCTCCAGGTGACTCACAAAACCGATGTGTTTGCATTCGGAGTGGTACTAGCAGAGCTGATCACAGGGCAACGTGCGCTTTTCCGTGACAATCGAGAGCCTGGGAAGATGAAATCCTTGATTATAGTCGTAAGTTTCAAACCGACTTGAACAAAGACTATGCATGTCACTGATCACTAGTAGTACAATACAAATTTGATTGATTTGTTACTCATTTTGTCAGATAAAAAAGGTGTTCCAAGATGATCATCCAGAAGCAGCTTTAGAGGCAGCCACAGATGGAAACCTCAGAAGCAACTATCCTATGGAGGACATGTTCAAGGTGATCTAATGTATACTGCTTGGCTCGTTACAGTTAAGGAGCCACTCCACCCTAACTGCAAATCACAGATTGACACAACAAAACATAAAGTTTCTGCACACGTGTCAAATTGTAATTTGTGTGTAAGGAGGAAACACTTCTTCCGAAATTTTTCAATGAAAAGTGAGTAAAAACATTACTTTGGTTGCAGATGGCAGAAATTGCAGAGTGGTGTATGAGTGAAGAAGCAGTGGAGAGGCCAGAGATGAGGCAGATTGTTGTGATACTCTCGCAGATTGCGACATCTTCGATCGAGTGGGAAGCAACACTGGGTGGCAACAGCCAGGTTTTCAGTGGTGTATTTGAATTCAGTGGAAGATGATCCAAACCCTGTAAACCGCATTGGATTAAAGTTCATGATTTATCAAGTGAATTTCCAGATGGTTTGTTGTATTTCTTCCCCCTTTTTAAGACTAACAGATGGGAGATCTATGTAACCATGTTATGTTATATTCTAGCTCGTAACAATTTGTACTTAATCGATATTTGGCATATAAAGTAAAAAGGTGAAAAAAACGTGTATTTGTCGAGAGCATTATTCCACATCGGAAATAGACACTAGTAATTTAAAAGATTTTAAGAATCTTCGTTATTTTCAATTGGTTTGAGTCAGACGCTTATATCTCGACTATCCACGTGTGATGTCGAATGCATGTTATGTCTTATGCCTTATGCGACATCACACGTGAGACATAATCATATTTATATGTGAACCTCAAATTGGTAATTTAACAAAGACGGCATCTCAAACTATTCAAGAAGAAAACCAAAGATTGGAACAAGTGTATCTTCTGATTCGAACCAAATGTAGTAAACCCTTTTATGTATCCTTGAAGCCACTCACAACTCTTTGAATCTTGATTCTAATATTAGGTTTTCCATCACACAAGATTTCTTTTGGTGGTTAAATCTTTGGTTAAAGATTTACTAACTAAAATTTAATTACGAAAAATATCAATACATTATACTCTAATACCACATGTAAGTTATAAAGTTAGTTTAAAAATGAGTGAAAACACTTTTGGAGAAAATATTTTTAGATTTTAAAAGCACTTGAAGTGCTGTTTCTTATAGGAATCACTTTAAGTACTTTTTTTAGATTGCATTTTTACAAAACATTGATCTCAAAAATGTTTTTACCAAAAACATTTTCAATCATTTTAAAAACACTTCTAAACGAGCATATATTATAAAATACAACGAGGCATTATAAACATATGAAAAAGGATGGTTGTTTGTATGTAAAAAACATAAGCGTCACTATTTCTATCAATTTCCAAATTAATATTAGAAAGGGAAATCCTGAAGGGTAATTGTATATTACCTTGGAGTTTAACATGAAACGGCGTCGTAGAGAAGAGAGAGACGCGGGTCTCTAACGTCCGGAAAAAACAAAATATTCACCGCGAACACCTCCATTTCCAAAACTCAAGATTCTTTCTTCTTCTTCTGACTCTGAGAGAGATTGAAGATGGCGGTTGATGTTCCAACAGTAATAGCAGACGGCGAACGGAACCCTAACGCCTAAATCCTAAAGCCTCAAGATTCAGATTCAGATCTATTACTACGCCAATCGACTCCGCTGCTATATCCGAATCAGATCGCATCCAGTTGCTGCAACCGCCGATCAGATCTCATGGCAGGGGCAGTCTCGGCGCTGTTCCTCCTAGACATCAAAGGCCGCGTTCTCATCTGGCGCGACTACCGCGGCGACGTCTCCGCCGCTCAAGCCGAGCGCTTCTTCACTAAGCTCATTGAGAAAGAGGTCCAATAAAGCTTCTTCTTACCCAAATTTACTCAATTTTCCCCGGATTATGCACTTTATGTTTCTTAGTTATTTGAGGAATTGAAAGGTTGCCGAGAAAACGAAGGAAAACGAAACCAAATTGTCGTTTATTGATGAATTATTCCCCTTTTTTTATCAGTTGATTCCGAAATTAGTGAGGCTAATTTGGATTTCATCTGTTATGTTAGAGTAGAAATTGATACTGGCATTTTTTTTTTCTTTTCGTGCTTGTTGCGATGCGGTTCAGGTTGATCCGGAGTCTCATGATCCAGTTGTCCATGACAATGGCGTGAGCTACTTGTTTATACAGCATAACAATGTTTACTTGATGACTGCGTCCAGGCAGAACTGTAATGCCGCTAGTCTTCTTTTCTTTCTACACCGCATAGTCGATGTAAGCTCTATTGGTAATTATGCTAAGTTTCATTCCTCATTCGTCGTTCTGTATGCACCTGTGAATTGCGTAATTAGTAAATTGATTATTGGACGGCAGGTGTTCAAGCATTACTTTGAAGAGTTAGAAGAAGAATCGCTTAGGGATAACTTTGTGGTTGTGGTAAGGAGATGTTTGCGCCATTCATTTTACTTAATTTTGATTGTGAAACATTGCGATTTAATGTGATATTTGTGTCCTTTGTTTGTAGTATGAGTTGCTGGATGAAATGATGGACTTTGGTTACCCTCAGTATACTGAAGCGAAGATTCTCAGTGAATTTATCAAGACTGATGCTTACAGGATGGAAGTTACACAGAGGCCTCCCATGGCCGTAACAAATGCGGTGTCTTGGCGAAGTGAAGGAATACGTTACAAGAAGAATGAGGTATGTGCATTAGGAGAATGAAGACTTTTTATTCTTCTTTGAAGCCACAACCAGTGGTTGACTTTCCTTTTCCTTTTTTTTTCAAGGTTTTCCTGGATGTGGTGGAGAGCGTTAATATACTTGTTAACAGCAATGGACAAATCATTAGGTCTGATGTTGTTGGTGCGTTGAAGATGAGAACTTATTTGAGGTGTGTTTCTGTCCTAACCCAGTGAATTTTCATTTTGCTTTAGCATTCTAAATTGTGCTTCTTTCACTGGATATGCGTTCTAAATGCAAAGTGAAGTTCGTCTAAGATTTGCTAGCTTGTTTGGTTTATGATAGAGTTCTAATTCATCCGTAAGAAGAAACCATGTTTATGAGGACAATGGTATAAATCCTAGTTTCAATTTCTGTTTTTGAGTATTCTGTTTCGGGAAAGACACTAACTTGATTGATGTCATAAACCAGTGCACAGAAAGATAAAACTAGGGTTTGGGGAAAATCTCTGATGAACACAAGAGGGACTGAATTTCTATTTGCATCTTAAGAGTGATCTAGAGTGATCTCTTTTATATGCTGATATCATCTGGCAACTAGTACTTACTCATTTTGCTTGCAGTGGTATGCCTGAGTGTAAGCTGGGCTTAAATGATAGAGTGTTATTGGAGGCACAAGGTCGAGCAACAAAGGGAAAAGCCATTGATTTGGAAGACATTAAATTTCATCAGTATGTAGCTTTCTTTGATTTATCTGAGTGCTGCTTTTGTGTCTTACAAGTGTTTGAGATTTTACATAAACTAATCTTCCTGCATGTCCTTACATTAAATCATAAAATTTGTTTTAGGTGTGTCCGTTTGGCTCGGTTTGAAAATGACCGGACAATATCCTTTGTACCACCTGATGGAGCTTTTGATCTTATGACATATAGGCTGAGTACACAGGTATCACTCATGCTCTGCTGATGCTGTTTTATTTTCTTTGTGTCTGCGGACGCATTGAGTGGCGAGGGGAGGTTTATTTACTGCTTATGCCATTCCAATTAATTGTTGTCATTTTCCCTTTCAGGTTAAGCCTTTAATTTGGGTTGAATGTCAAATTGAAAGGCATTCAAAAAGTCGCATTGAGATTCTGGTAAAAGCTAGAAGTCAGTTCAAGGAGCGTAGGTATTGAAAAAGTTATTTGGTCAATTGCTTTGTGCTTTGGGCACCCAAATGTTTATTCCCTTAGTACTCATGAAAATTTAACTGCACAGCACTGCAACAAATGTTGAGATTGAGGTGCCTGTGGTATCTGATGCAACTAATCCAGATGTTCGGACATCATTAGGATCTGCAGCATATGCACCTGAAAGTGATGCACTTATCTGGAAAATAAGATCTTTTCCTGGAGGCAAGGTGTGGACTCGTCTTATTGCTAGTCTAAGAAGATTATCTTGTTGTATCTTGTGCCGTGCACTTTAGCCCCTTTTATTGATCTTGTTTCTAATCCAAATTGCCTAGGAATACATGTTGAGAGCGGAGTTTCACCTTCCAAGTGTAACGGCTGAAGAATCAACTCCTGAGAGAAAAGCTCCTATACGTGTGAAGTTCGAGATACCATATTTTACTGTTTCTGGAATACAGGTATTCCTTTATGGATTGATTGCTTTGCTCTATTTCAGTGACATTCCGATCTCTTTCTACTATAAACTTAGTTAACGGTTATTTGAATGGCTCGTCTAATATTGAAATAATGGTGAAATGGTTTTAGGGCCTGATATGATGATATCCCAGAGCAACTATAGAATTTGTATTCCAGATGTCAACATGTTAAATAATCAGCCATCATAGAGCTAGGAATTTGTTTTGTGCGGTTTTCTTATAAGCAAATTGGGGTTTTGTAGGTTCGTTACCTCAAGATTATTGAAAAAAGCGGATACCAAGCTCTTCCATGGGTGAGATACATAACCATGGCCGGCGAGTATGAATTAAGACTAGTATAAAGTTGTCCCTCATGGTGTTTTCTGGGTTGCAGCATTCACATACGATCCTGAATGGTTCAAACCCAAAACTGGTGGATAGATATCTGGCTTTGCTTTTGTGCATGTATAATGAAGGTTTATCCAACAATGTTGTATGTTTATCGTTGCCGGAAGGTAGATTTATTCGGTACGTTGAAATAAGATTTTGTTATTTTGGTTTTGGATTTTGTCTGGCTGTCATTTTTCCTATTCAATTTTTATTTGTTTGGGGACATGTCCGAATTAGTACATATTTTTTTCTTCTCTTTTCTTTCCTCGATTGAGATTCGTATTGAAACAGAGGCTTGTTTCCTACGCGTTGCCGTGTACTTGGATCCATAGGCGGATCCATATAGGGACTTGGGAGGTCCCATGACCCTCCGAAAGTCCGAAGAAATACTTGTGATCGACCTTTAGGACCCTCTAACAATTTGGGCAGGTGCAGCGGAGAGGCTTGTTGCCTTCATGGATGTGCATGCAGCAATGCTTGTAACGAAGAAGAAGTTTCTAATTTTTGTTTTAATCCTCCAAATCGTCGCAACCTCCCAACTTTAAACTCAAGTTATCCCATCCCCAAGCATCATTTGCCGTTCCACCAGCTCTAGCTGCCTAATATTATTTCTTCCAAATTCATTTAAGTTTTTTAATCCTAGACTCTAGTCTCAATTCCCAATTGTAATATATATGTCACACTAACAAAAAAAAAAAAAAAATTTAAAAGTGGGACAACTAGTGACAAGCCACAGTTATCCACCTCTTCTAGGGGTCTGGAAGACTGATAGAGCCATTTCAGCTTTCTCTTGGCCACAGTCAAGCAGACTCACTAGCTTGGAGCCTCGAACCCGAGACCTCCTTGTTTTTTGTGTTTTGAGGGCCGAAATCTTCACCCTTACCACTGGACCACTTGATGTGGTTGATTAATTTTGATTATTCAATTAACCAAATTTAAAAAAAAAAAAAATAGTGATATGAAACCAAACTAGTTTTTTTTTTTTTTTTTTTTTGGAACCTTTATCTTGGGACCCCCCGATCTTGAAATCCTGGATCCGCCTGGATTGGTCTTGGAAAACCCTCACCTGTATTTAGTTTTGATTTCATTTACTGACGTGGTTGCTTAGGTTTTAAGTATCAAATTTTGAAGTCATAACAACAATTTATTTTGATCGAACCTCGTCCGGTTTCATTTGTTTGGTGTGGTACGTTGCTCTAATACAAACAAGACTTGTTTTCGCCGCAGTTCAGATTATACCAAAGAAAACGAATTACAAATCGAAAATAATAACTCTGTGATCGTCTGTGGTTGAGTACTGGATTACACTAATTAATGACCATTAGTAACGGATTTGATAGTTGATAATCTCTCCAAGAACTTGTTAAACACGTCTTCCCTGCTCAGCATGCTAATCCTGACGTACCTCTGATCAACCCCAAAGCGCCTCCCTGTTCTTCCTTGCACTTTAATCTGTCCTCTCAGAACCTTCTCTGTGTCTACATCCTCCTTGGCCTCCATCCATGCAAATGCTGCGCATTGTAGAAAAGCATTCCCAATATTAGAAGGGCCAATTTAATAAATATCATAATTTCATCGATGGGGAAGTCGCGAATCGGAGAAAAACAAAGAATGAATAGGTACGAGATTAACTAGCCTCCTTAGTTGATGTGATTTCTGTTTTTTCCAGTGTTGGATCATGAACTTTAACGTGGAACCTAACTCACGCTTTGTTTTATTATGTGATAACAAACCCATTTTAAGTGTTTAATTAGTTACTTAGATGAAAAAAGAGGGTAACAATTATGATTTTACCTGGATATGGTTCAGTGGACTCTCCAGAGAAGATGCAGTACTTTTGGGGGTAGTTGGGTAGGCTGAAAACTACACTTTGCTCGACCACTTTTCTTAACCTCTCCCATCTGTCCGCCATGATTTGCCGGCAATGGTCGAAGAAGAGCTCAGAGTTGTCAGTGGACTTGCAGTTTTCATAGTCGTCGCAGATCACTCCCATTATCTTTGCAGCTCGTTGCTGGGAATCCTTGGACACACCAAGTGAGCTCAGCTCTACAAACTTTGACATCTTTCTGGCAACCTCTTTGTCCTTCACAATGGCCCATCTGATAAAATACAAGACCGAAATGAATAAAGTAACTTTTTTCAAGTATCAATAACAATTCTCGTTATGATTTATTATACTTGGACTCACCCAATGCGAGAACCGGCATGTCCGGTGCTTTTGGAGAATGTGAAGTACATGATGTCATGATCGGCCGGACGAGTAATTGGAGTGTACTGTGGCCAATAGTAGGCCAGGTCATGAATGAGCTTCCCTTGATCACCCCTGTTCTTCACGACGGCCTCTCGGAGAGTGCCGTCGGGGTTGTTTGGGGTGTTGACCACTTCAATGTAAGGTCCATGTCCAGTTTTGTTAAAGGTATATGCATCGCCTGTCCATTTGTACAATGCAGAACGAATATAGTCTGTTTCATCCGGATATGACTGCAACCAATAAGCAAATATTTGACTCAACTTAGTTAATAACGACCTAGAAATTAAGTAAAAATCGAAGTTATATTGAGTTTAATAGAAGGAAAACAAGTAATTAATTAGAGCGTAGAGAATCTAAGTAAGGTTGGCTGGAAGTAATCTGGTTAGTAACAAACACGACATGGCCATGTTACAATGTTTAATTTTCCAAGGGTTTCAAAACACAGGACTACGTGCATATGTTTGTTGCATGTTCCCAAACATGATTATGTTTTCAAAAAGACATATTTGCCTCTTTGTCGCATTTCCCATGCAAAAACATCAGCATGTTCCGCGACAGTCTTCTCGTAATTTCAATCCTCACAACTCAAAACACCTTCTGCAGAGTGCAGATCGAATACTACTACATTCGCAGCATGCAAAAGGAAAACTATGACATAAATATGTGTACTTAAGTTTTATTGATCCGTTAAACAATTTGATATGTTATGCTTAAATTATCGAGTCTAAATTATCTAATATAAAACTGTTTGAAGTTTTATATATATATATATATATATATATATTATAAAGTAAAACAATTAATATAAACTGAGTAATCCAGATTGATTGTCAACCGCTGAAGCAGCAATCTGTTGATCCTTTGGAGTTGACTTCACTAATTAACAAAGCCAAAATCAAGATCCACATATGATCAACAAAATACAGAAAATCAATGGCCGTAATTGCATCAGGGAAACTTTGCCAAATGTCAACGAGTAGAGAACCTCACCGAGTAGTAAGGGGCGGCAGACACAACGCTGACCGGCTCGGGCCCGCCAGGAGAAGTGAGAGCATACAGGGCAGCCTGATACAGCTGAGTCGAGCCTGTCCCCACCACGATATGCCGATCACCGTCCACGACGGCGTTTCCAACCGTACGATGAAGTCTTCTGACCGCCGCCTCCAATGCTGGCTCCAAAAACCAGCACACGCTGGTGAAATCGCTGATATAGCTCATCAACTCGCTTCCGGAGATCACCATCGTGCACTTGTCCCCCATCTTGCTCCAATAGGATTCGTACACTGCCGGGTCGCCCCTGTCATCATTAAAACCGGAAACACCATAAATGTCGATTGCATGTTAACCTAATTAGTAAACTAACCAAAACGATCAGTTGTTGGAAAGATTCGTCGCCATTAAACGACACTAAATAACAAAATGTTACATCCTCTCTACCCCAAATAAAGAAGCTAAAGAGAGCACTTACTGTTCGAGATTGAGGACATGGTCGGATGGCGGTATCGTGCCGCCGTTACCATTGGCCGGGGACACAGAGGAGGTTTTGCTATTGGAAGTAGGGTTCTCCGTGGTGCCGCACATTGTCTCTGTTGCTCTAACAAAACACAGCTATTAATTTGTCTTGAGTTTTTGATGTGTCTCTACTCTCTCTCTCTCTCTCTCTCTCTCTCTCTCAAGTCTCAAAGTTGGGTCTCCTCGTCTGTGTTTATTTCCCCATTTATAGAACAAAATATGGAGAGGATGTCTACCTTCAGGGACACCGAGATGCATGAACCCTAATTCCTATTTCTTTTTTCCTTCCTATTTGGTTAAATAAAAATAAATTAAAAATTAAAAATTAAAAAAAACTGACCATACCAAGCATGCTCCGTCCCCTTTTAACTTGGAAAATCTAAGAACCTCCCAATAAATAGGAAATAAATCTCAACAGCAATGACCGTAATTAAACAGTTCTGTTAGAGGTAAGATTTTCTGAGCTAATCACTTTCCAATTTTTTTTTTTTTTTGAACAAACGATTTTTTTTTAACAATAACAAACGATATTATCTACACTAAGGCAGGAGGTGGATTTAGCCTTACAATGGGCTAGTATAATGTGGTTCAAATTCGCTTTTAGCGAAAATTAAACCTAATACATCTCGCTTACAAGTGAAGATGAATACCACTAGACCGTATTACTAAGTATCAATTACTTTCCAATTTTGGAGGAATTTTTTTATGTGTCCATCTTATATTTTAAGTTTCCCGTTATAACGTTCAGGTACCAACCACACCAAACAGTGAAAACTTTTCACTTGATTTTTTTTTAAACTCACGGTAATATTTAAATATAAATTTTATATTTTGTGAAATTGACGTAGATGATCACGATTATTTACTAAATATATGTACATGTGCAGATAGATGCCAGTATAAACATATGTATTTAAATTTTAAACAAGTCTAATTTTTACAGATCGTTTCCAGAAAAATTGGTAAATTACAGTAGATGATCCAGATATTAACAAGGCTGGTATATAAATTTCAAAACTAAAACCTTGTAACATGTATAGAGGTCATGGCACTTGAACCCTAAACTTATTATATATCATGCTAAGACAAAAATCATGTGAAAACAAAAAATCTCAAATTATATATTGGCAGGAAGTACGATACCTAATCACCTCCACGATCCCAGAACTAAAGTGAATTAGATCCAACAAATTAAATAGCTTCACCTTCATACGTAGATCCAAAAGAGACGTAGTACATCCAAATGGAAATTGAAATGAAGTAACTCTCCTATAGAGGGCAATCAAATTAGCAAACTCCTCTAAAGAGGAAAATCAAAACCAAACTCTAAGACAATTCTTTGGAAATGATTAAACATAAACAAAATAAAAAGGATACCAGTTGTACGCATAGTGTTGAATTGACTCAATTTGATCGCGACACAATCCGACATCTTTCATGACTTTCAGCTTCCACCTTACATCGAAGGTGAAAATTAAATGAAAATCTTGCACTTACTGTGTGTGTGGGCCAAAAGACAACGATTATGTACAATAACAACGTTTCGCAACTAGGATTTTAAAAAAATAAAAATAAAAGGATATTCATTGAAGCAGTCCTTAGCTATTTTGATTGTTTTAAATGACAACGCAATTCTAGTGTTTTTGTTTATCGTGAATTAATTCCTTTGAATAGGAAAATTGTTGAAGTCCTTTTAAAACTAAAGGCATAGTAAAGGCTTAAATCGAGCCAGTTTCCCACTTGATACAATCGCTCGATTAGAAGTCAAACATGTTTACTAGAAGTATCTAGTAGGGGCAAGTTCACACAATCAATCATTTGGTAGATTTCGAAATTGAAAAAAAATATATCTTAATAATGCATTTTCTTTGAGAGATGCAAAATGCCTTAAAATGTGTATTTTATAATTTTTGGTAGTCGGAAAACTCTAATTAGAGAGATGTAAAATATCCATTTTGGCTAACAAATATTGTAAATAAAAACTTAAGTTTACACATTTTCTTACATCTTCTGATAGTAGGTCTCGCAAATCAAAAAGAGAAATATAATTTGCTTTCATTTTATAAAGTAGAACTCTCATTTACATCTATCAAAAATATAAAATAAGATGTAAATGAGATTTTTACATCTCAAATTTACATATCCGCATTAAAATGCTCTAACACGTTTAGTTTACACAATAACACAAAGCAAATTAATGCATCAGTTGTTTATTCGGTCGGCCGATCGACTTCGATTCTTGACTTCAAATTAATGCTTTCTGGTCAGACTTTGACTTAAAGGATCACAACTGAAGCCACATAAATTATTAGTATTTTTAGATTCCTATCTTTCATTGGGGTCAAACATTGTTCAAGATGTGTAGTTTAGGTCGACCAAATAATAGTTTAATTCTGAACTGTGTTGTTCTTTTGGTTTGAACACTATGAGCTCTTTTGAATGCATTTTTAAAATGATTGAAAGCGTTTTTAGAGAAAATGTTTGTTGGTTCCAAAAGCACTTAAAGTGCTTTCTACAAAAAAACACTAGTTATGTACTTTTTCTAGAAATCACTTTAAATGTTTTTCCATAATGTACTTGTATTTTTACTAAGGATTGATTCCAAAAATATTTTCACTAAAAGCGCTCTCAACAATTTTAAAAGCACATTCAAACGAGCTCTATAACTGTTAATTAATTAGTTAACTTTGGTTTTATGCTTTACAATTGTGGAGTGGAGGTTTAAGAAATGAGTTTTGGTCCCGATACATGCATTGCGTTGCATCAACAAAAACATGCACATTCCCATGTGCCACCATTGATGATGATGATGCTCATGCATGTGCTGATTTTACTAAGAGCGAGCCTACGTTTAATCCTTACTAATTAACTGCATGATTTCGTTAATGCAGTATTAATACAAAATTGACAAATATATAAGAGTCTGTTTGGTATTGGATTTGAGTCCAAAGTTTTTAACTCAAAAATAATTTTTAAGTTTTAAGGTAAAAAAAACCTATATGGTAGGCCCATTTTGCAAAACTGGACTCAAAAAATTTTAAAAACAGCCCATTATAATTTGAAAACAACAAAAGTTAGGTTTTAGGATTTTTTTTTTTTCACGAATTCATTTCCTGTACCGCGATGGAGATATGAGTTGCGCCGCGCATACCACAAGCAGGCCTTGCGCCTCACTGACGACAAACGACCAAGGATAAAGACGAACAGATAATCCTTTTTTTCGAGTTTCCAGGTCTTTGAGACTGCAATTCCTCAATCCAATTCAAATAGACCCTTTTCACCTTGTGTATTTGTGACTCAAATTTCTGATTTAATTTTATGTATCTCTCTCTCTCTCTCTCTCTCTCTCTTTACTTTTCTGTATTATTTGTTTGTGTTAAATTGCATGAATGCTTGATTGTTTGTATAATTGCTCAATTCTGTGTTTTTATTGGTGGTTTCGAAGATCTATTGCAGCTGAGTTTATTGGGTTTCTTTAAAATTAGGCAACTATTGGGAAAATTGGTGGAAAATGTTACAAAATTTGTAAAAATTGGGAATTATTATCATATATTGTTATTGAAGGTTTTACTTATTGATTTGTGTGAAATTGGGTTTCTGTTTCTATATTTTGAACTATAAAATGGTAGAATTGCATTGGCGCTATTGATGAAACACATATCAGTGCATGGGCTACTTCATCAAAACAAATTTCATACCAAGGTGGAAAAGTTAGTGTGAAGGAACGGCTAATGACTCGAGAGTGTTGGCATGTTCAAAACAAATTATTATCATATTATGTTGGCATGTTCATTTAACATGATGTTCACATATGTCTACACCGGATGTGAAGGAACGGCTAATGACTCGAGAGTGTTGATGGATGCAATAACAAGAGAAGAGAATAGGTTTCCAATGCCTAAAGAAGGTACGAAGTCATTGAAACATATCAAATTACTTATAATTTTTTTTCTTGTTGTATTTGGCTCAAGTGAAATACTTGTATGCATTGTTCTTAGAATAGGAAAATATTATGTTGTTGATTCCGGCTATGCCAACATGAGTGGGTTTCTTGTACCATATCGCAAAGTGCGTTATCACTTGCGTGATTTTAGAGGAAGAGGTAAACATCCAAGAGGAGCAATGAAATTGTTCAACTTTAGGCACTCATCACTACGTAATATTGTTGAATGAGGCATTGGAGTGCTTAAGAATCATTTTCCTATTCTAAAGTTGATGCCAAATTATCCAATTAGGAAGCAAATACGCATTCCCGTTGCATGTTGTGCCATGCTCAATTTCATTAGATGCAATCAAGGAATGATACTTTGTTTCAACAATTTGAAGACAATGATGTTGATGTGGTAGATGAAGAAAGCTCGGGGGCGAATCAAGAAGGGGAAAACATGCATTTGAATGACGACAATGTTATGAATGATGTTAGAGACCACATAGCCGGATCAATGTGGCTTGATTACGTCAATAACAATTACTCTCAAAGTTCATTGGTGTTCTAGAATGTTTTAATGTAATATTTATTATCTACGACTTGAAGTTCAATTTGATTATCGAGCATATATGTGTTGTATTAGCACATGGATATGAAAATAGTATGTTTAAGGTTTAATTTCATTTGTTTTGTATCTCTTAAAACAAATACATAATTGGGGGAAATTTTTTTTAAAAAAAAACACTGTTTTCAAGAGTTAAACCAAACTAGTTTTCAAATTTTTAGATTCAAAAATAGTTTTAAATTCAATACCAAACACATTTTTGAAACCTAAAAAAAACAGTTTCTAAGAAATGTTATTAAAAGTTAGTTTGAAGAACAATTTAAGTTTTTGAGTAGGATACCAAACAGACTCTAAGGATTTCGAGGCTTTCCATCATCTTAGGGCTTGTTTGGAATTGCTTTCAAAATGATAAAAACTTTTGATGAAAATGTTTTTGGAATCAATCCTTAGTAAAAACACAAATGAATCCTGAAACAACACTTGAACTAGTATTTCCTAGAAAAAGCACCAGTAATTTTGAAAGCATTTCCAAACGATTACTTATTGTTGTTGTGGTAGAACACTTTTTAATAAATCCAATTATCTTGTGTATCAGATTACTATATTGTAGCCTAATTCTCAGTAAGAGGTGGACGATCAAATGCATGGTAAAAAGTAACAACGGTGTAAGGATTTGTAATTTTAAAGATGATTTTTGCCTATTTATAAAAGATGTGGACTGAACTGTTACATGTCGTAAACCACAAAATGCAGTGTGTAATTAATCATAAAATATAAAGAAAACTAATGAAAAATGTTTGAAAATTTTGAGTTTTAACGATAAGGATAAAATAAATGGTAAATTAAATAGTACCAGAATTAACTTTTTAGTGTAAAAATATAATTTTTTGTTAAAACGAATAATATCAAAAACATTTCGTTAAAGTTCTCTAAAATCTATTTATATTTCCCACGTCTCTTTCTTTGGATGCTCTGGAGAAACAAAAAGGATTTGGGCCTTTACAAAACGGAGCATAGAGATGTATGGGCCTAGAAGGTGTCGTGGGTCTAGTTTAGCCCAAGTTTAATTTGTCCAAACAAACAATGCACATATGATCCAGATTTGTTGGAACAAGGGAAAGAGGAAGGAGCCAACATTGACGGAGACCAAAACTGTACTATTGCAAGTTTTGTGTTTCGAAGTGTCAATAACAACTCATTTGCTTTTTGTGTATTTATTTGAGATTTATTTTGAGGTCTTGTTCCCGGTTAAAAAAGAAGGGTGATGAGGTTTTATCTTATGCTAAAAGTGACGACATTTGAGACAGGCTTATAGTTGAAGTGATCACGAGCATTTACTTTGTATCCGAGCTCTCATGCTTGAATCTATCCCACAATATCGCTCGAAAGAAAATTGACAATTTATGTGATTGCTCATATCTTAAAAAAGGATTCATGCGCATGTTGAGAAATGAAAATGGAATTTTGGGTGTATAACTTAAATTGTATACTCTGTTTCCAAAATACATCAACTCTGGAAAGACCAAAGAGGTCTGAAGTACAAAGCTAAACCCTATAAATATCTCTCACTACACTACAACAAAGCCACACAAACTGTACCAGCGGTCGGAGGGTGAGTGAAAAAATTCGAAAAATCGAAGAAGGAAGAAGAAATAAACATATACATGAGGTCAGGGAGGGGGAACAAAGGCTACTGCTGGTGCTAATCAATAGCTTTCTTTGTTTTAGATTTTAGATTCTAATTTTGTAGTATATTGCGTGAGAGTATTGGAATGCTGAACTAATGGTGTGTTTCGTTCGGTAAAGTCTGCGGAGTTTTTCTAAACACATGCTTTCTGCAGCGTTCGAAAATGCTGTCGTATATCAGATCAAACTGAACTCCGGCCCTCTCCCGATTAATAATGAAGAATATGTGATCAGCTTCCACAATCTTGTAGTACCTGCATTGTAATCAAGTTCCACATTTGTTGTTTTGTTCAATGACAAACAATGAAGAATACGTAGTGATGGTCAATCGAGAAGTGTTTGTACTAACCAGATGCCAGGTTGCAATGGATGACAATCTGAATCATCTTTTACAAACCGACTGGGATGTTCAATGGGGAGAAGAGGGCGAGTCATGGAGATGGTATTCAAAGCTCCATCATTGTCCTGCCAATCCTCATCCCTACACACGAATTATTCACACAAGGATTGAGTCATGACAATGCAAATGAATTTGAGTCTTCAATTACTTTTGACATGTGCTTAAGAACACACCTGTAGCCTTTGTATGGGGGAGGGACATCAGGAGGGTGCCGCCATTGGCTCATTTGCAATACTCTAATGAAAAGCAATGGATGAATTCCGAATATGCTTGACGGAACTGTGACACCCAACACCTTCCTCGTACGCTTAGTGGCATAGCTGAAGTAGTATGTGTTGGGAAAGGAATGGAGATGGCTGTTGAGTCTTGCGGAGCCTTGAAGTGTGAGGTCCGGGAGAATCCAATCGGTAGAAGCGAATGGGCCTGAGTTTCCCAAGAGGCAATCAACAAGACCCCTAACGCCCACTTTCTTCCAGGTCATGTTATAGTGATCAAACCCAAAGTTGTAATAAGCCTTCAGCCAGGGAATGTCCAACCAATCGTAAATTATCACTCCTAGCCGGCATAACTGCAACAGACATATAGGTTTCAAGGTTTTTCCATCTTCTGGCCTGTGAAATACAGAAACCACAGTTAGTATTTTAGCATTCAAAGATTATTATTCACAAATTTTCTGGTCGTTCTGTTTTTACCTTTTGTTTTGCATATAAAATTATGGGTTATTATAAATATAAAACAAAGGGAGACAAAAATCCTGAGGTCACGAAAGACGTTTCTTTCTATTACTTTGCTCTTTTAGGCAGCCAATCATCGTATTGCATAAGTATGTGCATACGTATTTGCATTCGTCACACAAAGTTTATAGACAAAAGAATAAGACGATGAAATGGAAACTCACTGAATTCCATCCAAGTAGGTTCTTGTTGTTCCATTGAATGCTCCTGACAATGACGTGATGCTCAATACCCAATTCTCATTAGTGTTCTCAAATCCCTTGAACGCCTGAATACAAAATCAAACGTTTCAGTCAACAAAATCAAACATTCAGTCAACAAAATCAAACATTCAGTCAAAAATAAAAAGAGGATTTGGATTGTTGTTCAAGGCATGTTCACTAAGAAAGCGCTGTGACGAAAAACTTGAGTAGGGATGCCTGACCACGTCATCCACAGGGTACATCTCACAAAAGCATGAGACCGTCTGTACTTTGATCCTGCTTGACCGCTATTGGTCTCAGCGTGTGTGAGAGCTGCCCTCCCTACTCAAGTATCTCTCACTCGGAAGAAAAACTAGCCTAAAACCAATTCATATTCTTGACTTTAGCATTGATTTTAGGATGCTAATTGGACTAACCTTATCAGCAAGCATTTGCTGCAGCACACGGACAACCTGTGCTCCGGCAGAATGGCCGACAAAGTGAATAGGGTGATCCTCATCCCATTCAGGGTAGTGCCCTGCATATCCCAATTACAAATTAGCAATCAGAGACTCGCTATGAGCCTATGAGGCCTACTATTTCCGTACAATTTCTTTCATCAAATTACTAGACAAATGAACATGAGGAAAGCGCGAACCTTGTTCGTAAACTCGACCGAATTGTGAGTGCCCACAAGCCTTGCTGTGTTCTTCACCATAATCGACTCGCCCGCCCTTCAAATAGTAGAACAATTCACGAGCCCTGAAACCACAAAAACCTCCATTAAACCTGGTTAGCAATAGGATGCAGAACAAAACGGCTATTGGGGGAAATATCCGAGGTCCTTAGTTTGATTCTCGCTAACCAATTATCGCTTGTATCGAAAAAAGGAATATACTTTGAGGCTCCAAAGCACAAACCTATCATAAATGCTCGTTAGAGATCCCAAATCCGGCACCAGAACCCTTTCATCCTTCTTCTCCGCCCCGGCGAAATACGATAAACCTCCCAATCTCTGCAAAACACACGAAATCCGAAACACCCAGTTACAAAAAATGAACAAAATTCGATTTCAAACCGCAAAATGCTCCATTTGCGGAAGGAACCGGAACCCATTTCTGAAAAAATAAAAACAAACATACCCCTTTGCCAAAACCAAATATCCCATGAACCAAAACAATAGGCGGCAGGCTGCCATTGGCCGACGGGTCTCTCTGCGCCACCACATCCTTCACCTCAATGCTCATGTTCGGCTTCGATTGCAAATTGCTCAGCGCCTGCGACAGATCGCCGGCCACGGCGGTGCTGAAGATGTAAAACCCGTACAGCAAGTGAACCAGGCTGCTCACAAAAAGCTCCGAAAATTGCAGGGCCGCAATCCATAGTCTTATCATTTTCTCCAAACTTCTCAACATTTATTATTACAGAGCCTTCTCCTTCCTCAAGAAACTCAAAAAACACAAAACCCAGAAGGCTCCTTGTTGCAGAAAACGAAAAGGTTCGAGCTTTTTTATATAAGCATGAAATTTGAAGGATTCATGAAGGTCCCCCTTCTATACCATTTCAATAGAAGGGGACAAATCCGAAAATCCTAAGTCTCTGAAACTCCGCGGTTCTTTGTTTTTGTATGAAACAAGAGGGAGAGGAATAAAAGGAAGTAAAAAAAAGAGGAAATGGAAAAAGGATTAGTCTTTGTATGCTCTTGAGAAAATTGGAAAAAAATGGAAAAAAATGGGAGTTGGAACTGCAACCACAATTCTCTCGTTTCCCAACTATCTGCGTCTCACGCGAGTCACAATCCTCTCAGCCAATCAACAGGGCCTACTGTTAGTTCCTTCTTTTGTCGTTTGAGTTGAAGGCAGAGAGGAGAGAGAGAGCGCAAAATAGAGGCCAGAAAAAAGCAAAAGCTGTCGACGAAGAGAGGGAGAGAGGGTTGGTGGTATGAATTGATGCAACGTGTCCCCTTTGGAAAACCGCTTCAAGAAATTATAAGAAATTATAATAAGAAAAATTAATAAAAAAATTTGAAAATTTTGAATTTTAATGAAGACAAAATAAATAGTACTAATATTATTTTTTAATGTAAAATATGATTTTTCATTAAAGTAAACAATATCAATAATTCTTTTGTTAAAGTTCTCATTATAATAACTTGCAGGGGTTGGTCACGCTGAGTTGAGTGATCAGCACTCAGCAAACATTGTTGGGTTGGAGGTAGATTTTCTGCCCTCCCACTTTTCGTACCGTAGTCACAGTTAAGTTACGTTAATATTTTATATTATTATTTATTTTTGTTTTATTATCTCTATAAAAAATAATATAAAATATTGATATTATTTAAACGTAATCACATAAAACAAAAGGGTATAAAAGGACACAGAAAGTGAAAGAGCAGAAAATCTGCCTCCCTTAGGGTTTGGGATAAGGATTTTGTATGTGTTGTGGATGAGGACAACAAACTTCTAGGCGTTTCTACAATTTGTGCCAAGTGTGTGCTGGAGCTCTGCTGGATTGGATTTGAAAGATTTGGAGATAGAGAAATGTTAAAGGAACATCATTATAATTTAACGTTAATTTATGTATTAATATTATAAAATATTACATTAAAAATATTAGATGATAAAGAGTTCATAAAGAATTCTACTTCTAATATGATTTTCTTATCATTTCTCTTGAAAATTTGGAATTCCCTTTTTATTTGTGTCGCTCGTAAACTTGTAAACTTTGAAAGGTAGCCCTAACCCACAACCGACCAAAAACAACGGTCCTTGAATTCAATATCCAGCAAAGAAAAGAAACCCATATTTCCAATCACGCGCTTTCAACGAAAGGTGGAGTTTGACCAAACAAAAATAGGTAAGGCCAAGATGAGAATAGCAACATATATGGATTGATTTTATTTTGGACGTTGCAGTTTAATAATATTATATTGTAAAGAAAAACTTACACAAGTTATGTATTATTAAATCAAATATTGTCAAATTAGAATGTCACCTGATGAAAAATCCGTTATATGTTAGTTATTTTCATGTATGAGACATGAAAAACTAGTTCTTTTATTTGGATCAATCATGAAAAATTTGTTGCATATATGTTAGTTATTTCATATATGCAAGCACACATCTGCTAGCTACTAACAGTTCCCAACCTCTCATGGTACGGTCGGTTGTTCTTAATTTCTTACACGCTGACCACATTTGACTTCGCTTTTGCTAGTCTTCACAGAGAACAATTAACCCATGATGATGATGCTATAGTTTGTGTTCATTGTTGAATAGATACTGCACTTTATGACATACAATTTAATGAGAAGAGTATCAAAGTCGGAATTTTATCGTAATAAAGCATAATAAAATGATCCTACGAAGGAATAATGTGAGATATTTCATCAAACGCATAGTTTCTTTCTTTACAAAAGAACTCAAAGTGGGATCAAGGTTGTATAAGAATATTGAAACAATACAAAAGATATTGGAATCAATGCATTGGCCCCCATTGGGATTGTGAATAGTTTGTTAGGTCCCATATATTTTTCTTTGTGGGAAAGATTATGCGTTTGTTAGTTTATCTTAGCTGTTTTTTGTACCTTATTTTGTTTTAATTTTTTCAAATATTTTGTAAAACTTTCATTCTGACTCAATGTTCACATAATAATGAATAGACCTGATATTTTGAATCAGAGCTGTTAACCCGATTCAACCCATTAATATTAGTATTTGGGTGGATCCTTAATGAGTCGGTCGCTAACGGGTGAACCCGTTAACAATCCGTTAAATAACGAATCACTTTGGGTCAACCAGTTAGACCCGTTAGCACCCCTTAGTTGAGGATATTTTAGTAATTTCAATCAAGTCTTAACAACAAAAAATAAACTTTATGCAAAATAATAATAATAATAATTGTTAACGGGTGAAACGGGTCGGATTCAGATGACCTGTTAACTTAACGGATCGGATTGAACCCAACCCAAACCCAATAAACCCGACCTGTTTACAGATCTAATAATGAATACTTAGGCAGTTAGGCATATAGAGGCAATTGCTTTCATTGGCGCCCTAACGTGATGCCCTAGTGATTAGGGTTAGTAAACTAAACAGATTCGAGTGATATGGCCCGCTATTCACATAATAATAATTTGATAAGGGAAGGTGTCCCGCACGTTTTGCAAAACGTGGTGGGGTTTTGATGAATGGGTGCATATACAAATTCATTGTTTTTTCTCTTTTAAAAAAAAGGGACCAGTTCAATTTATTATTACGATTTAGTAATATTTCTCTTCACTTGTAAGTAAAAGATATGTAGATTCGATTATTGCCAAATGCGAATTTGAACCACATTATTGTTAACTCATTGTGAGGCTAATTCCACTTCTCTTTCTCAATGTAGATAATATCTGTTGTTAAAAAAAGAAAAGAAAAGAAAAAAAGGATCAGCTGGTTACTTTGTAATGGTAGTCCACTTTTTTGGACCAAAAAGACTTATTGAGTCATTGCAATCTTTCCTTAACCAATATCATGTAATCACCAAAACCATGAATCGATCTAAAGACGTATTGTATGAAATGCGAACTTGAAATTCGTCATCTATTACTGAGCCGCTCCATGATAATTCATGCAAATTCATTGTCGGCTGTGACTGGATAAATAAATAGAAAAGACAAACAGGTTGGCTCCGGGCAAATAGAAGCTGCCAGCGGGAGTAATCCCAGCCCTAAATAATAAATAATAATCCCCACCATTCTAGAAACAGGGAGTTTGGCGAGCGGTAGTCCATCCTGCGCTGTTGCTAGTTGTACAAAGGCAGACTGCTTGCATGGTTTGATGAGTGCCGTTGTTGTCCATCCTACGCCACTAAAATAAAATGTAAGGAAGGTTATATTTTTATGTAACATTAGTGTACTATTGATATGATACATTAATGTGTATATATCAGGTTAATAATAAATTTATCTGATTGAATATTGGTTATATGCATCATTTGTCATACGCGATGATACAATAATATAATAAAAAATGTGATATTCCTAGCATGACTCATCATAGAAAATTGCATATCATAACTTCGTTTTTTGCTGTGATACTTACCACAATTTCAATATTACATTTGTACTACCTCTCTAATAGAAGTAGAGCCGACCAAAACAAGTGGATCATACCTCTATTAAAAGCATCATCCAAACGTGGTATGAAAAATAAGGTAATGAAATATTTTCATAGGTAAATGGTCCCATATTAACTATTTGTTAGGCAAGAACACATGAATTGGATGGACTAAACGTAGTTCTGGTTTCATGTTTGGCAGCTAAACTAAATTTTGTATTGGATTAAACGACTAATAATTCACTATCCCTTACCTAATTATTTGGAAGTAACTAATAAAAAATTTTAAACAAAATTGTGAAATGCTAAAAAAAAAGAAAAAAAAAAAAAAAAAAAGAAGGAAGCGAAGAAAGGATAACTGTAAACTGCCAGAAACGAATACGACAAGACGACGACGTTTGCTTTGATGATACGCTGGCCACGTGAAAGTCCAGCGCCAAATCTGAAAGTCGGAAAGCAAAGGCCAAATATTTGGTCAGCAGAATCTCCTCTATTCTGAAAACTTCCAGTGCATCATTTGCCACATTAATCACATGACGTAATTGATGATTTAAAACTGCTAATCCCAATTTTCAAAACGTCGTCGTTCTAGAAGCGGAGATTCTAGATTGTTAAAGTAGGCCCAACCCCAAAACTGAACTCCCTCAAAATTACCGGGAGGGCACTCCTCTTTTTTATTCTTCTACATTTATTCCGTTGTTTCCGTCTCTTGATTTCATTTTATTTTTCCAATCCAAAGGTTGAAAACAATAAAAAGGAGTACCGTAAGAGAACAAACGGAGATTGCGAAAATCAGTTTCGTGTCAAGAGCATCATCATTCGGGTGCGAAAATCAGTTTCCTTTCAAGAGAGAATCATCATTCGAGAGTGAAGATTCTGAAATCAATAATGCTACGTAGACACATGTTGAAATTTTATAATATATAAGTATGTTTCCACATATAATAGCGTGGTACATCTCTATTAAAAAGTGTATAAGCAAGTGTGTTTTTTTGTGCGTAAAAAAAATCCAATTTAGTCTTACTGGCCCAAAACTTCCTAACCTTAAGTCAATATTCATTGGGCTTTAAGGTAGCAGGCCCAAATTACATGTTGAGCCCAAAAATTCACTCCCCTGTCGATTTTCATTCCCCTTGGATCACTCTCTTCTCTCTCTCGCAAAACCCTAATTTCAGAGGTCCAATGGCGCTGCAACAGTTCGGGCGGACGAAGAGCGTGACGAAGCGGTCGAGCAAGTACTTGGAGGAGGCTCTGTACCTGAGGCTGTTCAAAGACGGCGGCTCCGAGGTGAGCGTTCGGCAGCAGCTCAATGAAGTCCTCAAGAGCCGCAAGCGAGTTTACAAATGGGAGGTCGGCGACACTCTCAAGAAGCTTCGCGAACGCAAGCTTTACTACCCTGCTCTCAAGGTCCGTAATCCCAAAATCCCAACATTTGTATTTGGTTACGGATTTTGCTGCGTATTTTTTACACAAAATTTGCTCAATTTATGATCTCCGAGAGCAGTATTTATAGATAATTGATTTGTTGAATTTATGCCGAGCTTAGAAGTAGGATTTGATGGATAATTATTTAAAGTGTATGATTTTGAAAACTCAGTGAAATGGTTGGAAATGTTTATTGTAATTTTGATGATTTTGTTCGAGAAATGTTGCATATTTTTTGTATGAGAGGTTAGAATGTATGGTTGTTTGTTGAATCGCCAAAGTGAACTTACGCTTATATGTTTTTTACATGCATTATGGCTATTCGTTGTATGTTTATCTTAGGGGTGAATTGTTCTTGATAGATGCCAATTTGAATTGATTTGTTATATCCAGCTCGAGATTAGTATTCCGTGTGGATTTCATACAATATTTTTTCTAGTCTCTTTTTAGAAAGATATTGGATAAGATAAAGCTTGATCCTTCAACATTTTTCTTTGTTGCCTTTTTATGTTTCTTGTTTTCCCTGTTCTAATTTGAACTGCAAGACTAGATGTAGATGCTAAGCTGTTTAACATTACAGCTCTCGGAAGCTATGGATAGAAGAGGAATGAACAAGACAGTCAGTGATCAGGCAATACATCTTGATCTTGTTGCTAAAGTCCGAGGCATTCTTGCTGCGGAAAGTTATTTCATTGATCTTCCTGAATCAGCAAAGACCAATCTTTGTTACGGGGCCCTGCTCAACTGTTACTGTAAGGAATTGATGACTGAAAAAGCCGAAGCCCTTATAGAAAAGATGAAGGCTCTTAACCTACCTTTAACCTCCATGCCTTATAACAGCCTTATGACCCTTTACACTAAAACTGGAAAGCCGGATAAGATCCCAGCCATCGTACAAGAAATGAAGGCCTGTAATGTCATGCTCGATTCCTATTCATACAATGTCTGGATGCGGGCACTGGCTGCTGTTAATGATATTTCTGGGGCTGAAAGGGTTATTGATGAGATGAAGAGGGATGGTCGAGTTGCCAGTGATTGGACCACGTATAGCAACATAGCTTCAATTTTTGTTGAAGCTGGCATGTTTGAGAAGGCAGAAAATGCGCTTAAAGAATTGGAGAAGAAAAATTTGCACCGAGATCTTTCGGCTTTCCAATTCCTCATTACATTGTATGGTAAAACAGGGAACCTGCGTGAAATTTATCGGGTATGGCGTTCCTTGAGGCTGGCTTTCCCTAAAACTGCAAATATCAGCTATCTGAATATGATCCAGGTGTTGGTCAACTTGAATGATGTACCAGGTGCAGAGAAAACTTTCAGGGAATGGGAATGCCAGTGCTCAACCTATGATATTCGGGTAGCAAATGTTTTGATTGGAGCTTATGCTGAACAGGGTATGCTAGAGAAGGCCAAGGAACTCAAGGAGCTGGCCCGCAGGAGAGGAGCCAAGCCTAATGCAAAAACCTGGGAGATCTTTCTGGATTATTATCTGAAGTCTGGAGAATATCAATTGGCGGTTGATTGTGTTGCCAATGCAATATCCATTGGTAGGGGGGACGGTAGGAAGTGGAGTCCGTCACATAAGATTGTCAAAACTTTGATGGAGAATTTCGAGCAAGAGAAGGAT
Organism: Pyrus communis; assembly: GCF_963583255.1. Classification (NCBI taxonomy): domain Eukaryota; kingdom Viridiplantae; phylum Streptophyta; class Magnoliopsida; order Rosales; family Rosaceae; genus Pyrus; species Pyrus communis. The sequence continues at coordinate 5,641,785 of NC_084806.1, read as the reverse complement.
GTTGATGGTGCAGAAGGTTTTCTGGAGATTCTGAAGAAGTCCGTAGAATCCTTAGGGGTTGAGGTGTTTGAATCATTGATCAGAACTTATGCAGCTGCTGGAAGGACAAGTCCTGCTATGCGTGCTCGTTTGAAAATGGAGAAATTGGAGGTGAGTGAAGCCAGTGAAAAGTTGCTTGAGGCCGTATGTGTGGAATGAGATTTGGTTATCTTCCCGTATATGTATTTTCTTCAGACTATTTCGAGAAAACGAGTTTCCTTGGTCTTGCTTAGGGGTTTATGTTCTGATAATAAAACGTTCCTTTGTGCACCATAACCTGCATCATATGATTATTGTTGTAGTTTTGATACTGAATTCAATTCTCGACTTATTCTGCGTTGTACCATTTACAGTATTCAGGTCTGAGAAGAACCAGGGTCCCTTTGACCTCTCGTCCAAGCCCACCATCGAGATTATTAAGTCGAACCTTGTTCCACCCAAGAAGCCCAACTTCTATAGGGACACATCGACTACTACATGTGCATCTCTAATAAAAATGTAATTTTTTTTTTTGTATTTTTGTCTCACTCGAACTTATGTTTGTCACACGTTATGTGATAGATGTGCATGTGCTAATAGGGCAGCCCTACTGAAAGTTTCTTCTGTGAAATGAACACTGGTATAGCTGATGGCTATGATACATTGTCAATCTATTCCGGGCCACCCCCCAACCCCACAATGTGTCATGGTGAGTGACTGTTAGTCACCACTCGCAAAAGAGTATTGGATAGGATTGTCTCGTGCATCAACTTACTCACGTAATGGGTAAATGCCGGCATTATACAATCGTGTTCGATGAAAAATTCTTCTATGCAGACGGGTGCACTCACAAGGGAGTGAAACCCTTTGGCACCCCACCATTGAGTGAGACGAAGACTTGGCGTACCAAAACTTTCTCCACACCACATGTACAGTTAGTGAGAGCTCCATTAAAACGTAATGGAAGACCAGGCATTCCATTTGAATCATCTTTTCCAAAGTCAATGCTCTTAACAGTCAACTACTCTGAGAGAGAGAGAGAGAGAGAGAGAGAGAGAGAGAGAGAGAGAGAGAGAGAGAGAGAGAGAGTTTCATATATATATATATATATATATATGGAATACGACTTCAATTCATGCAACATCATGGCATGTGAATGTGATGTTCATGTGCTCATCTCATCAGTCATGTCGATAATCCACATTCCATGCATTCTCTGGCTTAAATTACAGGTCAACAGATTTGACTTTTCGTTTATTCCACTAACCACCGACTTGGCTTCCAAGTCAAATTCTCTTTTTATCTCTTTTATATTCTTCACTTGTTGCTCTGCTACAAAATAAGAGAGACTTCAAGGCATCCCTTTGAATCATTTCACTGCTACGACAGTGGAGGATACATGAAATTTTCATTTCGCACGTCATTTTACTTAGGTGCTCCTGACCTTTTACTTTACTTCAGCCTCTTTCAGACATCTTTTTTAACGTCTTATCTCTTTAACAATCATGCTCAAATGTATAATCAATAGAACATTAGATAACATATCCAATATACACTAACCCTAATACTAGACGACTCGTTTCCATTGGAAGGAATCTGGTTTGCATGATAGTGTCGACACCTTTTTTATATAGCATCAAGCTTAATAATGACTAATAAGAAATAAAGTAAACTTTAAGAAAAAGACTGAATCCCAAATCATGCATGGAGGAGGCATCGTCGACATTTTCATGTGGGAACACGAAACAAGGACTCAGAAATATGCTTAACATTGGTACCGTATGTCAATAATTAATATGTTATATAATTAGTTTTGGGGTTCTAGGTAATTAAATACATTATTGTATAGTTTAATGATTTTGTGCGCGTGTGTGAAACAGTGTCATTGTCTTCAATGGCAAGGAACCCAACGTATAATCCTTGGGCACAGCTTCGGCTTCACAGTTGTAACCTTCGGCACGCATGGGATGGGACACCAACTTGTAATTATCTTTAATTAACAAAAAAAGTTTAGTTAGTCTTATATATTATTATGCTTTAAGCACTGGACCACATGGTAATGATCTATAGCTATGGACTATAGGGTTTTTTTTATGCACAATAAACTAGATAGGGTGTTTAAGGCTACACTATTTTATTATTTTGGGTTTTTGAAACGTTTTCCACTCAATAACGTTTACTTTATTTTTGAACCAATTATGATTTTTTTTTTTTTTTTCTAAAAAGGAGACTAGCGGGTGGATCGACTATGACAGTTTACTTTTTTGAGGGTCGAAAAGACTCCTAAGACGTGCTGCAAAATACGAACTTGAAATTCATCTCCATCACTGGACCATCCTATGGCGGTTGACCAATTATGATTGTTGGGAGAATGTAATTTTCAATGGGAAGCGATTTATATGATGTTTTGTGTTATACATGCATATAACTCTCTTTTGATTTGTTCAATCTGATGGCTAAAAAAATCCAAAAAAATGAAAATTAATTGCGCAAAAAACATACACAATTTCGCATATACAACATAGGCGAAAACAAAGCACAAAAGAATGAAATCAAGCCATAGTATATTCACTATTTTTTTTTGTTGCCCAAAATTTACATAGAAGTCCCTAAGGGTGGTATAATGAATAAATCACCAGTTAGCTGGGAGAAAAAGAAAGAGGGATTAACAAAGGAATACAAATACAAGAATACCCAAACTGAACTAACGATGGATTAACCCAAAATCACCCAAGAAAAAAGAAAATTGAAAATTTTAATATTATGTAAATATAAAATCCTAGCTCTATACCTTTCCCTTAGGGACACCTCACATTTCTTCCAGGACCTCCATAGTAAAAATAATTCCCCCAAACGTTGTTAATCCCCCCTTGAATATCATAGCAATTTGGATGATCAGCCAAAACTTTGAGGTTGGATAATGGGATTAAGCTATTATCCCAATCCACAACCTGCATGTTTCGAAAATATGAAGCTTTTCCAAACCCTTCACCTGCAAAGTGCCCACTGCCCATCTGTGTGGCTGTGTGGGAGCCTGAAGGCCTCGAGTTCACAACTTCTCCACCAAATTGTACCATGCTTGCGTGGTTTTGAAGGTGAGTGAACAAGAATGATGGCCAGTATCCGACTAGGACTCCGTTCCCGAATTCCAGCCACCAATTTCCATGCTTTGGATCCTACAATATGCACAAGTAATTAGGGTTACTATAAGTTTTTACTTTCTTCTTCTTCACTAGTGTGACTCACCCATGAAAACTAGTTAGTTGGTTCGTGAAACTAATACACATTATTATTCGAGCGATATTGAGGAGGGGAAATTAAACAGAGAACTTAGGTACTTAAACACTTTAGCTACAAAGGACTTGCATGCATGGTGATTACAAAAGCATATGGGAAGTGAGTAAAATGGATAAAGCAAAACCAAGTTTATTGTACTATGTCACCTTGAGGAGTCAAAATAAGGAAAACCCTAGAAAAGAAAAAGCAAATGATGGAAGGGCCAAGGAACTCTTTCTCTAGTGAAAAAAAAAAGAAGGGAATCCAGCAAAGCAGAAAGCACGAGGAATTTACAGCCCATTATTTTGGACTTTACCACTGCAGCAGGCACGCCTGCGGATAATTTTTTTATTTTTATTTCTGGTGTTAGGGTTTTCTTTATTTCTATCATTTGTGGATAAATTGTTTGTTGTTGCAGTTCAGGCGTTTGGCTAAGGTTATTTAACATGGCAATCCTCTAGCACATGTGACACTGCTAAATCTGTGGAGGGCCTATTACTAACCATCGGATTTGCGGACTTTTTGAACTTTTCCTGATTTGGGAAACTATACAAATCGCTCAGTCAAAGTGTCATCCATCGCCAAATAACTATCCTATATAGTATTTACCTTCCTGGCATATAGGGACCTAGAACATTCTTGGCTATGGGTCCTTAAGCACCTAACTTTGAATGTACAAAAATGGACCGATAAGGTGGGAGTAGGATTCTCTTTCCTCCTAATCTCTCTCTCCTTGTCTTTCCTCCTATTTAAACGGTTAAGATTGAGCTATATCAACATCTTGCTTTGAATTTTTTGTAGGGAAGAAGACAAAAACAAAGTATGAGAGGAGAAGAGGGAAAGGGAGGAAAATAAAAGAGGAGACAATCCTACATAACTTTTTTATTGAGCGAGAAAACGATATATTCATTGAAATCAAATAAGGTGACATAACTAAAAACCTGTAGATCACTACTATTTCCATGCCAGATTTACTAAGGGGATTTTATTTTATTTTATTTTATATTTTTGGGGTGGAGTTGGGGAACCTGGTATGAAAAGAAAAGGTTACCTTCCAAATTAACAAGCTAATATCAAATTGTCCACCATGGTAGCAAGAAGTTGGAGAAATTGCGGCTCCAATGGCAATTCTACTATTGGTCTGAACAAATCCAGAACACAGTAAATTGTAGCATCCAGTTGCTTGATATGCATCCGTCTGCAAAATAAATAATATAATAATTATTATTATTATGGTCTGTAATTATTATTATTACATCTTACTTATTATCAGTATTATTATATCTTATGCTTGTCGTCGAAGGCAAGGTGATTTTGTATACTTACAGTCCAATAAGTAAAGAATCTAGGGTAGTTGTCCCCATACAGCTCTGGACTGACCTGCACAAAATTAAATGAATTTAGCCCCCCCATTAATTTAATACATTACAATGCAGAAGAACAAGATGAAGACGACGACTCAAAGAATAGAGGTCGTTGAGCTGTGTTCACTGCCTTAAATGTCAAAATTATTGATTTGTACTATATGGATTGAAATTCAAACAGTCTGCCACCATCGTATTGCGCGTTACACTGTATCTTTCATGGGTTAAATCACTCTTAAACTTGTAATCCTACATAAATAAATAAAGTCAGAGGGACACTCAACATGTAATGAAGACCGTAAATATGGATATATGGTCAATTTATTGCCTGCTTAGGGTCAGTCGGTTGTATTTTCTATTAAAAATTTGTAATCAGTTCTATCGGTGCATGTTTCGAGAATCCTAGCCCTACCAGTTCAATAATTAAACAGAGAAAGAGAGAAAATTCAAGGTTAATTAGAGGGGAAGTTTAGTGATGAAAGATACACATGCCTGCCAACCAGCTTCAATGGTGTTGAGGTCATCACCAAATGAACCAGAGATGACCCACATCTGGGACAAGCTGAATTCATATTGATTAACAACTTTGGGGGCCCAGACATTGATGCTAGCTTTGGCTCCATAGTATTGATCTCCACTCACATACCCAACTGCATGCTGCAAAGTGCAAACCCAATTATCACAAAACATAAACCACAATCAGTGCACAATTATTTAATTTAATCTTCACTAATTTGATTTTTCATGTATTTGTTTTTTTTTTTTTTTTGCCAAATTTTTCATGTATTTTGTTAGAAAAAACATTCTGAAGGGCATGAAAACATGGTGGAGTTGCAAGTTCCTTGGGAATTAGTGCAACTCCAAGCAGCAAAAGCAGCCATGAAAGTCTTTAATTACTACTAATGGAAACTGGAAACTCAGCTGAGAAAAAATTGCAGGAAAAAAACAGTAGATCACCTACATTGGTCTCAAATATATATTAAAAAAAAAGAGGATGACTTAATTGAAAAAATTAGTAAAAAAGCAGTTTTTGTACCTACACTCTTTCATTCATTTATTTAATTAAGTCTAATAAATTACTAATTGACTGAAATTAATTAAATTAAAATGATAGTGACTCTTCGGAGACAAATTCTGAGAATTCCTCTGTTTCTTGTTTGTACAATTTACAAGCACTAACCTCATGGCCATTACTGGATGTATCTCTTCTGACATGCCTTCTTAGTTTTCTTCCAAATCTTCTAACAGAGCTGGCTCTCATCATATCTTCCTCTCTTGTTCTTCTAATTGGAAGTGTTCCTTCTGGGCAGAGATTTCCTGACATGCTCCAAAGCTGGTAATTTTCAGCGGCCATTCCTGGCGGGTTTTGGCCTTTCGGTCTCTCCGGCGGATCCTAAAAAATTCAAGTAAAAAAAGTTATCAACTTATCAAGACTTCTCCTTTGCCGGCTCGTCAGCTGATGACTAGTTTGATAACCATTTCGTTTTTTAAGTTTTTAGTTTTCATTTTTTATTTTTTGTGCAATGTTTGACAAAAGAAATGAAAACTAAAAACTTTTAAACGAAATAGATATCATACTGCCATTTAGAGTTATGATTTTCTAAGAACCTTGAGAAAATTTGAATTCGCTCAAGGAAGAACTAAGTACCAATGGCTTCTGTCCTTTTAACTGGGGATGATCGAAAGCTGGTTGGTGATGAGAGAGAACACAATCTATAAGATCGCCATCCGGACTCTGCAGAAGCAACAAACAAAACCCAACAAATTAAATATTAAAAATAAAAAAAAATAAAAAGAACAAAACAGAGCAAAAACAGAGGGAAAACAGAGCAAAATTAAAGACAAAATGCCTGAAATGTCTTGAGAGCAGGCTTGTTGATCTTGTTAAGACGTGCTCTTATAGTCTTCAACTTTTTCAATTCTTGCTCTGGCTTCAACGTCTGATTGGCGGCGGTTTCGCGGCGGATATCAGAAGATTGTGCTACCGGACACATTGAAGAAGCAACAAGAAGGAAGCAAATAACAATGGGAATGATTGGGGAAATCTTGGAGTAGCTACAAGCCATATTGCTTGAGAAGTTTTCTTGTTTTTTTGCTTTTGTTGAATCCTCTTGTTGTTGTTGTTGGTATTGTCTTCTTCTGTAGTCATGAAATTTGCAGCATAAAATATTGGTGCTATTTTTTGTCCATGGAAGCTCAGCTCCCACCAAAGCCAGTATCCAATACATGGTGACCATATTCTAAGAAGAAAACCTACTCACTCCCTCACCATTTCCAAGGATTTTGAACCCTAAAAAAATATGAGAAAAACTTGCTTCTATTCTTCTTCTTCTTCTCTCTCCCTCCTCTCTGTTTCTCTCTCTACAGCTCTAGAGAGGTTAAATTGAGCTTCTGGGCACAAGCTGATTAAAAAAAAGAAGCAAATGGGTTGTGTTTTCTTAAAGTTTTGGCCATGTGGATGTGGAGTTATAAATACTGGATAGCGAGGTTTAAATTAGGAAAATAAAATAGAAAAAGAAGAGAGAGAGAGATAGAGAGGTTATTGTGTGTAGTGTGTGTTTCCAGTCTCCAATACAAAGACTGAAACTTTAGCTTTTGTGTTAATTTTATAGGGGAAAACGGGACTGATTGCTGCTGTTCTTTATTTGTTGGCCCAAGGAAGAGATGGGAATTACGCTCGAGTCTGGGTATCAAAAGTTCTGCGCTTTGGCTGTTCCCTTTCTCCCCTCCCTAGATGTTCTTTCTGTCAGCTGTGCTAGGTTTGTACCACTATACACACATATTTTTTACCTCTTACACACCACTCTTAATTGGACTATCGGATTGAAAACATTGAAGAAGATCAATGAAAAAAATTAACAATGGTGCGTGAAAAGTAACAAGGAGTGTGTGAATAGCACTACCCATCATATTATCTCCCACTTTTTAATTAGTGGTAAAATGTCACAGTCACATTGTTACGCATTTCACTAACACATCGGTTAAACTACAAGTAAATGACATAGTTGATACAAATAAATTAAAATATATTATATAACAAATAGATGGATAATACATACTGAAATTTTTTAATAGTTTACATACCAAAAAACAACACACTCTAATTTTTTTAGTGTATTATTTTTTGGTGTCATTTTATTTCTCAGGGATTGGATATTAGAATACATTGTGTTGATTTAATATTTAATTATAGCATCCCTTAATCTAAATGGGATTTCATCTGAGAACAATGCACCTTTTGAAGCTGTCGTTTTATGCGAGGTATTAGCCAAATGGTCTGGATGCGTCATATTGTGTTCGGCATGCTGAGTCGGCAGTTGGCATGCGTACCTGGTTATGTGCAGTCATTGCATGCTTCTGCACTCACTCATGCAATTCATTATCGTTAAACTGCGTTTAGTGGCTCAATCTTGATTTTGTGTTTGGTTAATTACCTCAAGAGATCGACTATTATTCCCACTGTTTATTACTTATTACTGGCCTAAAGGGTTTGTTAGAAGATTCTTACACTAGTAAAAAAAAAAAAAATCCTTGCATGACGAAACATTAAACTTTATCACACAAAATCTTGCGCGACAAAAAACACATCATCGCGCAAAGTGACTTTACGAAATTCTAAGCTTCGTTGCGCAAAGTCTTGCGCGACGAAAATTTAAACTTCGTTGCGCAAAGTCTTTACAAAAATAAATAAAAAAATTTAATCTTTGCGCAACGTAATTCAAATATTTCGTCGCCTAAACCAAATTATTTTCATTTTTTATTTTGTACGCATAACACTTAAGAAATTGAACGGTATATATATGTATTAAGTAGCTTTAAATTTATTGTTGTGGTTCGGATCGGGTTTTTGTTAGAAAAATATATTATTGTAGTTTGGATCTAATTTTTGTTAGAAAAATATATTTTAAATTGATGATCGAATTAGTTCATTGTATTCATATAGGGTCAAGGAGTGTAGTTGTAAAAAATCATCAAAATCGGAGTTGAAATAACCATTAAATCATGATTTTTCGTTTATAACCGTCGAAAAGTTTTATCCCGTTACTTGATCTCTGAATGTTTTTTTTTTTTTTGTGATTTTTGTTGTATATGATCTCAAAGTATATACAACAAGTTTGACGGTTGGATCATTGAAACTAGTTTCGTAGAATGCGTATCTCATCAAAACAATAGATTCACTAATACTCAGAGTTTATTTATATTTTCATTAAGTATAACATAAGATTTTGTGGTATCCACTAGTGTAAATATTTTAAATTGAAGATCGTACGTATTTAGTCACTGTATTCATATAGGGTCAAGGAGTGTAGCTGTAAAAAATCATCAAAATCGAAGTTAAAATAACCGTTAAATCATGATTTTTCGTTTATAACCGTCGAAAAGTTTTGTCCCGTTACTTGATCTCTGAATGTTTTTTTTTTTTGCAATTTTTAGTGTATATGATCTCGAAGTATATACAAACAAGTTTGACGGTTGGATTGTTGAAACTAGTTTCGTAGAATGCATATCCCATCAAAACAATAGATTCATTAACACTTAAAGGTTTATTTATATTTTCATTAAGTTTAACATAAGATTTTGTGGTATCCACTAGTGTAAATATTTTAAATTGAAGATCGTACGTATTTAGTCACTGTATTCATATAGGGTCAAGGAGTGTAGCTGTAAAAAATCATCAAAATCAGAGTTAAAATAACCGTTAAATCATGATTTTTCGTTTATAACCGTCGAAAAGTTTTATCCCGTTACTTGATCTCTGAATGTTTGTTTTTTTCGCAATTTTTAGTGTATATGATCTCGAAGTATATACAAACAAGTTTGACGGTTGGATTGTTGAAACTAGTTTCGTAGAATGCATATCCCATCAAAACAATAGATTCATTAACACTTAAAGGTTTATTTATATTTTCATTAAGTTTAACATAAGATTTTGTGGTGTCCACTAGTGTAAATATTTTAAATTGAAGATCAAATTTAGTCATTGTATTCATATAGGGCCAAGGAGTGTAGCTGTAAAAAATCATCAAAATCAGAGTTAAAATAACCGTTAAATCGTGATTTTTCGTTTATAATCGTCGAAAAGTTTTGTCTCATTACTTGATCTCTGAATGTTTTTTTTTTGTGATTTTTGACGTATGCGATCTCGAAATATATACAAACAAGTTTGATGGTTGGATCGTTGAAACCAGTTTCGTAGAATGCGTATCCCATCAAAACAATAAATTCACTAACACTTACAGTTTATTTATACTTTCATTAAGTATAACATAAGATTTTGTGGTATCCACTAGTGTAAATATTTTAAATTTAAGATCGAATTCAGTCATTGTATTCATATAGGATCAATGAGTGTAGTTGTAAAAAATCATCAAAATTGGAGTTAAAATAACCGTTAAATCGTGATTTTTCGTTTATAACTGTTGAAAATTTTGTCCCATTACTTGATCTCTAAATATTTGTTTTTTGCAATTTTTGGCGTATATGATCTCGAAGTATATACAAACAAGTTTGACGGTTGGATCATTAAATGGTGTGTGTGTGTGTGTGTGTGTGTATTAAGTAGCTTTAAAATGATTTATTTTGTACGTATAACACTTAAGAAATTGAATGGTACATATATATTTATTAAGTAGCTTTAAATTTATTATTGTAGTGTGGATCAGGTTTTTGTTAGAAAAATATATTATTGTGGGTTTTATGTAAAAAAAAAAAATTGAATTTGAAGGGAGTAAAGTCACAGTTTCAGTAAATTTTGGACGGGAGCCAAAAATGGGACGTTGGATTTTTTTTAAGACTTCGCGCGATCAATTTTTTGTCATGCAAAACTTTGCACGACCAAACTCTAAAAATTTGGGTGGCCACCAAAAATGGGACACGGGAATTTTTTTTTTTAATTTTATTCAAGTGGTCGCGCAAAACTCTAATTTTAATTTTTTTTCATTAGTATATGTTTTTTGGAGTTAGTTTTGAGTTTGGTGTGGGGTTTGGGGTTGAGTATAGGATGAGGAGTGGAGTTTGGGGTCGGATTTGGGGTATACCAATTTTAGGGGAGATTATGCCAATTTTTTTTTTTTTTTTTTTTTGTTATTTGACCATATATATATATATTTTTTGTAGGGAATCGTTGAGACTTTGACGGCTAAAGTTGAGGATTAGGACGTTATCGAAACATATCCCCCGCCACTACCACTACAATAAACTTGTATTAGGATTTTATTATTGTACTTTGTTAATTTATGTGTACATTTTGAATATATTATATATATTGGATAATTTGATCACTATTTTTCATATGTAATTTTATTTTGAATATGTCAATTTAAATTAAAGTAATTAAAAAAATAAAATCATACAATATTATAATTTGATCACTCTTCATGGACTCTCTACCATCCCACGTTTTAACGTTAATTCCCGTACCAATATTATAAAACAATGTGCAAAAAACATGACTGACAGAAAATCCAAAAAAAATTCCACTTTTAAGAGAGTATTCATAGCATTTCTCAATAAGATAACCATAGTAGTGATCAACATTCAACGCAGGGAGACATGATTTATAAATGCCATCATTAGAGAAAAATATCAGCAAAGTGCCATTGAGATCTTGTCATCAAAAGCCCCAATTCATTTCTTTTCTACATTAAAATTGAAATTAACTTGTCTCTACAGTAGATTGTGTTCAAGCTGTGGAATATTTAGTAATGGATAGAGGCCACGATGCATGGCTTGGTCAAAACATCATTGTCAGTGATCGCAAATAAATTGGAATCTTATGTTGATTTCACCTAGTTCCTTCTAATTGATTTCTACTCAATTATTAAATAGATATTATTTATCTTGTTTTATCAACCATATTACGTAAGTCTCAAATAAACTTTAAAATGCAAACCAGTCTTATTAACAATTGTTTCAACTTTCAAGCATATTATGCGAGTCTCAAACAGGTTTTGCGGCTCCAAAGGAGGGGGAAAAACCTTAAAAGAAAAAAAAAACCTAGCGGCCGACCCCTTGATTTTGAAATTGGAGTCGGTAGCGGCAATCCTTGCTCTATTTCCTCTTTTTCTTTCTCTATTTTCGGATGTGATTGTTCTCTCGCTGTATGGAGGAGAACCTTCATGGTTGTAAGCGTTTTCTTGTTTTGTTGATGAGATTTTTTTTATGATTGTGGTTATGTTAATGACTATTTGTTCAATGTCACATTCTAGAGACAATGTTCGTTGTTCATATATGAGGTGGTGATTTTTGTAATTTGCGCGCATAACAAAGGAATATGACAACATTAATAAGGATACTCGACCTTTTTTTAAGGTAAATCATACATTACTTCTTTGTCAACAATTTCAAAATCAACAGAATTGGTGGTGCGGCTTTTTCGACAGTAGTGGTCATTCCTCTGAAAACCGATAGAGTGTGTCTCGTCACCTCCAATAACGTCCAAGGTTTAGAGTGTGCCTCACCCTTAACAATGTAAGAAAAACAACCTCCTCCTTACCGACAGTGTCATGCATGATTTTCGTACACTGCTCAAGGGCATTTTTTCATATTACTCGTTGTCACTGGAGCATGTCAATTTTGTGTGCAGTACTACAGCTCTGGATGAGAACCTGACTACGATATAGAATCTGATATTGGTATTAGTGTATAAACAAGTGATACATGGATGCCGTTATAAAGGAGACGCGAGATTGCAAGAGTGCAGTAGTATACCAAAAAAGTTTCCTAAACTACTGATATATATAAAGAAAAACTAACGAAAAGTCTAAAAAAACTTTCGTTTTAATGAAAAATGATAAATAAAGGTGTTGTAAATAGTACCAAAGAAATGTAAAAATATGATATTTCGTTAAAAGTGAACAACATTGGAAATGTTTTGTTAAAACTTATATATATATATATATATATATATATATGTAATCTTTGACTAAGTAATTAAAAACTACAGTATGACGATTGCAAGAGTACACTAGCATACCAAAAAGGTTTCCTAAACTATTGCTATATATATATATATATATATATATATATATATATATATATATATATATGTAATCTTTGACTAAGTAGAAAACTTCATTTTAATCATCGGCAAATATGACTTTTAAATTAAAATCATGAGTAATATCAAAATCTAATTTTAGTCCATTGATACATTAATAACCTCACTTATTAATTATATTTTGATTTTTTAAGGTTTTTTATATTAGTATCCTACAAAATGTTGAATGCACCCCACATTAAAATTTAATATTAAATGATTTATTTACCCTACTATATAATGGCATTTTTGACCTTATTAGGTTTAAAAAAAAAATCTAAATACACCCCAAATCACTTTTAATGTATTATTTATCTTCTTCAACTATCAAAATCCCTCCGACCCTTGTTGAACAAAACTCTAACCAATGAAACTACAAACATGTTGATTGAGAAAAATTATTTTTGACGACTGAAACACGAAATCGATGTTTCGGAAGCTTCACATGAGGTAAGACTTCATATCCTTTATTGTTTTAGTGATTTTGACGACATCGATAATTATTTAATCTTGCTTTCGCTGTGTTATTCAAGCTTCTATGTTCGTATTCATCTTTTAGGGATCACAAGGATTACATGAAGAATTAAACACCTAAAATTACCACCAAATATTAAAAACAGACGACATGGATTTTAATGGTGGAATTGAAAACAACCCACATATGCTTTAAATCCCAAACAACATCTTTTGTCAAAATTCCAGTCAACATTTTTTGTCCAAATTAAAAGCTTTATAAGATTTGAGAAATGTGGGGTGTATAGAAAATATGGGGTGCATGTAGAAATGTAAGGTGTTAGGGTATTATGGGGAAGTATGTGTGGTGTATTAAGATAATTTTTCATTGAAAAAGCAAATGTGGGGTGCATTAAGTATGTGGGGTTTATTCAACAATTTGTGGGGTGTTAATGTGGCGACCCGTCCCAATTTATTACATAATTTTCTCCCCGAGTGTGTTAAATTGACGAATATGCCCTCATTGGCTAAGTGACATGGATGTATGTGTGCAGATTTAAATTATCTTTCTCGCTATCGTAATTAAATCATACTCGATGTCATGAGTGCATTGAAGCGAGTTAGAACCGAAGTGGAGTCGTAATGAAAAAGTTACAACTATTTAAGTGCGTAACGGGTAATTTTTGAACTAATTAGATGGGTTTTTCCCTTGGCCCAATCAAGTTGTTTGTTTTTATTTTTCTTTGGGCCAATTACACATATAACTTTTTCCCTCTCTCACGGTAGCCCAATCAGAAAATATAATTTTCTTCTTCTGCCCAATCACGTACACACACATACACATTCACTCATCTTTCTCTCTCTCTCTCTCTTCTTCTTGACTCTTCTCCCTCCATACACTCGGGACACCCCACACACAACCATCATCAAACTCACACAAATCGAACTTTTGGAAACCATCCTCATCCTAATCTCGACTTCACGATTACCACCATACCCTTTGTTTTCCGTTTTGGTGAGTTTTAGCTTGAAAACCAGAAGCTCCGACGAGGAGCTAGGTTGCTCTGGCACTATCACAGACGATTTACAAGGTTTTGAGGCTCGAGATGGTTTATATGCAACTTCCCTAGCACTTTAGAGTAGATTTGGAGTGGAGTGAACGTCGGTATAGGTGAGTTCGAAGAGTTGTAAAGTTGGTTGGATTTTCCAAGAAATTTTCCGATCATTTTTTGTTGGATTTTGGACTTCTAATTGGTACGAACGTGTTCTACTCTTCGAGACCTTCAAATCCATATAAATTTCATGGATTTTGGTTAAGAAATGAAGTAGATATAAAGTTTTGAAATTTTTTCAGAAATCGGTGAGTACAGACGACGGCGGATGGCAGAGACCGACGGGTGACCAGAGAAGAAGAAGGTATATTCCGTTAACTTTAACAGAATATTCTAACGGCGTTAGGTAACACCGTTACCATTTAACATAATGTTTCGCCTATTTTGACGGAATATTCCTAACGCTGTTAAGGTTTCCGTCAGTGTGTCATGCACGTGCCTGCATGTGGCCGTGCCTTGGCTGGAGCGTGAGGGCACGTTCGGTGTCCAAAAATTTTTCTAAAAATTTGTGTGGGTTCGTATCATCAAGTAGATCACGTTCATATATTCAAACCTTACATTTGAGCAAACTATGATGAGTTATTTCTAGATTTCATATATGTGCTAATTAATTAACGTAAAAATAGTTGTATCTTATGTAGGTGAGACGTACCCCCAGGACGAGCGTGGACAAGCGAAGCTAGGGGGTTACGATCCTACTACTTATCAATGAGTGGGCATTTGTTTTCTATATATATATACATATACGGTTTCTAGAAACGTTTTTATATGCAGAAACGTTTTTATATGGAATTATGCTTTGCTTGCCATGTCGTAAATAAGTTACATTTTAAATCTTGCATTGTTACATTTATGAATTGTATTGTGTGATGTTGAGGAGACTCAGGTAAGCTTCTAGTGAGTATTATGTGATTGAATGGGTTGTATTGCATTGGTATGCATACAATTATTTAGAGCTCACCATGGCTGCACCCCGGTATTAGTGCTCCCGTTTGGGGCCAGGGCCAGCCTTCACGTGATTGTTCACCTCCCGCACCGCACGCCCACCTTGGATCCAAGTCTGGTGCTAGCTTGTCATACATACCACAATAGGTGGTTTTGACTCGTAGATGACCCACAATTTATCGCACAGTCTTCACGTGATCGTAGTACTTGAGTGTACATATTTATACCCAACCTGTCGTACAGGTCACACTAAGTGACTCCGACTCGTGTGCTAGTCTAGATTGATGAGCTATAAATCCAGTCATACAGGTCACGCAAGGTGACTCCGACTGGCATACTATTTTATATTAGTTGCACATTTGGTTTACATCTTTTAGTGTTGAAATATTATGACATGGCATATCTCAGTTTTCGCTGGTCTTGTGCATTGGTTTGCATACCTACGTAGTAGTATTTTCTGGAAACTATACGAGTTTTACGGAGAGGGGTTATTATGTTCATAAAGATAAATACGTTTTCCACGCTTTGTTTTTGCCCACTCACCCTTCTGTTTTGCGCCCCTCCAGGTTCTAGGTAGCTGTTTATCTTTGGTGGTTCACGAGGACTACTCGGCGATTCTGACGTTCCATTAAATATTGTAGGGATCCTCTCTCGGTTTGTATAATTAGTGTTTAGTTAATTCGACTGCACTTTCGTGTTACCTATGCTTTGATATGTGTGTATCATATACTTGATCACTTTCACACACTTATATAATATCTCTAGCAAATAAGTTTAGTTTTAGTTTTTATTTATTCACATTTTCTTATTATTATCACTTTTGTTGCGCACTTGGCTACGTCACTCTTACGTGATAGCCAGCATGCCTCGACTCCGGTCGGGGTGTGTCAGTTAATATAATAAGCCTTTTTTAATTATTTCTCTTTTTCTTCCTAATTTTTAATGTATTAATTTTATTTCATTATAATTTTCATTGTCATTTCATTTATCGTAATATATTTTGTTGTAAACATTTAGATAAATTAATTTTTATTATACAATATATTTCGATGTACTTTGTCTTCTTCATTTAGGTACATTAAATTCATTATAATACATCTTGGTAC
Source organism: Pyrus communis (assembly GCF_963583255.1). NCBI lineage: Eukaryota > Viridiplantae > Streptophyta > Magnoliopsida > Rosales > Rosaceae > Pyrus > Pyrus communis. The sequence goes on along the minus strand of NC_084806.1, from coordinate 5,625,473 downwards.
ATACATTTAGGTACACACATTTTCGTACATACATTTGATACAAACATTTAGGTACATTAACTCAATATAATACATTTCGGTACTAACATTTTGGTGCATACATTTCGGTACACACATTTAAGTACATTAATTTAATATAATACATTTCCGTGCATATATTTCGGTACATACATTTTGATACTAACATTTAAATACATTAGTTCAATAAAATACATTTCGGTATTAACATTTAGGTACATTAATTGTTACATCCCACATCGTCCAGAGGTGAGGATCCTATAAGCCTTATATGTATATTCTCATCTCTACCTAGCACGAGGCCTTTTGGGAGCTCACTGGCTTCGGGTTCCATTAGAACTCCGAAGTTAAGCAAGTTCGGGCGAGAGCAATCCCAGGATGGGTGACCCACTGGGAAGTTCTCGTGTGAGTTCCCAAAAACAAAACCGTGAGGGTGTGGTAGGGGCCCAAAGCGGACAATATCGTGCTACAGTGGAGTCGAGCCCAAGATGTGGTGGGGGCTCAGGTCGGGATGTGACATTAATTGAGTCTTTCAAGTTTGAAGAATGTTAAATAAAATTAATTAATTAAAAAACTCTTTTTTGGTCAAAAAATAAATTAAAATTTGTATATTAATACATTTAAATATTTAATGGGAGACATTAAATAAAATGCACACTAATTATTTTGAATTAAGGACACATCAAGGGATTATAATCAATATGTAATCTAACACCAGGTTTATTTTAAATTTTAATCTTCTTAAAGGATTAAAGTTAAAAAAAACCCCTAATTAAAAACTACAGTATCAATTACAACAATTAAGGGACCAAAATTAGTCCTAATTGTTGAAAGTATCAATCTCATATCAAAGAAATGAGGAACATTGCATGTGTTTATAAATAATTGGTGGGCTACTCCCCAACTTTCTTCACTAATGAGTATAATATATCAACGGTACTGCTAAAAAACCATCTATTTAGACCAAATTTCATAAACTACATGACGTGGTTGTGGATGATTGAATTATTATTTACGTGTTAATTAATATGCTTATTTCCTATTAATGGTACATCATATAGTTTACAAATTTGATCTAAAAAAATTAATCTATCTATGGCATTACCCCTCAGCGCCTCATGCAGTAGCATCAATTACCATGCAATCTGTATATTTAAGATTAATGTGTATGAGAGGAGACTGGTTTTGTACGTGGGAGCAGAGCACCAAGGCTGAGCTACCTTTAACTAAAACTCCCTTCATTCTCTTTTTAGGGTTCGATCGGGCCAATCATGCCGGCCACTTCCTCTTCATTCCCTTTTATCGTATTTTAAATCGAATTATTTTTCTAATTCTCATGAGAAACCCCTACTTAATTACCTAGAAGTACAAATTAAGTACCTAGCTAGGAATTGGTCCACCAGGCCTTATCATTCTCATTACACACAAGTTGGCACAAGCAATTAAGATATCTTTAATTAGTCAAACCAAACCCTCCTATCTCTACGAAATGTTCACGCAGAATTTAATATTAATGCGAAAACATTTAAACTACTGGTGCAATTTGGAGCTCAATAACCATTATTAGAAAGGACCCTTAAGCATTAACCCATGTTCTGGGCCTAATCTGGTTCATTAATTAATTTTAGGTCAGTCTATGTCAAAATTCTTTTAAGTTTAAAGCTGATCGAAAGGCTGCAAAAGTAATGTGTAGTTGCATTCGAAGGGGAACAAGGGCAATATTTTGAAAGAAAAAGATCATACTTATAATTAGGAAACACATTATGCGACTTAAAGTTGTGTGTAATGTGTGTATATATTGTAAATGAGTGGTGTAGTCAGGATTTTTAAATTATGAGGTTGTAATATCAAAAAAAAAAAAGAAAAAAGCTTCAATTAATGGACTATTTCGTTGAGCACCTAGTATGCATCTGCCAATTTCTGTCAACATATGCCGAAAGTTTATGGCAACATATGTTTACAACTACTGTTATTTGTAGAGGATTGTTGAGGGTGAATGGAGGATAATGTGAATACTATTAAAGACTACTAACGCTTTTCAACTAAAGTATCTCATTGAGCACATGATGCGCAAAAGAGAGTCACACACAAGAAGTGAGAAAAGGAAAACCAATATGATAGAAGAAAATAAAAAAAATAGGAGAAGGAGGAGGTTGTAATTTAGTTGGTCTTAGCTATTTATAGGGGTCAATACACAAACAAATATACATGCGATTTTTTAAGTTGTGAAGATCAAAAACAACTGATGACCCCATGTTGTTTCCGCCAATAAATAAATATATAAATATATATATATATATATAGTTATCGAGATATATCAGCCATGCGTGTTCGTAATATATTGTTCTTTCTACTGGCGTAGAAGAATTCAGGTAAGAATAAAATTAGATGTGAGCAGTACAGAGTATGAGAAATTTCAGTAGAGTATAATATGTTCCGTGAGCATATTATACGTGCATGCATGGCATGACGATGATATTTGCATGGGAATAATTAAGAATTTAGACCGAGCGAAAATAATTTCAAGAAAAATAATCTTAAATTATATACACATAATCCCAGTTCATGTTTCAAAAAAAAAATAATCCCAGTTCATTCTGCGAGGAGTGAAGAATTACTGTGTCTGATGAAGCCATGTGATGCTATCATACAATAGAATTCAGCGTTTCCCTTTTCATCGGACTCAGAGAGGAAAGCTGAACTGCTCTGATAACTATTAAACATAAATAAATCTAAATTGAGGAATGTTTCCAGCGTATGGGCACTCATAATCTAACACTACGTACTGTCATATTTCAAGAGGGCCCTAGTGACTAGATTATATATATAATACTCCCATAATTTTTAGGGTTTACTTTGTAATATGTATCAACGATTCAAACTGTATATATTTTAATACATTATTTATAGACCATTCTTGCAAAAAATTAGACAAATCCAAAAATATTAAAACATTAATTTATAATGAAGAAAATAAACTAATAAGATCCCAATTTAATCTAAGGGTCATATGATTTTAGATTTGAGTGATTTTTAGTAGACATGATCTTAAGGGAATACCTAAAATATGAACGGTTCGAATCGTTAAAGTACATTACAGAGTAAACCTCACAAAAACGTATGTCAAAATGTAGTTCAAAAACGTGTGTTCCAGATACTTATCATATATATTAACCATATAATTATTATTATTTTTTAAATGGATTTCAATATACCTAGATATAATGATGGTGTCTCCATATTGGAAGAAATGATATGTGTGGTATGAGGCTATGAGGCATCTGGATAAAGGAAACGGAATGTTTTTGCTCATCAGAGAAGGGGCCACTATGTGTGCATTATATTATTTGACATCTCAGAATGGGAGCCAAAGTTCACCTTTTTGACATTTCTCACAGCTGCTGTATTCTTGCATTGACTCTAGAAGAGCTGCATGACATGTCTAAGGTCACTTCAAACTTACCATTTTTTCCCTTTTTTTCTTTTTTCCAATTTAGTGTGTATTTACATTAGTTACAATGTTGGTAATGTGGTATGTTGTTTGTTCAAACTCCCTAAATTAAAATTCATTACCAAAAGAAAAAATGTGGAATGATTTATATATCGTCTAAGTGAATATTGATTAACAGTATTTACTGTACATTTGAAATTTTGTGTTGTATTCTACATTCTTCCAATCTCGTAAGTGTTTAAAAAACAACAAAACTCTGAATAAAAGGGTAATGGAATTGACCAAAGACTCATTGGTCTTCAAATCCATCTAAAATATTTGGAATAAAAAGGGTTAAGAGACACCATGACTACTATGAACAACTTCTTGTTATGGATTAAGAACCCCACAAGAAACCAAAGGTGAGTTTTTTTGTCTCTCGATTCTCTTACAAACCCTTAACAAGTTGAGCGGCTTAGAAATCTGAAAGAGAATTGGGAGTTTCATAGCCACATTTTGCGGGAAGTAGTGGCCCTGCATGGGTGTGATTGTAATCAAACCCTCCCCAAGGAAACATGATGACCTAGCTAGTTGTAATTCCTTGACTTCAGTTTATATGGTCAATCTTCTGAATGGAAGGGGAGGGGGGCTTGAATTCAAAGTCTAAAAGCTCCTTCGATTACCTTTGCACATAATTATCCGATCCCACTTGAAAAAAGCATGTTCATCAAATTGTAGGGTTAGGTGGAATATATATATATAGCTAGACCACCTCAAAGAATAACTTTATGAAATAATGCTTTACTTGTTCATTAAGAATATGTGAAGCATTTTATTATAGTTCCATATCTTTCCAATTTTTGTTTTCCTCCATCTTTCATGGGAACCAACCAATTATGTACGGGCAAGCAGCTATATATATCTTGCATCACAAGAAAAAATTGTTCACTGTATATATTCTCTGATGCTTCAAACCAAACCTTACCACCCAAAATAAAGGATAGAGTCACGAAAAAGAATGGTGGGTAGTTCGTAGAATTAACGATGAAGAATTTAGAACCATCGGGCACCACTTATATCTTTCAAAAGTTTACATACGTACAACATTATTAAAGAAATGAATTGCTCACACTTTTTTTCTTCTTTGATATATTCAATTTAGGATAATGCTAGGAAGACTAAATGTACAAACTAAATTTTGTAAAATACATGATATAAAAGTTGATGATTGAATTATTACGTAAATGTTGATTCATATAATTGGTGACACATCATTTAGTTTGCAAATTTAGTCTACCTAACATTACTCTTCAATTTAAAAATTATAAGAGAAATGCTAAGGGGACTCTCTCAAAGTGGAACTCTCCATAAGCTCTTTGTCACCTCACAGTTTAACATCAATTCCCGTGCCACCATTATAAAATATTGTGCAAAAAACATGAGATATCAGAATGTCCATGAAAAGTCTCACTTTTGAGAGAATGTCCTTAAAAGTGGGACTTTCTATGAATTCTCTGCCATCTCAGGTTTTTGGCAAAATATTTTATATTGTTGGCACAAAAATTGACATTAAACTGTGAAATGACAAAGAGTTCATAAAGAATTTCACTTTGAGAAAATCCCTTTAGTATTGTTGTATATGAGGGTTCAATTCAGCAGAATATACAGTAAAATATTCATGCTCTTGCCTCTGTGGATGTGTATAGTATTTCAATTACAAAAAGGCACTTGAAAGTGGGAAAAAGACGATTTATAAAGCTTGACAAGCGTGGAACAGTTATGCTGAGCAATGATTTTGTCTAACAAGTATGGTCAGCTTTCCAAGATAAATATTGACGGTACAAGTTTAATTAATCCTTAAAATTAAAGCTAATTAGCAAGGGAACATATATAGCCATTGATGGACAAGAATGTTTCTCTACCAACTCCTTTTTTTTGTTGTATGGCACGCTTTGGCCATCATATGACGGGGCCATACATCTCTCTAGTACATCGTGATGATGTGCGTCATCATTGTGTAGCTCGAACAGAGCACATAATCGTAACGCGAGTCTCTTCGGATTGCTTGCTACGAAGAGAACACGACGATTATAAGGCTTGATTCGCCTGCACATGTAGTTTGATCATGATGTAGCTGCAAACATGGTTTCAAGCTATGAACAGAAGCATGTAGTACAGAGGAGCTCAATCCTTTACCCCTTGTCATCACTGTAGCAGTACAAACTCTGAATAATATGGACTTCTGCTTATAAGGTTGGAACTTTGTTAACCTTAGTTATGGGTCAGTGAGCCCAACCCAACTTGAAAAACACTATCCAAGCCCAAGCTAACCCGGCTTGGATCGGGCTTGTTTACTTGTCACTAATGTATATTTTTCATGTTCATATCTCATTCTTTAATTTTTTTTCTTACCTCTCTTCTCGTGTGACGTTACCAATTAGAAAGTTTCCAGGGTTTGCCAAAGATGACCATTTTTCGGAAGAATTTGAAGATCTTGTGAACAGCCTAAATAAGCACTTAAATAGAAAGCCAGCGAATCTGGAAGCTAAGAGTTCTTATGCCATTGCTCAATACAATGCTTCATGTCACCTTCCTGGGCGCTTAAATGAAGTGTGGATTGATCTCTCATGAATCACTGCTGATTGCTGAGAGATCTGCATATTTATTGACAATAATATGGCTAAAATTGTACAAATAGGCCCCGGGATTTACTAAGATTTTCACTTTCTTGTAGTTCTTTTGTCCAATCCGTTAAATTGGGTTCTTCAAAAGAGATGACTGATTGGATTAAAGTGAAAACAAATGAAACTACAAGAACTAAAGTGAAAATCGGAGTAAACTTCAAGGACCTGTAATTTCTCGCAGAAATCAGCAAGGGGTTTCTAATATGTAGAATAAAATGACATTTTTAATGTAAATACAAAATATGCCCCTCTATTTATATATATTGATGGAGTCAATGGAGTATTTTAATGTAAATACTAAATATGCCCCTCTATTTATATATATTGATGGAGTCAATGGAGTATTTTAATGTAAATACAAAATATGCCCCTCTATTTATATATATTGATGGAGTCAATGGAGTATTTTACAAAACTAATGAAAGCATATTGCTTCTTGTAAACAGGCATGCCTCAGAAGATACAAATTTTTCTCATTATTTGTTTCGTTTTTTATTCTCATTCTACAGTAAACAATGTCTATGACACAAATCGTAGAAAGAATACAAAAGATATGAATCACATTTGGGGTCTTGTCTGGACAACATAGAGTTTACCGTCCCTGATTACACCTTCAATGTCTTGTGGAGATCCATACAGTTCCTCGATTGCGCTTCCTGCACGAGCAATGCTAGAGAGGATTGTCTTGCGGAAGTTTCCGTCAACCATCAGCGGGTCAGATGAGTAGTCAACCACGACTTTCTCTTCCTCATCCATAGGCACACTGTCATTAGCATACAGCAAAATAAGATCAATGACAATAAAAATAGATGCATAAAAGATTTGTGTGGTTTTTTAAGTGCATATGTGATCTGTGCAAACATAAAACGCCTGACTACCAATGTGGCTGTAAGTAATGATCGCCTGGGAGAGATGTTAAGGAGTCTACCTGTCGTAAAGACCTGCACCAGCATAACCTTCGAGATCTTCACCATTGGAATCAGATCGAAAGATTATAGACCGTTTTATAAAGAGGCCAATGGGTTTGCTAGGGTATCCTATCACCTGAAAAATATCCACGTACTCATGAGTGAAAACAAGGGAAGGTCCAAAGAAAATATACGTATTCGCTAATTTCATGTTTGTGACAGGACTTTTAGGGTGGAAGCCTATAACCAAGTCGTTATTCTGCAGTATACAAGTTTTTTGACAAATACTACACAAATTACATAATCCATGGAAAATTATCAACAGAAATCATTGTCCTCGATGGACTCTTATGCCACGTTTGTGAGAGATGCACAAAAATGTATTACCTGAGGAGAGTCCAGATCATTCTTTTTGCTAATAAAACTTAGAGCACGTCCAGGATAAGCTCCAACTAGGGTTTCTCCAAGCCCCTTAACAACCTATCACAGAAAAACGAACTAAATCAATGTCTCTGATATTAGTTGAAAATATATCTTTTGTAAACACTACTGAATACCTCAGCATATATCTCTGATGAGTCTCCAGAAGATGGGTTAGTTGTGTGAATAACGAATGCATAGTCAGCGTTTATGATTTCCTGAACAAGGACAGCCATGCAAAGATAGTCGTGATCTAATTTCACTTTTCTCGTGCTGAAGTACGCTCTCTCGTTCCACTTTGAAGCCCAGACCTGGATTATAACAGATGAGAATGCCCCAATTTATCATAACTTAAAACTTAGCTCTGATATCAAGGTAGAAAAGATAACTAGAGAACCGAAGAGAGTCAATTCACAATGGTTGCCGGCCCATATATATTACTACTTATGATTGCCTCAACACTACCATCGGGGCTGGTTAAATTCTTAGCTCTATTGGATTTAAGAACATTGGATTGATTTAATCTATTTTTTTTTTTTTTTTTCTGGGCATATGCAGCAATGCGATTTTACCTTTTTTATAGCCGTCCATGCTTGTTCCCACCGTTGTTCACCTTCATCACCAGGCCAAGGCATCCCTGACCCCTTCATTGTCATCTTCAGCTCTTGCACCTGAAAATAATTCGCCACATAAGCTAGTATCATTCACTTAAACTATATTATTCTGCCTGTAGGCCCCATAGAGTTTTTCCCTCATAGGTAGCATTACTGGTTTTTATGTTATATCAAGAGAAGAAAAGAAGCCAATGACGCAGTAGCAAAAATTTAATCCACACTTGAATCTTAGTTTACGCAAGCGTGAAGGCAAGGTCTACAAAACGTCAGAAATGACATATTAGTGTACTCTTTTAACGGTTTACGTTGGAAAAAGGGTGATGGGATGCCGTAACAGAAAACTTCACAGATTGAAACACACCTAAGGAGTTCGGGTGATTGTAGACTATGAAATGGAAAATGCACTCTTTGAAACCTATTAGCTGTTATAATTTTGAAAATAAAATAAAATGAAACATTTGACGCCTGCTAGTAGAATACTTACCAACTGGGGCGGTGCTGCCAGCTGTAAAACTGTTTCCCGAATCTTCTTGAGCGAATCAAAGTCTCCGTCTTTCAACTTTTTCTTTAGAGTTTCCAACTTTTCAGCCACTGCCTATAAGCAGACAGAAAAGAGACAAAGTTAGTGAACTTGATTGGATAAATTTGACCATAATCAAGAGACAGCAACTGAGCTACTATGAAAGTCCCAACAAAGATAGACCACATTAAGTTAATAAAACTTCAGGTTGTTCTGGTTGAGGGATAGTAGATCATCACAGTGGCATATATCATATATGTGTATGACAAGGTACAGAAGTTTAAGGTGAGGATAACCTTGTTTGAATCTTCTGAAAGAACCTTTTCAAATGATCCAAATGGTAGGGCAACCGATGTAGGAATTCCAACCCAAGACGGAAGTTTTCCTTTTACATAAGCAATATTACGTGATTTAGCTCCAACCTGCAATCCCCACAGAAGCAATATTAAGGAAATGTCTTTTATTAATTTGTGAAAACATTTTGCCCAACCCCGTCAATTGTGAAATAAGAAAAAAAGGAAAAAGAAAGTAACTCCTTAGCTGCTGAAAAACTTTTCAAGCTTACCATATCGCTTGTGAACTCATCAGATGATATGGCATATCTACCAGTAAATTTTTTCTTGACCAATGTCAGAGATGGAGTGTCTTCTTTTGAATTAGTGGAACCTGCATCTAGCTCACCCTCATTGACCTCACTGAAATTATACATGACAAGAATTTAAACATTGTATTTCAGTATATTTTTTGTTCATCCAACTGATTTGAGAGACGAGTCTTTCATTAATGGAAGGCACAAAGCAGCGAAGTTTCTATTGAGTGAACAGAAAACAGTTTGTCAGCACATAACAGGAGATAGCTTATTAACATTTTTCAAGACCAAACTACAAAAGAAAAGGTACCTATAAACTATATCAGCAGGTGTTGGCTTTACACGTAATAACTTCCCTTCACTAGCTCGGAGGTCAGCCAGAATATTGGGGTCAAAGCATGTCGCAAAACAAACCTGCAAATAATAAGTTAGTCATTTCACCAAACATTTCAATCATACAGAAAAGAAAATTATGATTGATAAGCTATTACCTTGCTATTTCTTGCTCGGACAGAGACATGAGATAGGATGTCTGGCATATCTGGTGTCAGAACAGCAACAGTGCCATCTGGAATTTCTTCCTCACCTTTTACACTTTTTGCCACCAAAATTGTGGGCTTGCTGTAAACTTTATTCTGAACAGTGAGCAATTCATCCACATAGACCACATATCCAACAACTTCAACTGGGCTGATAACCTGCCAACTGTCGAGGAAAACCAAAGTATCATCAGAAAATTATCGCAGCATGTAAGTGATGGATGTTGAGAATGTAGACGTTAAACCTTTTTAGTGTATTCCTTTCTAAAAAGTAAAATCATTAAAAAATTTCTAAATATATGCGATTAAACATGATATGACTGACTAAACGATAGCAGCACAATCAACCTGCCCATATTAGCAGTCTTTCGAAGAACCGGATCAAGCCGATTCAGAAGTGAGGATAAAGATGCAGCTGATCCAGCACGGATTATTTCTTCAGTAAATATGTTCACCTGCAAGAAATAATTATGAGCAAAGAAAGGGAAGATATGTGATGCATAATATGTAACAAAGCACTTTGGTTTGAAGATAGATAATACATACAGCCCATTGGTCCACTCCAAGCTGTGCTCCGAGGTATTCTGCTGATGGCTGTAAAATTCTGTGATACGATTCTGCCTTGTTTGCAAGTGCAAGGCGGGTTCTGTCTAGGATTGATTTTGAATATAATGCCCAGTCATTGCTTTTACTTTTTAACATGTTTTGAGCCTGATCCCATCCCTTCATAAAAAAAAGGGAAGAAATAAAATATTAAGCTAGCATCTTGGAAATGTAAACCAAAAGGGACAAGTCCCAATTTTTATCCTATTATTCAAATTGCCTTGAATTCTTATGAAAGAAAATAAGAAGAATATATATATATATATATATATATATATATATATATATCAGATTTACCTTCAAACAGTAAATGAGATCTTCGTTATCGTCTGATGATAGGGCCAAGTTTTCTAGAACTAAAGAGATGAAGTACATAATTTTCTGCATAATGCATAAATCAGTTGATCAAGAAAATAAACTTGAGAGTATAAGATTAAAACCAGTCATATTAGACTCAAAATCATTGCAACATTGGTGAAGAAGAAAACAGAGAAAAGGTAAACTAGATTACTTCTCAGACATGTAGTTAACTGCTTAGAGAGTAAATATACCTCTGGGCCAGCATTATTCAGTTCTTCATATCCCCTCTCAATTGCGGTCCTAACAGTAGAATCAAGGGCAATGTCTAAAAATAAAAGATCCCTCAGACGATCATGAGGCTTAGAGAGCAATGGCCAAAGCGCCTGGCGCGCCTCAAGCAAACCCTGAATTAAAATTAAAAAGAACATTGAAAATTTATCAAGGTGAGAACGCAACAGAAAGCTGGAAAAATAATTGCCAGTGTCAAAGTTCCACAAACCTCAATAAGGACTTCCACATTCTTGTCCTCAACATGTTCTAGTACAAATCGCAGGAGGTCCTGATTCAAATAAATGTCGTTGTGCAACTTCTTATTAGTTATCTTATTTAATTCACCCATCATAAGAATTTGAAATCAAGTTGAGAGCATTACTGGAACTTCAGATGGCAAGCCGGATATAGGATTTATTTGTACTCCAACCATGAATCCTTGACCCTGAAGAGAATTAAAAGGTGTGTCATTGCTAGCAAGTAACGATACATTATGTTGAGATACTCTGACTAGTTATTGATATTACCTCATCTTTGTAGCCCATACAATTTTGAATGGCAGACTCAAGATCTGCACCTGAATGAACAGCCTGCATGTGAATATTTATTGGTCAAAATTGGCAGGCAAGCAAGCTACAACATATTACACGGCAAGCAATAGGAGTCAAATGATGTCCACAGAACCAGAAACTAAAATTTCTCAACATCTCTTCTCATCATCATAGAAGGGCGAAGTATGCATCATGAAATTCCTCCTATGATATGCATCTCTCACAACACAGCAACAGGCTAGAATATCATTAATGTTATAGAATAGTTCACGGACATGGTCACAATCCACCATCCTTTTTCGAGGAAGAAGCAACTGAAAGAATAGGTGTACTACCAGTCTACCATAAAATGTACAAAACGACAAAATCTTCCTGATGGATTCAATAAGCCATGATCAAAATTATGTGATGCAGATGTATAATGTATACTATTAAAACAAATTTGTCAAACATAAAACCTGAAAGGTTTAGGAAATCAAACCTTCAAAGTTCTCATGTAGTGCCCCAGATCACGCAGAAGACCATCTTTTTGATCTCTCCTGAAATTTGGTTCATTACGGATTGCCCGATCGTAGCTCAGGAGACGTTCTTTTGTGATTCCATTCTCATTCAAAGTTTTCCAGTAAACACCAATATCAAAGTCATTTTTTATGTAATCTATTAATGCCTGCAATGACAAGTGACAACTATCAAGATAAATTTTCAAATAAAAAACCACTGAATAGGCCCTAAAAAGCTCTGACATCCATACCTGACAAATAACAACATCATCTGGACTTGTGTTATTATGCAACTTTTGATGCCATTCCTCCATCATTCCACCTTTGCAATTATTTTTTCTCTGACATCATCCAAAAAATTATACAAATTCAAAAACTTGTCCAGAAATGAGGGACGTGAATATTAGACCACATACACAAAAGCAAACATAATATTTTCCACCTGGATAACAAGGATCTCATCTCGAATTCGCTGTCCCACATCCCCTTCTCCTCCACGGCCAACGGTAGACAAGATCATCCGTAGAAGTTCGCGATACTGTGGATAATTTGCATAAACATTCTGGAGCAAGTCCGTGAGCCTGTCCTGTGCTTTACTAATCTCACTGCACCACCAGAAAAATAAGAACACACAGGTTTAGCGTTTTGCGAGGAGTGAGGGGTGCAGAGTAACAGAAATTCTAGAAACTGGACCCGGCCTGTCCCTATAACTATCAATACATAAGAGCCATTTAAGACGATATCCCCACATCTCCATGTCCATGTGGCCCAAAAAATAAAGTATTAAAATCATACAGTAGAGATCAAAAGAATTGTACCGTGGTTTCACATTGTAATTTTTATTCCAAATGAGCTGCCTCGTAGCCATAAACCTCATCCACACCAATATACCTGCAAGACCTAATTCACCAGCATCTTTTGCTTGATTGACCAAGTCTGCTGCAATGTTAAATCTGAGAAAAGGAAAATACGAGGTTTAGTAAAGAAAATCAAATAAAATTCATTTTGAAGATGATTCAAAATATTCTAATTCACAAAATGCGAAGGGCATGACTGAAAAATCTAAAGTTGTAATTAATTATCAAAAAAATATACCGGGACAAATATAGCAGAATGGCATAAGATGGAATAAGAAATGGCCAAGTCAGTGAAACTATAATTTATCGAATTCCCAAGGGAATACTGACCGATGCATAAAGGATTTCTGTGCCTCACTCTCCTGGTCGGCTATTTTATCCAACAAAGCCTTTGCAGTACCTTTGCCATCACCAGTATCCTTGAATGCGAAAAGTTCAGAAACTAAACTTGTAAAGAAAATGGAACCTTGAGGAGAATCAAGAATAGGCAGTCACAGAAAAATAGATTATGACCAAAACAAGGAGCAACCTTCTGAGCTTTCTTGCGTTCGACGCCAAAGTCAACATAGAAATCGGAGCCTTGATTCTTCATCCAGTTCCCAGAAGCATTAAGGACAAACGGCATTCCTTTAAAACTCTCTCCTTCAATTTCTATTTCTATAGTTTGAACCTGTAAAGTTACTGTGAGGACCAAGACAATTGTCTAAAGATCTTGAATATATGAGCTAGTATAAAGTTCCCAGGCACACGGATCAATCCATGTTCTCTTGTGTTATACCTCATAAGCAGAGTCAGTGGAACTTGGTCTAAATTGTGTTTCAACAGCCCCATTTAGAGCAACTGAACCCTGGGGATGTGTATTTGCAGGTGGTTCCTGAAAATGCCAATGTAGCTTACTTTACTATTTCATGCTCTGCGACTAACAAGCAATGCATGGAAATTTGAAAATGTCCGAGAGAGAATTTAAAGAAAGCAAACATATGAATACCATTATTTCAGTTAAAAGAATTCAAAATATTACCGACCACTCTCCAGCCTTGCTTGCAGATAAAGCCCAGTGAAGGGTAAGTGGCTCTTTGAAATCTGTTGCCAGATGAACCTTTGTCTTCCCAGCAGGCTTGGTTACAAGTACCTTATAAATATTTCAGGGTTCTAAAATTAGTTTAGTCCCTAGAAAAGCAGACGAATCAAGAACCAAAGCATATAATTGTCTCACCAGAAGTTCCTTATCATTGATCTTGAAGATGTTTTTCCTCAGAATAGAACCTCCATCCTGTTCTTCCTTTTCCTTGGCGAAAAGCTCAACTGCTGTCAAGGGTTTTGGTTTGGCTGGATGTTCTTCATCTACAAATTTAGCTTCATCAACAGGTTTAGTAGCATGTTTGTTGATAATCCGCATTAAGTCCCTCCTCTTGCGTTGAATTCTCTCGGTTCTAAAAACCTTTTTGCTTTCAGATTTTTTTGCAGCCTTTGTATCAGAACCAGATGGCTCTTCAATCTTACCACCATCATTTTTCTTAGTCAACCTTGCTTGGAGCTCTTGTATGGAAGTACCCCTAGCTACTTCCTCCAATAACTCAGTTCGGGCTGCTTCGTACTCCACCTATAAACACTAAATATTTATTAAAAGCAAACCAAAATAGCATATAAAGTCTTTAAATCAAACCAACAAGTTTGTCTTGTCCAGCGTTCAACAAGAGAGCTTAAATGACTAGTGAAATTTCACTAGCCAGAATTTCTATAGTATCAAATCACAGTTTACATGCTTTCTCTTGGTCTGGTGTTTTTTTCTTCCCGTGGGAGTAAAAAGGACAAAGGAAATAACGAATGTAGTTTGAGATGCTGTAACAATGATAATACAAGATTTATAAAATTATAGAGCAAATTTCACATGCCTTTTCTTGCTCTGGTGTATACATCTGTTTACCCTTTCTTTCCCACCTCAAATATGCTTGAATTTGTACAAGCTCTTCAGGAACTGAAGCATTGGATATCAACTTCTCCTTTGCAGGTAACTTAACATGAAAGTTATCATCATTGTTCTTAAACCTACCAAAGAACATTAAGGAAGAACAAAACTCATCTGGCCTGTTTAGATAGATCTAAGTTACTAGGCCAAGAAAAAAAAACAACCAAAATCTTACCATCTGTTCTGGCTTTCATCAACTAAAAGAAATTCGATTGCTTGTATTGTAGGATCATCAATCTCAATTTGAAGCAAGGAATTGGAGCCGGACTAGAGAAAACAATTGATCAACAAATAAAACTTCATTTAGCACAATATCTTAACCAAATGGGAGATATTTGTTGAGGAATATATGATGTGCTTTAAAAACCTTACATTCACAAAAGGTGTTCTAAGAGCTTTGTTCTTATATACTTTGGTTCCATCTGGGTGACGAGATGGAAGCACCCATTTTCTGTAAACAGCAAATGACAATAAGAAAGAAGACATCTCAGATTTTATTATCTTAGGGTAGAAATCTTGAGCATCAGACTCAACAAAGGAAGCAATTACAGGGAAACTTACTCTTTTCTATCTTTTATCCCACCCCAGTGAAGAGTCAAAGAGTCACCGCTATACGCTACACGGATATCTACTTGAGTGGCAGATCCCGGTGTGGAAGGATTCACATAAACCTGCCCAATTACGTATGGTTTTGTTAGTTTAGTTCCCCATGCATATCTTAGTTGAGCTGAACTGAGCAAAACTTATCCAAATATATAACATTGGTCTAAACACCTAACAGTTACACTACATGTACCTGCATTTCAATATTCCCATCGAGATTGAATTTCCTGGCAAGCTGCTGCTACGAGGAAGAATTTAGTTAACAATAGTCCATGTCCAGGCAAAACACCCAGACAGATTTGAAGCAGTCAATCAATTCTAAACTTAATTCCAAATCTTAGCAAATCTCCATCACAACACCTCCCTCACCCTAGCATTATCAAGCCATTTTCTATTAAGTTTTCCGATAAATTTACTTACATTGGAAGGCGGATCAGTGGTTAATACGCCACGAGGAATAGCTGTAATGGGGCGGCATGACCCCATGGCTAACTTCGGTTTCTGAACGTTCAAAGTGTTCCCACAGAATTTCTTGGATATGGGTGATTTTCGCGCCTGAGCTGTCACTTGGTGGACGCTCTTAGCTTGAAACAATGTTTTGGCAGGAATATCAGAAGAATTTATCTTGCTTTGAAACAAGCTCTGATTGAGCAAGTTATGGCCTACGGAATTGCTCATATTCGTTGACACGCTCCTCAATTCTGAAGAAACCGACGAATCGAAACACAGTAAAAGCATCCATCAAAAGCAGAGATTAAAGTATTTCATACATATATCAACCAAATTAGGCATAATCTTCTTACACACATACAAAAAAGATGTAATTTTTACTAATTCTGTGTTTGCTTGCCGAGAAAGCTGAGGAAGATGAAAGAAAAAGGAAATTACTTTGCTCGCCTCTTGTTGGATTACACCTATCACTCTCATCAAAGCTAATACCTTTTCACTTTCACTGTTTCTCAAAGCAAAAGGATTTCAAAATTTCAAGCGCTGCATATCTTTTCTTCCTCTTACGAAAAATTTCTCGAGAAACAAACAGAAAATCGTAGAAAATTTGAGCTAAAAACAACATCGCCGATTCACTGCAACATTTCCACTCATTCATAGCTCCGAAACATCTAGAATCTAAGAACAGTAAATGCAAGCAAAATCCCACAAATTAATACGATCAAATGGTTTGCAAAAATTGAACTTGAAATTGTTGAACTGTAGAAGCTTACCCCGGGAAATTGATTCCAAGTTCCGAGCCTGTACAGAGAAAGAGAGAATGAATATACGATCAGATTCTAGAGAGAGACGGGGGGGAGAGTGAAGTACGAGGAGAGAGAAAGTGAAAGGTGGGGGAGGGCTCCAAGACGAAGGCTTTGGTTTAAAGCCAGTCCGCGAGATCCTGCGATTGGTGGGAGGGAGTGATTTCTGATTTGTAAGCAGTTTGTGTGGAATCGGAGAGCGAGTCTACGTAAGTGACATGGCGCTCTATCTCCGGCCGTGGACACGTGGCCACAGTTTCGAAAAAGCTCGGAGGAGATTGGGGAGATTGTCACGTGCGACTTCTTCTCCTTCCTGTCCTTGTTGAGTTGAATCGGAGAGGTGACCGCTCGATCATTTTGCCATTGATTTTACTTGGATTTTCAGTTTTAACTTCTTTCGCCTTTTGATTCTCGTATGGACGGAACAATGAATCCAAGATTTTTCTCGCCTGTCTAATTTGACCGTTAGATTTGATCTAACCGTTTAAGTTGAATAACTGGGGATCGCAATGATCAAAATGTGGTCGACACTGAATTTGCAAATCAATGAGGTAAGCGATAAAAACATTTGGGGTTTCATATCTCAAGAGACGGCAAACATGTAATGTGGTCATTGTTCAAGCTCTCCTAATCAAATTTCACTCCTTGCGCGTAAGAAATAGAAACTAAAAACCCGTTCGGAATTGTTGTCGTTGGAAGCGCTTCTACTAAAAATGTTTTTGTTGAAAATATATTGACATTTTTAATATAAAAAAAGTTAAGTATTCTTGAAAAAGTACTTGGAAGTCTTGAAGAACATGTAACTAGCCCTAAATTATTTTTAACTTTTTATGTCAATATGATCAATAACGCTTTTGGTAATCAAAATACTTTTTAGACTATATATAACGAACGTTTTTGGTAATCAAAATACTTTTTAGACTATATATAATGAGTGTATTCATTCATTTCTAATTACATCAAAGTCTTTTGTAATGGCATTCACATGACAAAGACTTGTAAGGCACATATTCACCGTCATAGTGGCATTTGATACCAATAAATCAAAGACATGTAAACAAAAACTAGCACATACTCTTATATTATTAAAACAAATCATCATAATAAATTCATTTCATGTAAGTATTTCTCATCCGCCACACCTGTCACGCATTATAATACCTCCTCGCATTGTCAATGTTGATTTGGTGCGACCCCACATTGTCAAGTTGCAAGTGTCCCGTTTCTGTTCAATCGAGCAAATTCTAGATGCAGTCCAGACGCCACACACACTACTCTCTGCACTTGTTGATAGATCCAAAGCACTTGGATTATAATACAGGGAAGGCAAGATTTTTTAATACAAAGAGGTCGGTCTTCTCAAACAAAAAAAATAAAAAGGTCGCTCTTAAATATCTGCCATTCCTTTTTCTTTTCTTTTTTTCTTTTTGTTTTTATTAGTGTGGAATTTAAAATATTCACATCCAGAAAAATATAAGGCGACAAAATAAATTATCATTTTTCAGTACGATAATATAACGAAAAATGAAGAATAGTGTAAAGATAACGCAAGGAACCGATGAAATTAAGCAAGCTTTAACATCTCGACTAAAACAATGTAAAGTTGGCAAGCACACATGGAAAAACGGGTGCTTTTGGACTTTGGAGACATGTGATAATTCGCTGAAATTGAGATCGACGTCACTTTTGCCTAACCACACAAGCAAGCAAATCACTTTTGGCCATAAGCTCCTTAGCTGAAGCTTGTGGTGTGCATTCAGATCTACAGGAGTTAGAAGATGTCATGAAAAGCATGCATGAATTAGGTTAGTTGGTTGGAGTAATGCATTTGCCTTTCGACGAAAGATGATCTACATATGTTTTCACTTTGTCAAAGGTGATGCCACATGTTCATTTGCAAAATAGAAATGACTTCACACGCCTCTTTTTTCTTTATACACACTCTGATTTATTTATGTTTGATTCATTTATGTATGTTGATTTTCTTTTGGTTCGTTCAAACGAATTATAAAAAAAAATAATTTAACAGTGTGTAATGAAGAAAAAAATGTATGAAAATTGCTTGCTCTTGCAAAACATCAATCGATAATCTTGCTTTTGTTGAAGAATGTAAAATCTTGCATTAGAGAATAAAATAAACTTCAATATACGAGTCATGTTTCTACTACTAGTAAGACTGGAAGTTGCGATAAAACCTCAAACCTACTACTTTTAGCACATAGTTAATTGCAAGTTTGAAATAATATCAATGTTCATAAGAATAGGTTGAGAGTCACTAATAAATCTCTAAATTTTGACAAATTTCACTCCCAAATTCAAAACTCCATGTTTGGCTTGGTCCAACCATATATGGTTAAGTTCTCCCACATGCAGGCTAATCCATCCCACATGGTAATAATTACTTGCAATGTTCCATGTTATATGTGTTTCCATATTTGCTAAGAACATGGGGACTAGAAAGTTGTGATTTGATCTGAAACTTTCCCGTTCTTGGCTACAAGTCGAGAATTTTACAATTTGGTGAGTGCCCATTTGGCAAAGAATTTGATATTTCTGAGTTGCTCAGTAGTACACTGTACACTGGTCTGATCTTTGACGCAGCTGGAAGCCTGGAATTATCATGCAATGTGGGCTTCTGTTGGGCATGTGAACCTTCTGGCATGCAATATAGGCCTAGGGTGTGCCCATTACTAAACTGGGGTTCATGTGTATGGCGTTTGGGTTGAGAGAGATTTGAGCCTTCCCTTTACTACTTCAGCCTAAGCCCAAGTTTCGTGAAAGATCTTCTAGATTCCCAACACTTTGGAGCACTTTGTTGCTTAACGTGTAGTTCTCGACTTTAATTTGCTATTTATTTATTTGATGATGGTATATGATAAAAGTGAGTTCAAATATTGTACATCATCGACGCATTACGTTGGAAATTTTTTTGCTCATGATCTGGGGTGTTACGTTGGACGATGATATGAAAACTAATTTTGTTTTTATGATAACGCGCACCTAACGCCAACAAAACATTAATCCTTGATTGTTTGGAATGAAGAATATCGGGTAAATCCCACTGCCCGACAAAGAAAGGAAACACAAATAGTTTTCAAGGTTTCTTTGAAAATTGGAGGGTCCTCGGGGGGAAGCCTAGTAGCAGAAGTTTTTGCTTGCTTTGCCTCACAAATCAGTCGGTTAACGATTGTTTCCATGACGGCACATGGGGCTTTCGCTGTTCCCACAACCGAGCGGCAGCGGGCTGCGTGGTCAGCTCCGGCGCATAGGTTGCCCCCAGCTCCTTGAGCTTGCCTTGAGTGGAAGCTGGCCGATGCAAGAAAGACCAGTGACAAAGAGGTGAACTTCTTGAAGCCCATGCCTGCCTGACCGTTATAACAGGTGATATGCTGATATAATATCAATTTATTAATTTCACCCATATTTATAGGACATACAACCCTAAACCTAAGACGCATTTTAGTAATCAATTTGTAACATCACATCTGACAGGGCACATAATCATGCTGGTTAACATACAATATTTTTTCAAGAATTAATTGAAGGGCCAATTTGTACGCATGATCTGCTTGGTTATTTTTGCATTAGTTCAACCACACACACACACACACACACACACACACACATATATATATATATATATATAATTTGACAAAATAAAAACAACAAAAACCCACGTAAATTATATATAGCTAGAGCATGCAACATGGTAATCAACCCCATTTTGATTTTGTTTTCCCATCCATTTGCAACCGATCACCATCTTACATGTTTTCCCGTAATTACCAAAAAACACTGTATTTTCATTTTCTTGGCGATATGGAAAAACATGTACTATGGTGAGAACATGTAAGTGATTTTTTTTTAATTATCAAATTGTCGCGTAATTCATATTACTAATTTACATGATATTTAAGTGAGGGAAGCGTTCTTTTAAGTTACTGGATCAATAAATGAACGTTGATGAATTGATAAATGAGTAATGTTAGATAAACTAATTTTTTAGATCAAATTTATAAACTGCTCCGACATCCAAATTTAGGAGTTTGGTTTTCTTGTTGATAGGTGGGAGTGGGTTTAGGGGTTTCTTAAATCTGGATTTGGTGAGGGAGAAAGAGAAAAAGAGGTTGATGATCGGGTGATTTTTAGGCGGGGCGAGTAAGGGTTGCTGCTTGAGATTGGGGCGGTTGACGGGTTTTGGGATGAGGAGTTTTGGTGGCTGTTTAATTTTTGCTATATCTCGTTAAGTTTATTTATTTTGGGAAAATTAGAATGTCGTACATCTTTTCTATAGTTGTTAGATTAAACATTCATTCCTTTTAAAGATTTGATTAAGATGCTTTGATCAATTGTCACCTCAATAATTTTCTATTTATTTATTTTCATGTCATTAATTTAAATGCATTTATATAGAGGCATAAGGTAACTTAGCAACTAATTGCCTATAATATAGGAATTTAATTTCATCAATTCCCTTCTACGCATTAAATGATATTTTTTTAATAAAATAAAATAAAAAATTAATTAACTAATTCCTCATTTCCTTATTATCAGTATTTAAAAAAAAAATCTCCTTCTATTAAAAATGTCTCAATAAAAAGTCTTCAATACATCTTTTTTTCACGTATAGATATATAAAAAATATACTTAAAACTTATGGTACATTTGAGAACAAAAGTATCGACTTTTGGTACGTTTAGATTTCAAATGTACCATAAAATCAAATGTGCCCATTGGCAGACAACCCTTTTGGTACGTTTAGATTCTAAATGTACCAAAAGACCAAATGAACAAAAAATCTCAAATGTACCGCAAAACCAAATGTCTCTATCAGATAACCATTTTTGGTACATTTACATTCCAAATGTACCGAGAAATACAAAAAATCAAATCCACTATAAAACTAAATGTGTTCATATTATAGGTAACTAGACGTAGCTATATAATCAAACAAATCTTTATTATGTGTTGGGTCTTCTAAATAATAAAATCTAACAATTTTTTTTATAAATATTCTACTATATTCACAAAAAAAAAAAAGTAAAAATTATAACAAACAACAAAAAAATGCATAGAGATGGATAATAAATGCACAAATATAGGGATAATAGGAAAAGAAAAAAAAAGAAAACGAAATGTGCAGGAGAAGTCGTGAAAAACTAAAATTATAAACAAAATTGAACTTATGTGAAAAGCAGAAATTAATAACCAAAATTTTAGGAAAATGTTAGATCAAATTTTCAAAATGAGTGTATGTTTAATCTAAAAAATTAAAAAACGAGGCGCCTATATCAAAACGCCCCATTTATTTTTAAAGAAAATTTGTAGAAAGTTAACAATGTTATGTGTGGCGTTGAGCGTGTGAAAAGATGTTAAAAGAACGACGTTGTCACAGGCTGGGCTCTGCAGATTTGGAATGAGTTAACCAATACTAATAAGGAATGATCAAATATTCAAAGACTTAAAAAAAGGAGTAGACAGACAGTACGTGCATGATTATTTACCCTAAAGAAACAGGCACCACATCATCTTTATTTGTTTATGTAAAATTTCTTAGGCCATGCGCGTGCGTTGAGCCCCCCCTAAAGCCTGCGTTGGACGGTATGATCACCCACCTTCTCTTCCACTACCTCCACCAAAACTCCCTCACAAACACCTTAAAGTTTAAACATTACAATCCATCCAACTCAAAAGCTAAGTCAGACCCACTCAAACGGGTCGGGGTTTTAAAATATGGACACTTTTGTTAGTAAAATAACGAGTGATCAGAATAGATGATTTAAAGTGAGCACAAATTTAAATAATTGAGACAACATCAGGTTATATTTACTATACCGAAAGAGAATCAACCCAGGGTATTTCATACAAAACCTTTGAGTCTTTGAGTCTTTTAAGGTCTCGATTTTCTTGTTTTTGTGGGTTAAACTTGTTTTGATTTATTTCTTAGTACTGATCTTACTTGTATTCTAGGTTATTGTTTAGATTTGTTTTCTAATTATATTTATTGTACTTTGGTTCTCCTATAAATTCCGCCAATGTGGAGAAAATAAAGTACTACAAGTTCACCATCACAAACCTTTGTTGTAATTTTGTGAGATTAAGAGAAAATTCATAAGGATAATGCTTGTGTTCCCCGTGGTGAGACTTACTTGTCCCCCACTTACAATTAACAAACGTTTACCATCAAAACATCATATTCGGAACCGTTTATACTCTTTATCATCATCTAAATATCATATATGCAAAAAATCCTTCAATTTGTAGATCGTTTAGTCATTCATACATGTTAAACCAATTAACGATTTTGATAACAAGTGACATTCTCATGATGAACCGCCCATTTGTTTTATGCTTAATTAAGATCTCCAAATTGAATAATTTTTTGCTTATAAAGAGAATGAACAATTCTGATTATGATATTCGGATGGTAAATGTTCGTTAATCACGGGAGGGACACAAGCATTATCCAATTCATAAATTTAATCTTAAAACCTGTATTTTTAGCAGATGAATGAAAGACCATGCTAATACGTATCACATTATTTGCTTTTATTCGTAATACAAAGTTTACAAACTGAATTATTACATTACAAAGACCACATAAGCTAACACCATCACATTCAATCACTAAATATATTTTTGTAGAATGGAAGCTATCAAGGAAGCCATGCACTAAAATATTCAATAAATTTTTCTAACACATAATATTCTTCTCGTGTGACTTTGCTATATTCTTGAGTAGTGGATTCCCATCTCTTCCCAAGCAGTAGTCTATGCTTGAAGGAACCAATGGAGCTTTTGTCTTCCCGTAAGAGTTTTGACACCAATCACGTCCAGGTGATGACCTCAGCTTCTCAGATATTGGCTTGAGCTGAATATCAATAAGGTCCACATCTGTGCATGGAGTGTCACTGCTACAATTTAGAAGAATAGGCTGCTGTGTATAATTCCCGGTAATCCGTTCGTATTTAACACCTGAGATTGCTACAGCTCCTCTATGGTTTTTCTTGCACATAATTTTTTTTAATTTTTTGTCACAATAGTTCTGGTCTATCACGATAGGTTTGCCCACATTGGAAACCTCGATATTCGAAAATGATACATTCTTCACAGATCCCCGTCCGCCCTGTAAAAATCAAGGATTTAATTAGCTGAATCGAATTCATCTGCGTAACATAGAAAATACATGGTTTAATTGAAACTATTCTAGTAAGATCATATAATTAGGTTTAATATATATATATATATATATATATATATATATTATGTATTTATATACCGGCCAAGTCTTGATCCTAACTCCTAATTGAGTGTTGTTGAATGAAATGTCGTTCACAATAATGTTTGAGACACATGCTGTACTTTGGTTTCCTCCAAGTCCTCCTAGACTGTAAGAACAAAAAGAAATAATAAATTGATGCATCACCAAGATAATAATAATTCCAAAAAAACTCAGACGTACTACAAAAATTAAAAATAATTAAAATTGAAAAGGGATCATAATTAATTTTTAAATTTGATATTAAATAATAAAATTGGTGATCGACAATGCGATACGACATACCTTATGCCATGGCCAGGGCCACATTTAATATGATGAACATGAACATTATCGCAGCCTGTTTGTATGGACACACAGTCATCTCCTGTTAAAATTAAAAGTAGAAATCAAACACACGAATTTAAAAGTATATAATATTATAAAGTGGAGTTCGATCAGTCCCGCAGAGTAGCCAGAGATTTTAAAAAGTCCAGTCGGCAAGTTGCGCTATTTTTTTTCCTAATTCTGCATTCCCTCCTGGCTTCAGTGGCAGTTTACCGTTTAAAATACTTTTTTTAGCCACCATGAAAATTTTTCAAATTTTTCTTCCTCGTACCACCTAACTATACTTTCAAGTGTGCACTGCACGATCTAGGCACTAGGAACTGACTGGTTTTAAGGGAAAAAAAAATTGTGTTGCTACTGACCTTTCAAAAATATGAATGCACTCTTTTATATATATGTACAAATTTTCCTCTTGTGTTTCATAAATTTGAAATGCTCATAGATTTTTTGGAGTGTCAGTAATAACTCTCATGTAAACGACAAAAAGAAAGGAGGGAGTAATTTATGATCACGTATATATTATGGCCTGATTGTTAATTCTTACCACAGCCAATAGTAGAATGCTGAATTTCCACATTTTTGGTGTTTTGCAAGTGAATGCCGTCAGTGTTTGGGCTATTCTCTGGTGAAGTTATGGTAATGTTGTCAACTTTGATCGACGCAGAGTTGTCAAATTTTAGATGGCACTGAGGACTGTTTAAGATTTTGATATCGCGAACTGTGACGTCAAAGCCTGAATAAAATCTTAAAGCCTGCATGCAATGAAGAAATATTATGGAAAGCGCTTGCAGGGAATTATAATGCATGCATGTCATCAAGTTAATTAAATCATGATTAAGAAAATAATTAGACAACAAGAGAAAAAATAATTACAGTGGGTTTCGATTTCGGGATGTGGTTGGACTTGCTCCACCAGTCAAAGCCCTGGCCATCAACACTACCAGTGCCCTGGATGGTGAAGTTATGGACGTATTTTAAGTTTATCCATTGTAACAAACCGGAATCTGGCCAGGAACCTGCTTTTGATGGAGCCAAGAGAGTTCCATCTATCTGTTGGAATTCCAAATTAACAAATTAATTATGTTTGCATATTTAACATTTTTAACTTGGAGAAAATCAAAAAAGCATGTCCTTTTTACATTTTTCCATTTATTTAATTATTTCGTAATATAGAAGAATATGGTGATAAAGTGATAAAAGAAGAGAGAAAATTAATAAACCTGAAGAACAAGGTCAGGCATACACGCGCCTTCAAGTGTTACGGGGTGGACGAGGAACTTGAATCCTGATGGGATTTCGACAGTTGCCCCTTTAACCCTGCAGGCAGCTTTCCATGCTGCTAAGAGTGCCTGCATATTAGGTGGCATTAGCTCAAGATAATAAGAAAATATGTTATTCTCTCTGACTCTTCAAAACAAACACACACAATGCAGTTATGCAAACACGTGTACACTTTCCATTATTGTTTTACCTTTGAATCATCGGAGACTCCATCACCCTTGGCTCCGAATGACAGGACGGGGAAAGTTGTTCGAGAACCAGAGGAAGGAAGAGGGGCTGGAGCAGGGCCAGGCAAATGTGATTTATGACTGCCACCCTTCCCTTTATGATGTTCATTATGTGGTTTGCTCTTCTTGTTGTGATGAGTTCTTGCATCAATTGAAACTATAGAAAATGTGACATAGACAATTAAAAATAAAAAAAGGAGAGTAGATGAATTTCTACTTCTCTTCATCTTTATTTTACGCTTTATGTCTTCTTAGATCAAAGAGAGGTATTGTTATTTCTGAGTTTCCTTGAATCATGAGTATTTATAGACAGTTTGTATAGGGCTCTTTTACGAAAATAGCCTTACTTGGATTCTTTTCCTACCCTTTATCTCTCTAGCGGGCTTTTAATTATACTATGCATCTATATGCATTAGGGTTTAGGGCTAAATTATCAATCTTCCAGGTAATTACTTAAGTTGTAGTCTAAAATTTCATTTCATGCAGTTGTCCTCAAGATGGCTACATACGCGAAAAAACAAGGAACAAACAGATTACAAATTCAGAGTATTATTTCATTCAAAGGAATAAAAGATGTTACATATTTGCCAAGACAGCTACATAACGTAAAAATTTACATTTAACCAAACTCCTTTCCCACCAACTAAATTGCAAAGTGTATTTATAAAAACCATATTTTTATCAAACAAAGAGTAAATAATAGAAAAGTCATTATCAGAAATTACCATTTGCTTGACGAAAGTTTGCCCGACAAATCAATTTTCATTGGGTCAAGATACTTTTTCCGACAAAAAAAAAACTTTAGTCGACCGAACATGGTCAACGTTTAGGTTTTTGTCAAAGACTTTGCGCGATGAAAAAAAATCGCAATGTAAAGTAAATTTCTTTGGGCAATATTTTGGCGGCAAAGGGGAAAAATTGGTGTGTATTGTGTCACCATTTGCTCGACGAATTTTCACTTCATCGGCTTATAGTTCGTCGGGCAAAGTATACTAAGCCGTTGGGCAAAGGTCCACGATACCTGACAAAAAACTCACTGACACTTTTTTTGCTCAACGGTGTTATTAGACTTCGTGCCTTCTCTTTGTCCTGCTCCTTTCTTTTCTTCTTCCTTCCCCGCGCTGCTCTCTGTTCTTCCCAATTCATTAAAAGACTATGTGCCTTCTCTTTCTCCTTCTCGTTTCTTTTCTTCTTCCTCCCCACGCTGTTCTTTGCTCCTTTCAAAATTCTGTCTCTCTCTCACTCACACTCATCGTCCATCACCCAATAAAGAGAGGAAACACAAATAGTTTTTAAGGTTTCTACGTGAACACATGTCTAACGCCAACAAAACATTAATCTTTGATTGATTGAGCTGTCATTAGTCGATACTGTATTCTATATTTTTACCCTAATCTGAGTTATACTTTATTTTTATTTTGTGAGAATTTGGATACTTTGCTTTATATTTTGATTAAAACAGAACATGTAAGTCTACTTTGTGCAAAAAGTGATTAAACAAAGGATTTTTGGAGTAATTCCATTTGGAATAGATTCGCAAGTCAATGACGATGATTGTGTCAAAATCTCAGCCCAAAATTCTAATTCGTTTTATCGTAGCAATTAAATGAAGGAAGATGAGCAATGCTGCCAGATTCACGTTTTTGGCGTTGTGGCCCATAATTAAAGATGACGGTTTTTTTAAGGAAACTTCCCTTTGCAAAATTGTAGGAGACGTTTTTATCTTTTCAACGCCACCTCGTATGCCTGATTTGGTGCTGATTTGGTCATAAAACGTGTGGATTCTTTGGCTGACCAAATTACCCAAGTTAAGATAAGAATGTGTTTTCTAGTTATATGAATTTATTTGGGAAACCTATTTTAGATAGGATTCGGATTTCTAAGTCTATTTCTATGTTGAGTTTGGAGCCCAAAGGGATAGAGCGTTTTCGCTAGGACAATTCAGTTTAGGAGCTTTGTCAATTTACAACTTTATTCTACAAGGGTGTTTTCTATCTTTTCTTCTTAATAATATTTTTTTTTTCAAAACAAGTAATCGGATGCAGTTTATGTTGGAATGCTACCCTAAAATTGATGAATCATTCTTGTGATTGATAATTATAAGTTCACTTAAGGTGAATGTCACGCTCTTAAGGGTTCATGGGTTTTCGAAAGGTTTTCACAAAACTTTATGAGTCTTGCATGTTTAAATTTGATCAGAATATCACAGACAGATTGCATGTTGGATATACACTTTAGCTTGATGCCACAAGTAGAATATGCATTAGGAAAATCTAACCTTCAAAGTTTGTCTATGTTAGCTCAAATGTAATTGATAGAACTACATAGAATTGTTAATGGTGACGGCTAAATTCTAGTGCCTTTTACTCTTGAATTCCTAAACGGTGTGTTTTGTGTACTTTCTTTGATTCAATTTCTTGCTGACTTAATTAATTTATTTACTTTCTTGAAATCTTTATTTTATTTCACAATTTCAATCTTTTCTGAATTTTGTATCGATCATACTTAATTATAAATTGATTTTAAACATAATTGTACGTTTATATATCAATTCATGTGGAAAACAACTTTGTTCTCTTGAAAGTATTTTTTTTTTTTTTGGTATTTTTAACTCTATTTTGGCAGGCAGTAAAAATCATATCATACTGCATAGTCAGCTCTTGCATTTTCTTTCATTTTTTTTTCTATTTTTATTTATTTATAATATTATTTAAAGATATATTAGAGTTATTTAAAAAAATATATTATGGTTATTTTGGGAATAATGATGGGTGGGGAAATAACATTTTACTTTTTTTAATTTGCTATGATGGGTGGGATTATCATGTGGGTGGAAAAATAAGACATTGAGGTGGGTCTAGTAGCACTCCAAATTTATTACCTAAACTAACATCACAAACTCAATTCAATATATAAATTTATTTTTACACCCATGCTATTAACTTATTGAATTTGGCTTTTTTTCAAGTTTCCAGGCTGCGGTGACAGGGAAGTCTAGCATTGTGCAAGAGCTTAAGGAAGCACCTTCAGTTCCTATAATCCAGGAACAGAAATCAGCTGATAAGAAGAATTCACCTCCTCGTCAATTAGGTATGGTTATTAAAGTGTAGCCACAAGCAAAGAAAGCTAAAACCGATCGGCCAGGGAGGTAGTGAAGAACCTACAAACACAAAAAAAAACCCCAAATGTAGATATAGAAAAACTTTAAAGGTAAGGAAGACGGTTAATGTAGGTGATCGAAATTGCTCAGGTCAGTGAGGACTCACTCACTCACCCGTGGTATTGATAAGTCCATTGTTGTTGCCCAGACATGTCTTGTTTCCTAGCTGTCGTGATGACAGTGAAGATGACTAGTAGTTCTGTTCAATGTCTTTACGGAGAAGTTAAAGTTGATTAACTTATAATTAAAAAAAAAAGTTGCATAAATCGATACATATCTTAGTTAGAGAATTCAAAACTTCAAAATCACTATCTATCCATAAAAAATAGCTCATTTTCTCTATGAGAGCGTCTTAAGAGTTTGATAAATGGGTTTTGGGTTTTGTCGATACAATTTTGTTTTATTGTTAAGTTCATCTTGTACTTTATGGTAATAATGCAATATGGTAAAAAGACATTTTCTATTTAAAATTTAAACTGATTGTAGAAAAATGTTGTATAAGTTCAAATAAAATTTCTCTTTATAGAATTTGAAAAATCAATTTGTAAGATTGACCGTTATAACAAGTGACATGATGATATATTATCAATTTAATAATTTCATTCATATTTATAAGACAAATAAATTTTCAAATCTTAAATGATAAACCCTAAACCTAAAACGCATTTTAGTAATACACATTTGTAACATCACATCTGACAGGCACATAATCTTGCTGGTTAACATACAATATTTTTTCAAGAATTAATTGCCGGGCCAAATTGTATGCAAGATCTGCTTGGTTTAGTCAAACCTTATTTTTTGCATTGGTTCAACCACATATATATAGCGAGAGCATGCAGTCCACATGGTAATAAATCGTCCCCCATTTCGATTTTGTTTTCCTTTCCATTTGCAATCGATCACCATCTTACATGTTTTCCGGTAATTACCAAAAAAAATTGAACAGAAAGTTTCCGATCAAATCATGACTTTCTATTTCCATTTTCTTGGTGCTATGGAAAAATATGTATCATGGTGAAAACATATAAGCCATTTTTTTAGAGTAAACTATCGATCTCACTCCTAAACTTTCACTTAACTTTCGATGTACCCCCAAAATTTTAAATTAAAAAATTAAGGATTTAAACTAATTTTTTTGGCCAATTTCCCCCTGTTGTTAGCTTTTCATTCATTTCATCCAAATTCCTGTTAAATGAAAAACATGTGCACAACAGTTGAGGATAGTTTGGTCACTTCGTTCTTTAAAATAATTGAAAACCCTAGCTTTCTAAAATGTTGACTTGTGCGAATCTGTGTGATTCTATAGGTTTTGTGTCTGAAGGTCTACCGAAGTGACTTTTTTGTTCTCAAAGGAGAGTCACGTGGTGTGCACGTTATAAGAGTTAACGTTAATTTGGATGGAATCTATGGAAAACTAGTCGTAGGGGGAAATCGGCCAAAAAAATCAGTTTAAGTCCTTGATTTTCCAATTTAAAAATTTAGGGGATCAATCGAAAATTAGGTGAAAATTCAAGGAGGAAATCGGTAGTTTACTCTTTATTATGTAATTGTCGCGTAATTAATATTAATAATTACATATATTTTAAGTGAATGGGCGTGGAGGAGGGCGGAGGGTGTCGGTGTGGACACAACGATTCAGAGGGTGGATGCACATGGTGCGCAAGCACTATATGACTTATGAAGCTCATGAAGATGTTTTGATCCATCCCCCACCCCTCTCCCGGATTTTGTGGATAAGATGGACGAGTGACATTGACTAGATCTGCGATTATTTTCAGAACTTATAATTCTATACAGATGGACGTCTTCAAATCGAAGCAGTTAGACATTTACTTAGAGACATTACGCCACCAAGAATAAATTTGTCTTTCAGTTTTAATATAATTGTACGAACATTTCAATTTTAATATAATTAAATATTTTTTATATATTATAATATCTTTTGAGATTAATATAATAAAAATTAAATATTATCTATATTATTTGAAAATAAAATTTAAACAGTTTGGCCGACGAATTAAGTCGTCAAGCATGTGTTTTAATTAAAAAAAATAAAAAAAATTCTCTATATTGCTTGCCCGATAAATATATGTTTCATTTTTTTCCGTAAAATACAATTTTGCCCTGTGAAATTATTTGGTTGAACAAGTTTGGCTCGTCGAGCAAAGTTGGTTAACACACTTTGCTCAACAAAAATCTCTTCGGTATTTCATCCGACAAACTACGTTTGTGCGACAGTTTTTTATTTTAGTCGAGCAAAACCTTATGCAACGAATTTTGCCCAACAAAGTTCTGTCATACATAACTTTGGGCAACGAAACCTTATTTGCCAGACCAAATTATTTCGTCTGGAAAAGATTTTTTTTAATTTTTTTTTTTATTGAGTAATCATAATTCTTGTTTTACCAAAAAAATCCTAACATAAAGTACCGAAATTACCCTAAACACAAGATGCACCAAATTGCTAACTTTCCATTATAAATAAGCTGGATGAGGAAAAGTAATGTATTTTGTTAGGAATATGGATAACATTCTTAATCCTTAACCTTGTATTTTAATTTAGTTCATGATTGGAAGGTGATGGAATCTAAAGCCCAAAGTTAATGAATGATCGATCTGGATAATGGGGTTGTCTTCCATGTAAAAAGACAATAAGCTAGTAGTAGTAACACCAAAGTTTCAGATTATATTATACCAAGGGCGGCCAAAGTCTCCACCTTTCAAAAATGTATATATATACTTCTCTAGTAGAACAGAACCGGAATTAATTAGTAGATTAAAGAAAGAAAAATATGTCTTCACCTGACAAACTAAGATTTGTTTTATAATAATAGACACTTTAATTTCATAGAAAGTGCAAAATAGAGGACAAAGTAGGAGAGGTAGATGGTCCTACGTTTTTAGTTCAAGCAAAGAGAATGTTCACCAACCAGAACCAGCAGAAGGGGATGGCAAAAGGTCCTATGTTTTTAGTTCAAGCAAAGAGAATGTTCACCGACCAAAACCAGCAGAAGGGGATGGCAAAAGGAGAATATTTGTGATTGAGAAAGTGGAGAGAGTCTCACTTTCCTTTCGTTTTGGCATGCATGATAGAACAAATATAAAAGGAGTGGCAGGTTTTAAAGTTAAAAGTTGGAAACCCCATTGGTCATGTACAATACTTTTAAGGGGTGATATCTACACATCTTTGTTTACTTTCTCACACACCTTTTTAAATTTTCGGCCGTTGGATCGAATGAATTGAAAAAAATCAACGGCGAGAAGTTAACAAAAGATGTGTGAGAAGTAAAA
Source organism: Pyrus communis (assembly GCF_963583255.1). Classification (NCBI taxonomy): domain Eukaryota; kingdom Viridiplantae; phylum Streptophyta; class Magnoliopsida; order Rosales; family Rosaceae; genus Pyrus; species Pyrus communis. Next base: position 5,593,280 of record NC_084806.1, on the reverse strand, counting down.
ATAGATGTGTGGATAACACACCCTTACTTTAATTGAAGTTTCTAGGGTTCGTAGCTTTTTTTGGGTGAAAAGAGAAGAGGAGGAGAAGGTGGTTCACACGTTGATGAAAAGGCTGTGTCGTGCGAATCAGGAAATGCTATACTGCTAGGGTTTAAGCTCTCTGTATTCCTCTCGCACGCCGTGGGCCACAGGTGGAACCGGTCGGTGCCATTGTGCAGCTGCTTTATATATCGTTATTGCCGCCCAGTTCTCTCATTTGTAACTCATTACAAGTGATATTCTACACAAATCAATTTATACTGATGGAGAAAATGAGGGTTTAAAGTCATGACAGATGGTTGAAAAAAAAAACCTGACCACCAACATGCAATTCATCAGTTACAAGTCGTAAGTCATCATTGTGATAAATATAATGTTAATCAACTTTAAATCAAAGAACACACTGCCACCTCATGTGGTAGGACTTATACCCAAAAAAAAATTAGTATGCAAATGCCTTGAAATTGATAATTTACATTTATTATTGGTTGGAAAAGTTTTCAAACAAATAAGTTTTGAAAGGATGTAAAATGCTCATGACAAGAAAATGTAAATAAAAATGTAAATTTTAAGGCTTACTTTGCTTATTAAAAAGAATAAATAAATGAGATCTCAAATCTACATCTCTAAATTGAATTAGAACGATTCACATTTATATCTGTCAAAAACAGAAAAAAAACATACATGTGATCTTAAATTTTCAAACTTGCAACTTTTCATTAAAAATGTTCTAACTAGGATTAAACATTCATATTTGTCTAGTTTCAGTTTTTTTATGCGAGATTATTAGGTTTGCTTTCTATTGGCTTATTTATTTGGGTTTGGGATGCGAGAGTACTGATGTATATATTCTTTCCATCAAAAAGTTAAATGATTGTGGTTCGATTGTGTTACTTGCAGTTTTCTTCGCTTGCACGGTTATGAAGTTTGAAGCTGAAAATATTATGAATTAGATATTGAACCAGTGTATCGACACGTTCCAACTTGGCTCTTTTTCTTTATGGGATCCATTTACTTTGTGTTGGTTTTTCTACGAAGAAATGCGATAATATCCTCCTGATAAAATTGGTTCTTCATAAATTGCAACTGCAAGTCAATAAATTTAAAAAACAACAACAATAACAACAATGTTTTACATCATTGGTTCGTGAAGAAGAGAAAACCAATACAAGTAAGTTGCACTGAAGATGCAAAATCATGAGTCCACTTGAAAGTAAGTTCAAATTTATGTATTACTTCAATGTATTCCTAGGGAAAGAGTGAATCTCATATTTCATTATTTCCTTTTGAGTATAAATTTATTTTTGTAGAGTGTTTAATGACTAAAGTTGTTCGTTATATCTTGAATTTATTACAATAAAAATCATGTTCATTGTTTTACTAAAAACAAAAAACACAATCATTTACAAATTAATGTATCAACTAACAAAACATATTTTTAGAGGCCCTCTGCGTTCATGATTGAAAAAAAAAAGAAACTCTCGCATACGCGTGAGCGCATGCGGATAGACTAATATAATATTAAATCATACATTTTAACACTAAAAGACTAAAAATCATGTTAAATAAGTATAATACAATGCCAAAAACATTTTGAAGTTTGTATCGAAACTTCAAAAATTTCATGCATTCATGCGTCTTTTCATGCATGCCAAAAGACCACCGATTGGAACAAAAAGAAACACAACATTTTTGTTGTGGGCTTGAGAACCCAAAAACAAGCTTCACCATTATGGCTCTGGAAACAGGCTTCTTCATATTGGGCCTCCTACGTTGTAAAAAATTGATTGGGCCCCGGATTCGATATGTCCTTTTCACAGCTTCGAGAAGCCGCATCTCCATCCACATGGCCCCACCCAATTGGTTTCCGAAATTATCAACGCTGAAAGCTCTTTTGGCCTCATCCAAAAGCCAGAAAATGGAGGAACCGAAAGCTCCTCGGCATTTCGTAATAAATGGCCTAACGGCACCAACTCCGCTAGCAGACTTTGACAGTTGAGTTTGACTTTTTACACAACTTGTAGCAGATACCTTACTGTCATTACTCATTAGCGCTTAATTTTGAATAATATTTTTTAATTTGCTCTATAATATTTTAACATATATTTTATTATTTTGAAAAGTAACGGAAATGTTATTTAATTTTTCTTAAGAAGTTTAGAGCATCTTCAAAAAAAATTGTCAAAAACTTCACGTTAGTAATAGTTGCAAAAGAAAATCAGCATTAGTATTTTCTATCTGAATGTCAATTCCAATGTGGCATAACATGAAATGATAATAAAGGAAGTTGTTATCCAGTTTAATTGCAGCTTCAAATCTATTCTTTAGTGATTTTTTTTTCATCATTTAACTATTATTATTTTGTTTTTAAAATATTTATTACAATTATGAAAAGTAAATAATGAAATAAATAATAGTTTAAATTTGACAAATTGATTGGAGAAAAATATTTGAAAAATGTTCAAATTACCACATAAGCTTTCAAATTTAAAATTTAACATCTCCTTTAGAGGTGGTTTTAAAGAACAAAAAACGTGTGACATTTTCTAATTGTATCTCTCACTTATATTTTCTTTTATCACATAGTAAATAAACATATGAGTAACCTGTAAATGAAACTTAATTCTTAATTTTTAATTCGATTATGGACCAGTCCCACATCGGAAAAAAGAAAAACTTTGTATGAACTTAAGTAAATTGGCATACTTCCCATATTGCTAATTGATTTTAAAGAACCTCAACTTTCTTCAATATCATTTCAATTACCGACAAACAAGCATGAAGAGTTTTTGAACTTAAAACACATTGAGTTGAGTTCAAAGAGAAAGTATCATCTCAATTCTTAATTTTTTGAATTTCAACTAGTATAACGGTCTAATAATATTAGGCTTTTTAACCAAAATGATCCCTGAAATTTGTCTAATTCCTCTCTTTGGTCATTGAGATTTGAAATCAATAGAAATGGTCCCTGAAATTGTCCACCATCAATCATTTTGGTCTCTTAGTGAAAAATTAAGTTAAATAAGGATCAAAATGACAAAATTACCCTCAATATAATAAACAATAAAATAAAATGATTTGACAACAAATGAGGGTATTTTTGTCACTTTATTCTTATTTTATGGATGTAACATTACATTTCGCCCAGGGGAGTGGATCTTGAAAGCCTTATATGTATATTCTTATCTCTACCTAGCACGAGACCTTTTGGAAGCTCACTGGCTTCGGGTTCCATAGGAACTTCGAAGTTAAGAGAGTTGGGGGTGAGAGCATTCCCAGGATGGGTGACTTACTGGGAAGTTCTCGTATGAGTTCCCAGAAACAAAACCGTGAAGGTGTGGTCAGGGCCCAAAACAGACAATATCGTGCTACAGTGAAGTTGAGCCCGATATGTGGTGAGGGCCGGGGCGAGTAAGGGTTGCTGCTTGAGATTGGGGCGGTTGACGGGTTTTGGGATGAGGAGTTTTGGTGGCTGTTTAATTTTTGCTATATCTCGTTAAGTTTATTTATTTTGGGAAAATTAGAATGTCGTACATCTTTTCTATAGTTGTTAGATTAAACATTCATTCCTTTTAAAGATTTGATTAAGATGCTTTGATCAATTGTCACCTCAATAATTTTCTATTTATTTATTTTCATGTCATTAATTTAAATGCATTTATATAGAGGCATAAGGTAACTTAGCAACTAATTGCCTATAATATAGGAATTTAATTTCATCAATTCCCTTCTACGCATTAAATGATATTTTTTTAATAAAATAAAATAAAAAATTAATTAACTAATTCCTCATTTCCTTATTATCAGTATTTAAAAAAAAAATCTCCTTCTATTAAAAATGTCTCAATAAAAAGTCTTCAATACATCTTTTTTTCACGTATAGATATATAAAAAATATACTTAAAACTTATGGTACATTTGAGAACAAAAGTATCGACTTTTGGTACGTTTAGATTTCAAATGTACCATAAAATCAAATGTGCCCATTGGCAGACAACCCTTTTGGTACGTTTAGATTCTAAATGTACCAAAAGACCAAATGAACAAAAAATCTCAAATGTACCGCAAAACCAAATGTCTCTATCAGATAACCATTTTTGGTACATTTACATTCCAAATGTACCGAGAAATACAAAAAATCAAATCCACTATAAAACTAAATGTGTTCATATTATAGGTAACTAGACGTAGCTATATAATCAAACAAATCTTTATTATGTGTTGGGTCTTCTAAATAATAAAATCTAACAATTTTTTTTATAAATATTCTACTATATTCACAAAAAAAAAAAAGTAAAAATTATAACAAACAACAAAAAAATGCATAGAGATGGATAATAAATGCACAAATATAGGGATAATAGGAAAAGAAAAAAAAAGAAAACGAAATGTGCAGGAGAAGTCGTGAAAAACTAAAATTATAAACAAAATTGAACTTATGTGAAAAGCAGAAATTAATAACCAAAATTTTAGGAAAATGTTAGATCAAATTTTCAAAATGAGTGTATGTTTAATCTAAAAAATTAAAAAACGAGGCGCCTATATCAAAACGCCCCATTTATTTTTAAAGAAAATTTGTAGAAAGTTAACAATGTTATGTGTGGCGTTGAGCGTGTGAAAAGATGTTAAAAGAACGACGTTGTCACAGGCTGGGCTCTGCAGATTTGGAATGAGTTAACCAATACTAATAAGGAATGATCAAATATTCAAAGACTTAAAAAAAGGAGTAGACAGACAGTACGTGCATGATTATTTACCCTAAAGAAACAGGCACCACATCATCTTTATTTGTTTATGTAAAATTTCTTAGGCCATGCGCGTGCGTTGAGCGCCCCCTAAAGCCTGCGTTGGACGGTATGATCACCCACCTTCTCTTCCACTACCTCCACCAAAACTCCCTCACAAACACCTTAAAGTTTAAACATTACAATCCATCCAACTCAAAAGCTAAGTCAGACCCACTCAAACGGGTCGGGGTTTTAAAATATGGACACTTTTGTTAGTAAAATAACGAGTGATCAGAATAGATGATTTAAAGTGAGCACAAATTTAAATAATTGAGACAACATCAGGTTATATTTACTATACCGAAAGAGAATCAACCCAGGGTATTTCATACAAAACCTTTGAGTCTTTGAGTCTTTTAAGGTCTCGATTTTCTTGTTTTTGTGGGTTAAACTTGTTTTGATTTATTTCTTAGTACTGATCTTACTTGTATTCTAGGTTATTGTTTAGATTTGTTTTCTAATTATATTTATTGTACTTTGGTTCTCCTATAAATTCCGCCAATGTGGAGAAAATAAAGTACTACAAGTTCACCATCACAAACCTTTGTTGTAATTTTGTGAGATTAAGAGAAAATTCATAAGGATAATGCTTGTGTTCCCCGTGGTGAGACTTACTTGTCCCCCACTTACAATTAACAAACGTTTACCATCAAAACATCATATTCGGAACCGTTTATACTCTTTATCATCATCTAAATATCATATATGCAAAAAATCCTTCAATTTGTAGATCGTTTAGTCATTCATACATGTTAAACCAATTAACGATTTTGATAACAAGTGACATTCTCATGATGAACCGCCCATTTGTTTTATGCTTAATTAAGATCTCCAAATTGAATAATTTTTTGCTTATAAAGAGAATGAACAATTCTGATTATGATATTCGGATGGTAAATGTTCGTTAATCACGGGAGGGACACAAGCATTATCCAATTCATAAATTTAATCTTAAAACCTGTATTTTTAGCAGATGAATGAAAGACCATGCTAATACGTATCACATTATTTGCTTTTATTCGTAATACAAAGTTTACAAACTGAATTATTACATTACAAAGACCACATAAGCTAACACCATCACATTCAATCACTAAATATATTTTTGTAGAATGGAAGCTATCAAGGAAGCCATGCACTAAAATATTCAATAAATTTTTCTAACACATAATATTCTTCTCGTGTGACTTTGCTATATTCTTGAGTAGTGGATTCCCATCTCTTCCCAAGCAGTAGTCTATGCTTGAAGGAACCAATGGAGCTTTTGTCTTCCCGTAAGAGTTTTGACACCAATCACGTCCAGGTGATGACCTCAGCTTCTCAGATATTGGCTTGAGCTGAATATCAATAAGGTCCACATCTGTGCATGGAGTGTCACTGCTACAATTTAGAAGAATAGGCTGCTGTGTATAATTCCCGGTAATCCGTTCGTATTTAACACCTGAGATTGCTACAGCTCCTCTATGGTTTTTCTTGCACATAATTTTTTTTAATTTTTTGTCACAATAGTTCTGGTCTATCACGATAGGTTTGCCCACATTGGAAACCTCGATATTCGAAAATGATACATTCTTCACAGATCCCCGTCCGCCCTGTAAAAATCAAGG